>NW_026020157.1:1002081-1602081 GCF_900185275.1 Solanum verrucosum
TGGTTTGCATGCTTCCATGATCAAATTATGAAGGTTGATATATATATGTATGTTGTTGGTGGGCTGATTTATATGTATTTCAGAATTGGTTGGACTTAGTACTCTTGAAAGACATGATTTTATCTACATGAACAATAGCCCACCATGTGTTTGATAAAATGCCATTTATAGAATTCTTAGGAAATGGAAGGTCCAATGTACATCCTATGAGTCGGATGATTATATAATTATTGAAATGATGATGAAAGGGATACATGTATATGATTTTCTCTATATAGTGTTGTGAGCCGACCAAGCCTAGTACGGGGGGTAGTAGGCCCGTATAACCGTATCGAGGGGTTGGTACCTTGGTTGCCTAGTACGGGGGGTAGTAGGCCCGTATAACCATATCGAGGGGTTTGTACCTTGGTCCCTAGCTCGGGGGGTGGTAGGCCCGGGTAACCACATTGACGGGTTTGTACCTCTTTCGCCTCTCCAAGGGGGTGGTAGGCCTTGGAAATACTATATTGATGGTCACTCACCACACATGTACTACGTCCCACTAAATATGATTTTTATGTAAGCGTCATTATATATATCATTTCATTTATGTCCATCTATTGTAGCATTGCATTGCATCCTATATACTTAGTACATTCAAACGTACTAACGCATACTCTATGCCTACATGATGTCACCATGTAGGGACCGGAGCACCGCTTGACCCTCCTCCTCCGCGTGGCTAATACGATTTCCTATAAAGGTTATTGGTGAGTCCTCCATTCCGGGGACGTTGCTCATGATCTTTTGCTATGTATAAGACTTTTTCTTTTTAGTTATGTTTTGACTATGAGGGTGAGCCCGGTAGCTTGTCTTGGCCCCCGCTAAGTACCTATGTTTAGAGGTAGTGTTGGACAAGTTGTGTATTATGCTTGAGCTTGACTCATCTATGGTATTTATGTATCATTCCTTTTTTTTCTCTTACTCCCTTAGTCCCGATTTCCCCCTTGATTATGCTTATCGCTTATGGTCATTTTAATTGCTTCCGCGACCAAGGATGTGTAATGATATGCTATGAGGCTTGTTTGGGGTTCCTTCGGGTTCCCCATTCGCCGGTCACGTCTAGGCCCTAGGCTTGGGTCGTGACAACTTCCTCCATGTATAGAGCTATAGCTTCTGACTTAGAGATGAGTCCTTTCTTCATTTGAAGTTTTCTTGTAATCTTTCTAAATGGACTTAAGTCCTCTATAACTTGTGGTTCCGTAGTCGCAGTATCATAAAACTTGCTAATCTTAACATTGATTAAATCAAATAATTTCTTGGCCATGTATCTTGCCTTCAGTATTTTTCTGAAGTAGTTTACTCCAGAACTTGGTATAAAAGGTTCTCTGTAAACAAGGAAATCCTTCTGAAGTAGTATTAACTTCTATCGACCATTTCATAATCCAAGGAATAGAGAATTCAATAAAGAAATACATTAAAGATATTCCTTCGAAAAATACATTTTCTTCCTGTAAACTTATCAATTTCGAGGAGATATCTACCCATTTCAGATATAATTTTTTGTACGACTCTGGTAAGATTTTTATCGAGGGATCGTATAAAGTTCACCATTTGCAAAATCAATTAGGGATATGTCTGTCAAATACTTTCGAACATATCTTAATAAACCATGAATGCTTTTTATTAGCATTCTCATATAAAAGAACTTTATTAAATCCATCAATATAATCTCAGTAATTGTATTTTACCGCTATCTTTTGTTCAGGATAGATATAATCCAATTCCTTTAATGTTCTCATACCTCATTCTTCGGGTGCTAATATCTTTTTTATAATCAATTTGGAAAGGTTATAAACTTTTTTCGTATTAGCAGGGTAGAAATGTTGGAATTCACACCCTGTAGATGAGAGTATTATCTCATAGTGCATTCTGTATTTGTATACTGCAGTAGTATATGATACTGTATCCAAATACCTAGCCATTATTTGCCATGGCTCATTCCTCCATTTGTGATCATTTTCCTCTAAAAGAAGTATAACTTCTTTTTTTTCATTCATATCAAAGACCTCTGTGTTCTCTTCATCAATCAGAATTGAAGAGTATGTTGGATTATTATCCGGCTCTTTTTTGGACTTCATAAAGTTTATAAACTCTTTATACATCGGGTGGTCTATATCAATACCAATGAAGCAGCTGAAACATTACTATTAAATGTTGTCAGTGTTTTGTTGTCTTGTTGAGAGAGGATATGACCTCCTCTTCCTGCATTTGTTCTTCCTCCTCTTCCTCTTCTGGAGGGAGGGGGCCATACTGGTCTCATCCTGAAAAGAAGAATGAAATTCTATTACTTCAATTATTCTCTAGTGAGAAAATAAGGAAGACTATTATCTTCACCCTTTTTATATTGTATTTCAAAATCGAAAGGTGCTAAAAGGGCCTGCCATCTAACAAACATTTGTTTAGAAACATCATGTTTACAGTCTTTATTAAACATAAACCTAGCCGCTTGGCAATTAGTTTTTATTAAAAGCTTTTGGTTATAAAGATCTCCTTGAAATTTAAGAACACATTTCACGATGGCCAAGATTTCCTTAGCTATAATGGCATAATTTTTCTGAGCTGTATTCCATTTGCCAGACTAAAATTGCACTATATAATGACACTTGTTGTCAGGACAATACTGAGTCAATACTCCACCATATCCGATGTTTGAAGCATCAGTCTCTACTGTTTTTGCCCAATTTGGATTGGCTAAGGTCAAACAAGGAAGGTTTTTAACCTTTTCTTTAATCCTTTTGACCGCTTCAGAATGATCATCTGACCAAGCTTTAGGATTATTTTTCAGTCTGTTATATAAGATAGCTGTATCTTTTGCTAAATCCTTTATAAAAGGAGCAACATAATTAAGACTTCCAAGAAATCTCTGCAGCCGAGTCTTATTAGTAATAATACTAGAAAATTTAGAAGCAAATTCAATACTTCTATTAATAGGACTAATATTTCCTCTTTCAATATTATGACCAAGGAATCTAACATTTGTCTTAAACAAAGCCATTTTAGGTTGTGATAAAACCAAGCCATTTTGCATAATAATTTTCTTAAATAATTCAAGGTGTTTAAAATGAGTTTCAACATTTTTGGAAACCACTAAGATATCATCTATATAAACTATAATAAAATTACTATAAGCTATGAAGATATCATTCATAATTTTTTGAAATTCAGATGGAGCATTTTTTAATCCAAATGGCATGACATTCCATTCGAATTGCCCCATTGACACATTAAAAGCAATTTTGAATCTATTTGCCAATAACCTAATTTCAGATCAAATTTAGAAAATATGATAGCATCATATACTCTATCTAGTAAATCTTTCTTATTAGGAATGGGATACCTGATCCAACGTAACGCTTTATTAAGCGATTTATAGTTTATTACCAATCTGGGAGCTCCTCTTTCCTGTTCTGCATGTTTATTAACATAAAATGCTGTACAAGACCATGGTGACTTGGATTGCTTTATTAAGCCTTTTTGTAGCAAAGAACTAATTTCCTTTTTGCATAACTCCAAATATTCTGAGTTCATCTGATAAGGTCTGGCGTTGGTAGGAATATTATTCTCATTAAAACCATCTTCATATGGAAGATTAACAACATGCTTTTTCTTGTTCCAGAAAGCATTAGGATGATCTCCACATATATCAAGAGAGAATTGATTTGCTAGGATAGCAATTTTTTCCTGTAATTAAGGATTTTGTAAAATATGATCAACTTCAATGCTATTAATTTCTTGTTTTAAAAAGTTGACCTGATTATTTTTCGAAATTAATTTTTCAGTTAAATTATTTATCATTCTAGTAAAAGGTTTTGTAACAAACTCAAGTATAAAAGGTTTGTTATTCCAAGTACCCACAATTTTATTATTATCCTAATAAGTAAGTGGAAAAATATCATTTATTAAAGGGACACCCAAAATAATTTGATTGGTGATGTTTTTTACTAAAACAAAGCTTTGAGGAACACAATTTTTTTCTTTACAAATAAAAGCTTTTGGTAATTTAAATTCAATATTCATTTTGCTACCATTAGCAGAACGGAGACTATGAGTAGTTTTATGAAAATATCTTGAAGGTATTAGTCCTTCTTGAATACAATTTAAATTAGCAGCACTATCAATAAGAGCAATAAATTCTTTTTTATAATTATAAACTATTAATAGAGTAATTTTTGTATAAAACTTTTGTGAAGTAAAAGCTTTTAAACCATATAAAAAATCTGTTTTATCATTTTTTAAATAAAGATTTTTCATGAAATTCAGACTATTATTTTCTCCTTCAAGAGAAGAGGAAGACTCAGACACATTTTCCAAATCTTGACGAGTTTGAATGGCGTCTAGTCTAACTTCAATAACCACATTCATTTCTTTCAACCTAAGATGTCTTCCTTGAGGATATTAACCTCTTCCTTTAGGTCATTAATCGTAGTGAGAGAACTTATCATCTTTCTCCCTTCTAGCAAAAGATTTTTAACTTCTGCCATGGTATATGAACCTTCTTTAGTAGGAATTTCTTCAAGGATATGATCCTTGTCCTTACTTGGATGATTATTACTGATTTTATCAATGATCTGACCTCTTATTTCTGAATCTTTAATATTTTGTAAAAGATCCAATACTTTGTCATTATCAATGACATTGAGACTCAATTCTTTGAATTGAGCATAAATCTTATAAAAATCATCTTCATCATCTTCCTTTTCACATG
This sequence comes from Solanum verrucosum, assembly GCF_900185275.1. NCBI lineage: Eukaryota > Viridiplantae > Streptophyta > Magnoliopsida > Solanales > Solanaceae > Solanum > Solanum verrucosum. Next base: position 1,006,829 of record NW_026020157.1, read on the forward strand.
CCATTCCTTGTTGGCAAGGTGAACACTCATCCTCAGAAATTATATAATCTTCTTGTTGAAGAGCTTTGAGATCTTCACTAGTTGAGGATCCTTCATCACCGCTACTTTCTGATCCTGATTTATCTTAATCAGAATTAAGCATTATCTTATAAAGAGAATCTTTAATATCATCTCCTACATCAAGGCTTTTAATTTTTTTCTTGACTCGACAATCCTTGGCATAATGATCAAATCTTCCACATTTGTGGCAAGTATCGAATCTATTTTAATTCTGACGATACTTTTTCCTTCTCTTAGAAGAATCTCCTTTTCCTTCTTCAGCTCTTCTAAGCTTCTTTTCAATCCTCTTTTTCTTCCATTTTTCATAATCTTTTTTGGAAGATTTTTTCTTCTTAGGAGTATAATCCTTTTCTTTAGATTTTTGCTTAGGAATATCAAATGCGAATTGTTCCCAAAATTCTCCTAGTTGCTTTCTTTCATTTAAGCGATGTCGCTTAATCTGTTGATTCAACTTAATCTCATTGCACAATGCTAATTCTTCCTAGACACAAGCACTTAAAAGTTTTCCATAGGTATACTCATCATAATTTATACTGTGATTTTCTCCCCTGATGGCCTTTCTAACCTTTGAAGCAAGGTTCTAATGGTCTCGCTATTATCTGACCATCTTCCTGAGAAATGCTCAATAATATTTAGAACCAGTGTATAAACTGCATTCTGAGTATATTGCTCTCCTTCTAGCTTAACTGCTTGAAGGACTTTATCTCTTTGCTCCTGATTGAGATAATTATCCCACCAACCTTTCAATTGGCCAGTAAAACCTGCAGTTATCATATCTGCAATAGTCTTATCACTATTTTTATTGGTTTTACAGATAGTACTGTACATAAGCATACGATGGACAGTTGTATAAATCTGCCTATCAGTATAACCATCAATGTTCCATTTATAGATTTCCTTTCCATTATAACTATTAGTTATAATATGTTCATGTTCTTCTAATAGAACATCTTGAGAAGTGGGTCTAGGATAGTAGTACATCCTTTGAACTGGCTTCCTCGCATATCTTTCTGAGATTTTATTAACCTCATCAGAAAATATTATTATTATTATAATAATAATAATAATAATAATAATAATGTCTTAGGCCTCATTTCTTTCAATTATACAATTAAGACGTCTGAATCAGAATAAGCATTTGAATATTAAGATGTGCATTAAGATCTAGATGTCTAGATATGAATACACATCAAAATATTCAGACGTTGTTTCTAGATCTGAATATTGAATGTTTAAGATTGCTTGTCTTCAATATTTGAATATTGAATGATTAAGATTGCTTGTCTTCAATATTTGAATATTGAATGATTAAGATTGCTTGTCTTCAATATCTGAATATAATGTAGATATGGAATTAAACTGTTATCAATAAAATATCATAAAAAAAATCATTTCGTCAAAAAATAATATTTTAAATATTTTTATTTGTTTAAAAATTTGAATTATATGATAGACAAATAAAAATTATATATCAGTATAAAAATTATTATAACATGATATTTTAAAAAATTCAACATAAACATCTTTTTATAAAATAATTATCCAACTTTAACAAATAATAGAGAAGGTTTCCAGATCTGCCATCGAGCTGAAGAAATGGATCGATTTTCTTGAGAGCAAATGAAGAGATGAATGTGTTCTTACCTTTTATTTTTCTTTTTTTCTTTTCTAGATAGTTCTGTGTTTTGTTTCATTTGGTTTTGATTTTAAGACCAACATCGTTCATTGTTGGAAAAAGAAGAAGAAGCAGGTTCCATATTATCAATGCCTAACATATATTTTAGCTAATTAGAAAAATTAAAGAATTTCAATTTTCCCAAATGACCTTAAACCAATTCTCTAAAATGTGAACCACTAGCGTCATTCATGCTTTCTTTTTGTAGGTGTCAATTTTACAAAATATACTAATAGTTCTACGGTATAATGATTCTTCCCATCTAAGGCCATCTAATTTTTTCTTTCATTCTTCAAACACTATTTTTTTTAATCAATAGAATTCACCTAACCAGAAGGGTGGATCACCCAAAGTTACAATGTATTTTAAGGGTTAGGGGCACAAAAAATTCGATTAACGAAGACTTTCGGCGAGTCGTCGAGTGCACTTGGTGAACTCAGGCTTCTCATCGAAAGTTACAGAACCGAAATGCAACAAATCACGAAATTAAAGGCGATCAAAGCGGGATTCGGTGAACCGCCGAGTGGTTCGACGAGCTCGACCCAGCTCACCAAACTGCCCAACGTGCCTACTTTCTACCATGACTTCCAAAATCAACCCCGTAGCCCCCAAAAACAAAATCAAAACATCCACTAACTCAATTAGACTCCGACTCATAAGACCCATGCCACGGGGTACTTAGACTTTTTCTGGTTTGGCCAAAATTGGCCATTTGACGACTTAAGCCCTTAAGAATGACGTCAAATGCTCCATCATCGGGTAAAGTACGTCATTTAGCACAATCATGGGTTACTCAGACTTCACCCGACTAAACCCAACAACAATTTAGCACGACCTAACAATTTAAATCAATTTTAAAGCACGAAAACTCGGGAAATCAACAATTAAGCATTTTAGGCAAGATATCGAAATTAAAATAGGCACACAAGCATGGATTCAGAGAGGCCCAACACACCTCACTAAGAACAAAACAATTTTAATTGAGTAAAACTGCTAAATACGAGTTTGGGGTTCGGAAAACCAACTTTTAATGCCGAATATATAGTTTGAAATGCTAGGCGACAAAGATATCCAACTCCAAACACAAGATTGACGACTAGGAAGCGTTAAAAACATGATAATATAGAAAAATATAGTGTAGGTGTGATCTTGGGAAGTTAAAAAGTGAGGGAATGTGAAAGAGTTTGAAATTTTAAACCTTTGGCCTTTAAAAACAGTCCAGTTCTTACCCTTTCGGCGACATTAATTTTGCTCGCCGAACCACTCGGACACACGCCGTGTGGTCACTTACCTCGCTGAGTTTTACAGGACCTCCAGTTAATGTGGGGGTCTAAACGGCGGACAAAGTCGTGATGGCCGACTTGGTCGGCGATTCGCCAAGTAGTCCATAGGCTCGCTGAGTTTTACAGACTCCAACTTCATCATTTCTAGAGTCCAATGACGATCCAAGTCGGGCTCGCCAACCATTTCGACGAGTCACTGACTGGGTCTTTTGCTCGCCAACCTGCACTTTTCAATCACATTTTACACTTCAACTTGCAAAATCAACACATGATTATTTCTAAAATAAAAATAAAGCAATAGAAACTTGGGTTGCCTCCCAAGAAGCGCTGTAGTTAACGTCGTGGCACGATGCAAGTCCCTACTCAATTTTGATTTATGGGGTAGAGATGAGACAACACATGACCCATTTGGGTCTCCAATAACTGAATAGGTATGGAATGGGAAGCAGTCATCTGATTCAGTAGGGAGACATTCTATTTTATCTCGTTCAACACTCTGTGGTGTTCTTTGACTTTGTGGAGAATGAGTGAGAGAATCTCTTCTACTTGTCCACCCTCGTACTCCTTGGATTGCTCATGAGAAGGAATGTACCTTTTTTTATTTTGGTACAGTACTTCCATTTCCATAGTCTTTTTGGCCAAGAGATTCAACTGAGTCAATAATGTGGCCAAAATCTGTTCCTTCTCAGTCCCTTTGTTGGTCTTGGCCATATGATCAAGGAGTTGGGCTGCTATTGTATAGGGTAGTCATGTGAAACCACCCGAAGAAATTTGGTCAGTCACTCCTCTATACTCAGGACCAAGACCTCTATAGTAGCACTCCAGTAACATCTTATTTGGAATTCCATGAGTTGGGTACTGCTGCAATAGTTCCTTAAATCTTGGCCACAACTCATGGATAGTCTCACCCTCCAATTGATTGAAAGTTGGGATGTTATCCCTGAGAAACATCAATCTCAAAGGAGGGTGATCCATTGGGTCACCGTTGCCACACGATATGCTTCTTTATTCTGTTCTAAACTATCAACATGAAAACCAAAACTAAAAGTAAGTAGATTCAACTATGACTAAAAAGAACAAAATTCAACTTAACCAAAGAATCTTAATCAACACCACTTCCCGACAGCGGCGTGATGTACCGTGAGTTTACGATAATTTTGATTCATTTCACTTGAGAGTTGTGTGTGTCTAGGGTTATTTTGTATTAGTTTATATGTGTTTTTCTCATGTTTGTAAGGAATAGGTTCAGGCGCGGAAACTTGAAGACACAACTAAAAGAAGTGCATAAAAGGGCATCTACGGAGGCAAGTTACGGACCGTAGGTCCAGTTACGCCCCGTAGTAAATGATAGTCTAGAAGGGAGGAAAGGAATTGCTAAAGATCAGGGAATTCTTGACCAAGTGTGGAACCACGGTTGTGACTTAGAAATGTAGATTGATCTACGGACCGTACTGTTGCTCCATCAAATCATTCAGAGATTGGTTCCAGTACATGATGTGAAAAAATCTAAGTGTGGCGTTACGGAGAAGAGTTACGGACGTAGATAGACTTACGGTCCGTACTGTTGAATCATCGATTGCGACAGAGATTTTGCAGATTTTGAAGAAAGAAAATTTGCCTAAGTCCTGAGCCACAAAATGGACCTACGGACCGTAGATCGGTTATGGACCGTAGGTCAGTCTCGTAGAATGAAGACGCGTCCTGCAACTTTATTTCCTTATTTCGTTTCCTTTTTAGTTAGGACTTATTTTTCTATATATAAGGTATGTAAACCTCATTTTTGGGGTTAGACATTCTTATTTTTGTTCTAGTTTTTGGCTTGGGAGATTAACTTGCAACTTTAGCAATTCTTAATTTCCTAAGCACGTTTTGGTGATTTTTACTTTGAAATTCAAGTTGAAATTTGGGATTATTCTACTCTACTACGTAAGTTCATGATTTATTCTTCAAACATTATGAATTTTTCTTGCTAATATGGGTAATTAAATCCACAACTAGGATTGTGGAACCATGAGCGATTAACGAAGTATGAATAGTAACTAAGTAATTCCGAATAGTGTTTTGCATGCATTGATAATTCTTTCGTCTAGAAGTCTTTTTAACGGTGCGCAACGTTAGAACTCGCCTTGTTGCTACTTGCCGGACCAAGGAGATAGTTAATAAGAAAAGAATTATCAACATAGATTTAGTGTGATACTATCTAATAGAATTAATGTCGATTGGTGCGAGGGTGAAAACTAAGCCATACATCGATGTAACGTCTAATATGAATAATGGTAAGGGTTAGTAAATTATACACACGTAGCCAGACCAAGGTGTGGGGTGAAATTCTCTAGATGCGGACCAAGGATTTAGAGATACATAACTTATCGCTTGCATGTAATACACTAGGAAGGGATTGCTATTACTAGGATTACAGAGTTATGAGCTTATGGGGAACACGTAAGCCCTAGTTTCCTTCTCAATTTGATAACAAAAAAGTTTGAATCTTGCTTACTAATTACTTTTATAATTTCCAAAATTTGTTACATAAATTCCCCCCCCCCCTTTTACTTATTTGTCTGGGAAATACATTGGCTAAACGAATATAATATTTATTGAACTTAAGTCTAAACCATACTCCTCGTGGGATTGACCCCAACCTACAAGTTGGGTTCTTTACGTGATAACGATCGCTTATGCTTCTGAAAATAGGTGTAATTTGAGCGTATCAAATTTCAGAGCCGCTGCCAGGAAATAAGGATTTTAGATTAAGTTTAATTACATTATTGAACTTTAGTCAAATATTTCCTAATTTTACTTTATCTTTTGTTTTTTTCTCTCTCAGGGTCTTACTCTAGTGTATGCCAATACATGGAGCCAAGGCGAACCACTTACTCCCTACGATCCCGAACTGAATAGAACTTTACGGAGAATGAATAATCAAGGAGTTTGGTTAACCCTATCGGGGGAGAGTTAGGTGAAGGTGTTGGATTGCAACCTCTGAGGGTAATTGATGCGAATAATCATGCTCCAGTTGAGAATGGATTGGGAGATGCACTGAGGGCACATGAACCACAAGGACCACGTCTGCATGAAAATTTTAGGGTCAACCTTAATATTGCCGATTCTGATGGACCTCTTGTCTTACCGCCTCTACCTCAGGGGCATACATTTGTGGTGACAATAGCTTGATGCAGATGCTTAATCAGGGGCTTGTTTGCGGGGTTGCCAACGGATGATCCACATGCTACATAGCCAAACATAATCATGTCTGCAAAAGTTGTATAGGTCGACTGGATTGGGATATGAACGTCATTGGGTTGCGTGTGTTCCCCTTATCATTGACCCGAGATACTGCTGTGTGGTTCAATGAACTCCTTACAACTCAATCTATACATGGAGAAGTTGACAGAGGCATTTTTAGCAAGATTCTTTCTAGTGTCCAAGAAGTTAAACAAGAAGGATAAACTCAACAACTTTGTAGCATTACCTAGATAGTCTGTGAGTAGTTCTTGGGATAGGTTCACTACCTTCATGAGGGGTGTCCCGAATCACCGTATTGATGATGAGTCACTGAAGGAGTACTTCTACCGAGACATGATGATAATGTAAGGTATGCTCGATACTATTGCGGGAGGTTCATACGGTGAATGCACTTTTGCACAAATTATAAGAAAATGGAGAAGATATCTCAAAATAATAAAGTTTGGAGCACTAGAAAGTCAGATACTGGGAGGAGCACATTTGCTGTTCAAGCTACAAACAACCAGCCCGCAATGAGCTTCGCGAGGAGATGGAACAGATGAGAATGAGCTAGGGTTGGTGTTAAAGCATGTGACTGGAGGAGCGGAGAAGGTAAATGATGTGAACTTTTTGACTAGAACTCCACCACCGGCAGAGGAGTATTATTTTGAAGAGGATCTTATGCGGTGAATGAGCAGACGGGGGGTTCCGACCAAACGCCCAAGGTTCCAACACGGATAATTGGCCAAGGTCAAGGAAACCAAGGTCGGAGCTATGGAATTACAACCGGAGGGTCAATATGTCGGGATGGGAACTACAATCGCAACAACTAATGGCAACAGAAAATGATCGGGCTGACCTTATGTTCCTCCTCAAAATTGGGATTCTGCTCCTAGGGAAGATGGAGGTAATATGTCATGTATTGAGGATATGATGCAGAAAATGATGAGGAGGTTTGACGCGACTAATGAGAATGTGAAGGAGATGTGAAATGACTTGTCTGGTATTGGTAAAAAATTTGACTCCCACGGAGTGTAGATGAAGCACTTGAGCTACAGATGACTCAGTTGTGGACTATAGTAAACCCACGTTAACTTGGCACTCTTCTAGTAATACTATCCAAAATCCAAAGAATGATGGACATTGCATAGCAGTCATGACTCGAAGAGGTAAGCAGACCATTGATCCACCTATGCCGTCTGGGTAGAAATTGATGCTAGTAAATATGATGATGTGGTTGAGGTGACTGGAGAGTCCGAGAATGCGACAGAGAAGGAAGATGAGGTAACTCAGAAAGTTATCCCCATACCCAGACCTCCACTCTTTTCCCACAAATTTAGTGAAAAAGATTGAAGAAAGCAAATACCGTAGGTTTATTAGCATGTTGAATCAGCTTTCCATCAATGTTCCGTTGATAGAGGCTTTGGAGGAAATGCTGGGTATGCAAAATTTATGAAGGATATGTGACCAAGAAAAGGGTCGTGAGCTTCGAAGATAATGATAGATTGCAACATTGTACGCTATTCTACTAGGTACCTTGTGTAGAAGAAGGAGGATCCTGGTGCCTTTACTATTCCATGTACCATCGGGTTGTTGCATTTTTCTAAGGCATTGTGTGATCTTGGGGCTAGCATTAATCTGATGCCATTGTCGATTTAGAAAAAGTTAGGTTTGGGAGATCCAAAACCGACTGCGATGCGATTGCTCATAGCCGATAGAACTGTGAAGAGGCCCATAGGTGTGCTCCATGATGTATATATCCGGCAGATTTTGTGATTCTTGACTGAGGTTGATTTTAGGTTCCCATCATTCTTGGAGACCATTTTTAGCTACGGGCACACTTTGGTTGATACGGAAAAGGGGCAGATGAAATTTAGACTGAACAATGAAGAGGCGACTTTCAATATTTGTAGGTCTATGAAGCAAAGTAGTGAGCTCCAATCGGTATCGCGATAACCTATAGAGTTGAGAGTGTTTCTGAGGTGCAGGTTGAGGAGAGACTGGGTGTTGAGGCATTAGCAGCGGTTATGATGCACTTCGACAGTGATGGTATTGAAAATATGATGATTGGTCCCGCACTTGATAAGTGTGAATATTGGTCAAAACCAAAGAAGTTGGAGTTGGACATGAAAATTGTGAGTCCCCACCTGCACGACCGTCTGTTGAGAGGCACCGAAATTAGAGCTTAAGGGTCTACCACCGCATTTGTGTACATGTTCTTGGGAAAAGATGATACTTTATCGGTCATTATTGCGGCTGATTTGAATGGGCGACAAATAGAGTGTTTGGTTGCCGTATTGAAAAGTTCAGCGAGCCATTGGGTGGACTATTGCGGATATTATTGGGATCCTCCCGGTATTTGTTCTCATAAAATCCAATTCATGTCGGATCACAAGCCTAGTATTGAACACCAAAGAAGATTAAATCCGCCTATGCAAGAGGTACTTAAAAATGAGATCATCAAGTGGTTGGATTCCAGAGTTATTTATCCCATTGCCGATAGTAGTTGGTGTGTCCGGTTCAGTGTGTGCCCAAGAAAGGTGGGATTACTGTGGTTCCTAATGAGAGAAACGAGCTTGTTCCAATGTGGCCTGTGACTGGATGGAGAGTCTGCATGGACTACCGGAAGTTAAATGCTTGGACAGAAAAAGACCATTTCCCTATGCCATTCATGGATCAGATGCTGGATAGACTGGCGGGTAAAAGTTGGTATTATTTTCTTGACGGTTATTCGGGCTACAGTCAAATTTCTCTAGCTTCGGAAGACCAAGAGAAGACCACCTTCACTTCCCCTTATGGGACATTCGCCTTCAAACAAATGCCATTTGGGTTGTGCAATGCTCCAACAACCTTCGAGCATTGTATGATGTCAATATTCTCTGATATGGTGGAGGACACTATTGAGGTGTTCATGGATGATTTCTCGGTGGTGGGTGACTCTTTTGATTGTTGTCTGGATCATTTGGCTGAGGTGCTTAAGAGGTGTGAAGAAGACTGCAATCTAGTGCTCAATTGGGAGAAGTGCCATTTTATGGTGAAAGAAGGTATAGTGCTAGGTCATCGGATTTCTGAGAAGGGCATTGAGGTAGATAAAGCGAAAGTTGAGGTAATAGAAAAACTTCTTCCACCTATCTCTGTAAAAGGTGTCAGGAGTTTTTTTGGGCATGCATGTTTTTATAGGAGGTTCATCAAAGATTTCTCAAAAATTGCACATTCGTTGTGCAAACTGCTCGAGAAGGAGTGTAGGTTCTATTTTAATGATGCTTGTCTAAGAGCATTTGGAGAGTTGAAGGAGAAGTTAATTAGTGCACCTATTATTATTTCATGGATTGGGGATAACCGTTTGAGGTAATGTGTGATGCGAGTGGAGTGGCGCTTGGTGTGGTATTAGGATAGAGGCGAGAGAAAATTCTCCATCCTATTTAGTATGCTAGCAAAGCTCTAAATGTGGCCCAAAAGAACTATACAGTAACCAAACAAGAGATTCTTGCGGTGGTTTTTGCATTCAAAAAATTTCAATCCTACTTGCCTGGTACTAAGGTCACAGTGCATACTGACCATTCTGCATTGAGGTATTTGATGACAAAGAAAGATGCAAAACCAAGGTTGACTAGATGGGTATTGTTGCTACAAGAGTTTGACTTTGTGGTGAAGGATATAAAGGGGACTGAAAATCAAGTTGCCGATCACTTGTCCAGATTAGAGGAAGAGGCGATGCTAAAGCTTGGTGATAGGGTTGAAATCAATGATGCTTTTCCAGATGAGCAAGTATTGGCTGCTTCTCATGATTTGATTCCCTGGTTCGCAGACTTTGCTAATTATTTGGCAAGCGATTTGGTGCCTCCGGATTTGTCTTCTCACCAAAGGAAAAAGTTTATGCATGATGTGAAGAAGTTTTTTTGGGATGAGCCTTATTTGTATTGTAGTTGTGCCGATGGATTATTCATCGCTGTGTGCCAGAGGTCCAGATGATGGGTATACTAGAGGCGTGTTATTCATCGCTTGTTGGTGGGCATCATAGTGGTGTTCAGACTGCGCATAAAATTTTGCAGTGTGGGTACTACTGGCCCTCTATCCACCAAGATGCTCATGATTTCGCCAAGTCTTGTGACCGTTGCCAAAGAGAAGGAGGAATTTCAAAGAGGCAAGAGCTTCCTATGAATCCGATATTGGTGATTGAGTTGTTTGATGTATGGGGCATTGATTTCATGGGTCCTTTTGTGAGCTCACATGGGATGAAGTATATTCTTGTTGCGGTTGATTATGTGTCGAAATGGGTGGAAGCAGTTGCACTCCCCAACAATGAAGGTAAAAGTGTCACCGCATTCATGAAAAAGAATATCTTCTCCAGATTTGGTACACCTAGGGAAATTATCAGCGATGGAGGTTCCCACTTTTGTAATAAGTTGTTGAAAGTGCTACTTGAGAAATATGGTGTCCGCCATTATGTAGCCACTCCTTACCATCCGCAGACTAGTGGGCAAGTTGAAGTATCCAACAGAGAGATCAAACATATTTTGGCGAAGATTGTGAATGCCAATATAACAGATTGGTCAAGGAAGCTTGATGATGCTCTATGGGCATATCGCACCGCATTCAAGACTCCTCTTGGTGTGTCTCCCTACCAACTTGTATATGGAAAGTCTTGTCACTTACTGGTAGAGTTAAAGCATAAGGCCATGTGGGCGATGAAGAAGCTTAATTTGGATTGGGGAGCCGCATCAAATCAAAGGTTAAATGACTTAAATATGCTTGATAAGTTTCGCCTAAAAGAGTATGAAAGTCCAGCCTTGTACAAAGAGAAGATGAAGAGGTATCATGATCAACGAATTGAAAAGCGAGAATTTGTTGTGGGTGATCTTGTACTTCTATTCAACTCTAGGTTACGCTTATTTCCGGGCAAACTCAAGTCCAAATGGACCGGTCCATTTTTACTCACGAAGGTGTTGCCCAATGGTGCGGTTGAGTTTGAGAATAGTGAAGGAACAAGGTTCATGGTAAATGGACAAATGATCAAGATCTATATGGGAAACACAGAGAGTGTGCAAGAGGTTGTTGAGGCCTACTATCTTGATAAAGTCTAAGTAATCAAGGGGCCTGCGTCGTGCCGCGACGTTAAATCAAGCGCTGCTTGGGAGGCAACCCAAGATGTACAATCTAGCCAACTATAGGTTTTGTTTTTCGTCTAGTAGTTTCTTTGGTTAATTACGTCTTTGTACTCAATTAGATAGGTGCTTTAATTTCTTGGTTAGTGTTGGCTAGATATAGCATAGGGTTCGTGTCTAAAACATGTCCAGAAAATGTAACAAGAATGGCCTAATGGTTGCTACATGTGCAGGTGCGCAAGGCAAAATTTGCAGAAAATGGTCTAGTGCAGAGGTCTAAGAACCCCATCAACGGTCCGTAGTTCATTCTACAGATCGTAAATGGCGTCCGTAGATCCCAGGTAAGTGTCTGAAATTTTACAAAGTGTGAAGGTGATCTATGGTCCCCATCTACCGACCGTAGATCGACCTACAGACCGTAGATCGACCTATGGACCGTAGATCGACCTACAGACCATAAGCGTGGTCTCATAGGTCCAACCCTAGCTTGACCGGCTCGACCCAAACGACCTCTAATTTAAAAACCCCCACTTTCAAATCATTTCCCACTTCTTCCAAATCCTCCCTAACCGTTTCTCCACCTCCCAAATCCCTCAAATCACTCATTTTCACCATCAATACATCATCACCCACACTAAATTCATCCCCCATATTCCCAATTCTTTTTTTTTTCCCCCCAAATTTCTCTAAACCCCCATTTTTGAAACTTCAGTGTCCGGGTGTGGTGCAAGTAGGTGACTTTTGTTGGTGATATTGGAATCATAGTGTCGTTACACAATTACACCACTCGTCATTACTTGTATGGTAATAGACTTTCCCCTCACTTTGAATTTCGGTTAATAGATTGTTTATAGAAAGTCGGGAGCTTGGTCTTGACCTTGGGTAGTTAACCGTCTATACATGCATGCTAAATTTGGAGTACTAACACCCTTGGGACGATGGTCAGTGATTGTGTGTAGCTAAAGCATAAAATCAGTGCAAATAAATAGTCTATATGTAAGTTTCGACTTGGGGTTCCACATCTTGTCTTGAACTTATTATAAAATTGCGTAATTGGAACCCTTAGAATGACAAACTAGCATGTGTTATGTTGGAATGCATGATTAGACTAGGATAATATTGCAATTGGCTTCAAAATGGGTTTTAAAATTGAGGCACATCTGAGATCTAGCATAGACCCCATCTACGAGACCTCGTCTACGGATCGTAAGTCAAGTTACGGATAGTAGATCAAGTCCGTAGATGGAGGCACTAGGCAAAATTCACTAAGTGTGAAACTACAGATGTGGACTACGGTTCGTAGATCAATCTACGGACTGTTTTGCATGTCCGTAGTTTCCAACAAAGACCATTTTTTGGTACCTCTGAGCTACGAAGTGGTTCTATGGACCGTAAGTCAACCTACGGACCGTAGGTGGCCACTGTAACTTACTGCAATTTTTTTTTTGAATTTTTTGTTTTGTTTGTTTTGTTCGTTTCTAGTTCTAAAATTGTTTCGAGTGTGTTTTAGGTTTGTTTTGGGTACTAACTACTCCTCCACAGGTACCATGGCACCTAAGAAGCAAGTTCCTTACACCAAGAAAGGGGCAGGCCAAATCCTTTGCCCCAACTCTAAGGCTGATTGATGAGGACACCAAAACGGAGTAGGATCCCGCATATGTCCCACCAACCACGAGGACATCCCCAACTGCACCCCAGTCTACCAGGAACACACCTCGGAAGGTGGTCACCGAAGTAGTCACTGTCTCTTAGTCTGATGAGGATGACACACTGATTGGGTCACCGACTGGGTCTGCTTCCGGGTCTAGAGAGGGTTCCTACTCCGATTTTGTTGCAGGGTCTGCCTCAAGGTCTGCGTCCGGCTCCACCACCAGCTTAAGTACACACAACCAAGCTTTCTCGTCTGATGAGGCCTCTAGTTCGGAAGAAGTCTCGGTTCCACGAAACAACAACCCTGATCCAGCGGAAGAGGAACCTAGTAGATGGTATGTTCAGGGGCAGTGGCAGATCTACCAGGATGCCAAAATGCTAAATGAGAAAGAGAGGATGGCTCGGCTTATTACTGAGGAGCGCAGAGTCCTCACCGAAAATCTACACACCATTCCCGACATTCACAACATATTTAAGCTTCACAAGTGCGAGTGGATGGCTCGTGACCCTAAAACGTATAGCGAGGAGATTATGCTGGAGTTCTATGCTTCCTATGCTACCACTCTCCGAGGGTCGATTGATAAGCGGTCCAAGCCCATAGCCCAGGAACCCCTCACCTCAACCATGGTCTGAGGTTTCTCAGTGGACATATCTCATGCGACCATCAGCCGATTCCTCCACGGTCCTGGCACATCGCTGCAGATGGAGAACGTACGGAGTAGGTCGCCACACCACGACTGGTCATTCGAAAGGCCACCCTAAACTTGGTGTCAAGTTCTTTTGGTTACTGGTGCATAATAGAGTCTCACCAACCAAGACTAATAATTTGGTGACGTGGGATAGATCAGTCATGGTTGCAGCATTGGTGGCAGGGCTGGAGATAGACTTTGCCCGAATGATATTTGTGGAGATTCATGAGAGGGCTTTTAAGACCACTACTACCTACCCGTTCCTATGTATGATCTTTTAGTTATGCAGAGACGCTGGAGTGCCGATCTGGCATTGTGACAAATTGGTCCATGCAACAAGAACTCTAGATATTAGTCTGATTCTAGATGAGGCAAATGTAGCAGCACCACGCAGAGGGCCACGGGTCGATGTACCAGATAATGCTGATTTAGTAGATGCGGTGGAGCAGATGCAGGGTGATGATCCTACCCCTCCAGCCCACAAGATTATCTAGATCCACTTCGCCTTCTTAATCCAATGTTACACCATGGGATGGAGTCCAGAAGTTAGAGGCTCCGATGGCCACCTTGCTGCACCAGATTAAGTGCTGGATGCGAAAATTGATTGCTGAGTCCGAAGATAGAGTATAATAGAGTATGAGAGTTCTAGAGAGGCCAACTCCTACTACTGATATGTCCTCTTTCCGGACTGAGCTAGCTAGTCTCCGGGCCGATGTTGACGCCATCCTTGCCACACCAGCTGTAGAACTACAGGCTGCACCCTCTGTATTATGCGATGATACAGTCCTGGGTGCACTATACAGTGGAAATGATGCGGAGGAGCAGCCCGAGCCTACACGTGCCTGAGGTAAGAGGCACCGATCTAGTTGTAAAACTGAGCTCACGGAGGAGGAAATGGCTTGCAATAGGCAACACAGGCAGGGGAAGAAGGCACAGAAAGCCTCCATAATAGATGAGCAACTAAGGCAACAGAGGACCCGTGATATGGTTGCTGGGGAATCTAGTTCTATGCCAGTTTCTGAGGTTCTTCCTACTGTGGCGGATGATGTGAGCACCACTGGGGGTGTGGTGAGACCGACAGATAGCACTACTGAGGGTGCTGTGACCAAAGATGCGGGCGCTACTGAGGGTGCTGTGACTAAAGATGCGGGCGCTACTGAGGGTGACCCCACTGTTGCTGTAGCGAAATCCGAGAAATCGAACCCACCCGCTTGTTGATGATTCTTTGGCGCTAAGAGCCAGAAGTTTGCTTCACCCAAATTTTATTGCTTTTTGTGTGCATTGGGGACAATTGCACCTATTTTTGTCGGGGGTGGGGTAAATGGATTGTGAGTGATAGGGTGAAGTCTGAGTAACCCAACTCATAATCCTCTCTTGGGGTTTTCTTGCCTGTGTTCTTTTTCCCTAAGAGATTGCTTAATTTCTGTTGAACCGACATATTTAGGATTGTATGTGTAGAAGCATGAGAAAGAATGATAGCATAAGTATGATGTCATGAGTTTGTTGAAAAAATGATACCCGTCCAAAGATATTGAAATGTGTGCTAAAAGCTGTTGACTAGAATAAGTTGAATGTGTTGGCTCATAGTATGACATGATAATGACAAATTTGATTTCATGACTTAAGCTAAAAACTTGAACTGGGTAATCTGATAATTTGACAATGGAATTATGTGCCAAGAGTGTGCGAGAATCGTTGGTTGTTCAAACAAGTGGTGCCAATCTAGAACTTGCCCGGTTTGTCCTTCGAAGATAATCTACTCTAGAGGCTAGGAAGTGATCATAGGGAATTGTTCTGAATAGTCCACTAAATACCTAAAAGAATCCGACCAAATGAAAATTATTGCTCCCGTTGATCCAAATGCTTTGAGCCTAAAAGAGACCATTTCTTTCTAAACCCATAACTCACCTTCCCATAATATATTGTTTTGGCCTCGGTCCCTCCTTGGACATGTGCACCTCAACTTAGGCCAAAAGCCTAAGTTGAGGGTGGCTAATGCAAAAAGTGACCTCAATTTTGTCCCTGGTCCGACATCGGGTACTGTGCACCTCAACTAACGAAAATTCCTTAAGTTGAGGGTGGCTATGAAAGGGGAAATCTAAAGTAAAATGGGTATGAAATGAGTTTGGTGTTGAAAAAGAAAAGAAAAAAAATGGGGATGTGACTTTGTGCGAAAGAACGTGAGCAAAACTAAAGAAAAGAAGAAAAGGAAGAAAAGTGAAAAATAAAAGAGCTACAAAGTCGAAAGTCACCTCAATAATGGAAAACAATTAAGGGAAAAAGGAGAAAAAAGTAGGACGTCAAAAATAAGGCAAAAAGAGGTCGAAAATCCTAATGTAATGTCAAGGAGGGTAGAAAGTTACTAAAAGTACCCAAATGTACCACACCTAACCCTGGGCCTACGTTACAAGCCAAGAAAGTCCTATAGTGATCCTAGAACCTAGTTGGAGAGTCTAAGCAGTGAAAATAAGGGCAAGCCTATGGTATTGAGCACTACTTGTAATTGAAGTTACTTCTGAGTGTGAGTATTGAATGAATCCTTGTACTTAAAATCATATTTATTGTGTTAAAAAAGGGATTTCGTTTGAAGTAAGGGCACTAGTGACACTGTTGGAAAATTGGTACCTTGGTGATAGTAGAACAGTGTATGTGGTGAGTTGATTGGACGATCTGTGTCATATTTTGATCCGCACAAATTAGCTTGTTGAGTCTAAGAGAACATATTTTGCACCCGAAAATAGAGTTGGGATAGAGAGCCATGTGATTGCTTGTGCTTAAATTGCTTGCTTCTATACAAGTGTGGTTTAGAGTCTTAGTGCGTCGCTTGAGGGCAAGCAACGATTTTAAGTTGAGGGTGTTGATGTACCGTGAGTTCACGGTATTTTTGATATATTTCACTTGAGAGTTGTGTATGTCTAGGGCAATTTTGTATTAGGTTATATGTGTTTTTCTCATGTTTGCAGGGAATAGGTTCAGGCACGGAAACTTGAAGAAACAACTGAAAGAAGTGTAGAAAGGGCATCTATGGAGGCAACTTACAAACCGTAGGTCCAGTTACACCCTGTAGATGATAGTTGTAGAAGGGCTGGAAAGGCATTGCTGAAGATTAGGGAATTCTTGACAAAGTGTGGAACCATGGTTGTGACTTACGGACCGTAGATTGATCTATGGACCGTACTGTTGCTCCGTCAAATCATTCAGAGATTGGTTCTAGTACCTGATGCTGAAAAAATGTAAGTGTGGCGTTACGGAGAAGAGTTACAGACCATAGATAGACTTATGGTCCATACTGTTGAATCGTCGATTGTGACAGAGATTTTGAAGAAAGAAAAATTACCTAAGTCCTGAGCCACGGAAGGGACCTATGGACTGTAGATCGACTTATGGACCGTAGGTCAGTCTCATAGAATGAAGACGCGTCCTGCAACTTTATTTCCTTATTTCGTTTCCTTTTTAGTTAGGACTTATTTTTCTATATATATGGTATGTAAACCTCATTTTTGGGGGTTATACATTATTATTTTTGTTCTAGTTTTTGGCTTGGGAGATTAGCTTACAACTTTAGCAATTCTTAATTTCCTAAGCACATTTTGGTGACTTTTACTTCGAAATTCAAGTTCAAATTCTGGGATTATTCTACTCAACTACGTAAGTTCATGATTTATTCTTCAAACATTATGAATTGTTTTCTTGCTAATATGGGTAACTAAATCCACAACTAGTTTTGTGGAAACCATGAGCGATTAACGAAGTATGAATAGTAACTAAGTATTTCCCGAATAGTGTTTTGCATACATTGATAATTCTTTCGTCTAGAAGTCTTTTTAACGGCGCGCAACGTTAGAACTTGCCTTGTTGCTACTTGTCGGACCAATGAGGTAGTTAATAAGAAAAGAATTATCAACATAGATTTAGTGTGATACTATCTAATAGAATTAATGTCGATTGGTGCGAGGGTGAAAACAAAGCCATACATCGATGTGACGTCTAATATGAGGTAATGGTAAGGGTTAGTAAATTATACACACGTTGCCGGACCAAGGTGCGGGGTGAAATTCTCTAGATGCCGGACTAAGGATTTAGAGATACATAACTTATCACTTTGCATGTAATACACTAGGAAGGGATTGCTATTACTAGGATTATGGAGTTATGAGCTTATGGGAAACACGTACGCCCTAGTAACCTTCTCAATTTGATAACAACAAAAGTTTGAATCTTGCTTACTAATTACTTTCATAATTTCCAAAATTTGTTACACAAATCTCCCCCCCCCTTTTACTTTTTTGTCTCGGAAATACATTGGCTAAAAGAATATAATCGTTATTGAACTTGAGTCTAAACCATATTCCTCGTGGGATCGACCCCAACCTACAAGTTGAGTTCTTTACGTGATAACGATCACTTATGCTTCTAAAAATAGGTGTAATTTGAGCGTATCACGGCGCCATTTTGATTAACGTTTCAATTACACTTCATCCAATTCTAAGTGTCAACGATCACTAGTCGGTATAAAATCCAACTAAATTAGTTGGGGTCGAATCTTACAGGGAGTGGTACGCGTTTAAGATTCAATAGGAAAGTGTGATCATGATCAAGTCAGTCATAGGAATAGACAATATAGAATGAAAACATAAGTCAAATCAGGGGGTGACTCGAATGTCAAATGGGGGTTTTGGTTTTGATTATCAACTACAACAACAACAGTAAACAATACGAAATAACAATAATGAGACGGGTTCTTGGGATGTGATTCGATTATAGGCTAATGTAGATAAATGGGTAATTGCAACTGTTGGGAAATAGCTGTATATTAGTGAATAAGCTAGACTATAGAGGAGGTAAACTTTCTGTCGAACAATTTACCCCGAATCAAGTTGATTTGTTTTGAACATCAACAAGCATGCAAAATAAGAACAACCTACGCTTTAGTCCACTCACTCTCTTGCTCTGAATATGTGAAATTGGGTTTAGGATTCACTCTCTCGAGCTGAACCCATGACAACCCAATACCCACTGACCATCAATCAATAATCTTAGTTTTAAAACCTCTCTCTCGAGCAAGCCAAAAACACAAGGGTAGAACTGTATTTGCAACTACAATTCTTAAATTAAACCACAATTAGTGATTGAAATCATTTCTAAACAACATTTAAGCTAACAATTAGCAATACCCATAAACTAAATCAGCCCATAATCACATAATCACACCCTATGAATTGGAGTTTTAGCTAGACATCATAAAAACATAAAAATTATTACCAAATTGAGTTTCCATTAACTCGGTAAGATTAATTTCGTCTTACAATGTTCCAAGTTGAGGAATCTCAAAGACCCACTTCCAATTTCTCAAAAGTGAAAAACTTCAATTCTCCAAAGCTTAGGACAAACTAGAGAAAACTTGTTCCAATACTCAGAATAATTCCAATTCTAAAAATGAAAATTAGATGTAATGAAAATATGATAATAATTGCTTCTAAACTAAATGTTCAAAAATGTATTTATTGTCGTCAAAAATGTGCTGCGAAGAGTCACTCGACGAAGTAAGCTGGGATCGCCGATCCACTCGGTGAAGTAAGCCAGGATCGCCGATCCACTTGGCGAAGTATGCCGGGATCGCCGATCCACTCGGCGATTTGCCTTTCGGTCAATTCCATCGCCCTTCTGCCTTGGCCTTTAGTATCCTCAAGGTCTGTAACTTTGGGAGATCCAACACTGCATTGCGGAACCACTCGGTGATCCACCGACTGCTCGTTTCTCTCGCCGACTTGGTTCTTTCCTTCAGAGCTTGGCACACTGGAACTTTAGGCGGTCAAGAAGCCGTTCGGCGACTTGGCAAGTGAACTTGGCGATCATGAGACTTACTTTTCTTCATTCTTTCAGCTCGCTTCGTTCTTTTTTGCAAATTAGTGTCCTTGCTTTGTTCCTCAATCCAAATACCTAGAAGTCAAGGGTTTTACATCAATTATTGGCACAAAATAAGCATTTGAGGACACTAAATCTATACAAATAAAGCCCTAAATGAGTCCGAATCTCGGACTCATCAATGGCCCCGTCAAAGTTTAAGTTAGGGTCATTTTGGTCATTTCCCCTATACATTAGACACTTAAACTATGTAGTTTATTCCCTAAACTATGTAGTTTTGGTCAGTTTAAGCCTAGTAACTAAATCAGAACTTACCCTAGTCAATTCATTCTCCAAAAATCGACCAAACCAGAGCAAAAAGAGAAGAAATACTCAACCATAACCCTTCCAAGAATGCATCAAGGTTTTTTCGGTTCCAGCTCTGAAATTGAAAGATTTCTCTATGAATATCATCTCCAGGTATGTGGGATTTCACTGGTGGATTCCTTTCATCCACTAGGTCCCTAGAATTTAGTTAGAATCTTGATTCCCTATATATTGCTTACACCTAGGGTTTCTAGAACTTCAAATAATTGTTATTATTTAGCTGTTGTAGTGTTCTTAATAAGATTTTCATGTCTTCATAACATTGTTGCTTAGTTCCTTGCATGAAATTCAGAACCCTAGTTGTGTAGATTCGTCTAGTTTATGAATCACACTAGCTAGGATAGATAAATTATATATACATGCCTCATTTGTCAAATGTTTCATTACTAGTACTTAAATGTTGCATTTTTAGTTAGCATGTCAGAATATTGAGCTATCAAGTATATTTCAGTTATGTTGTATTGTACCCATTTTTAGTTGGGAGTAGGCTTAACACTAAGTGTGGCTAGGGTCAGTCACCCTCATAGTGCCAGTACTACGTGCCCCCGTAGGTTTATAAGTCCCCTTTATGGGCATTAATTTTAGTGATCATGCCAATCGTGCCTTTATACCCCTGACAAGGTATATTGGGTTCACTCGATGGGGAGTATACATCGGGCTTCACGTTTAACTAAAGTGGTTTTATGTCGGTTAGTAGTAGCTCCCTCAGTCACACTTTATTGCATTTGACCAGGTTTTCAGTTATATTTTAGTATTCGGTCTCAGTATGTTATGTACTTGGTCATTGCATTTAGTTTAGTTCATATTAAGTATATTTCAGTATATTTATCATGTTCAGATTAGATCATTTATCAGTTTTCTTTGTTCAGTTATGTATTTGTTCAAGTTTGTTCTATCCTGCATGCTCAGTACCTTTGAAGTACTGACGCATACTTTGTGCTATCTCTTTTCGTGATGTAGGTTCAGGTCCTCAGCACTCAGTTCACGTGTAGATCGATTCCAGATCTATATTCAGCAGTATCAATGGTTAGTCCTCATTTTTCGAGGATGATATACATGTTCTTTTACATTCAGTCTTTTATTTCAGTTTCAGTTTTTCTAGAGTTAGTTGGGGGCATGTCCCATCATCTCTAGTCAGTTAGGGGCTTATTTCAGACATAGTTTTCGATTCAGCTTTAGCTTGGAGTGAATGTTTAGTAGCATTAACTCTTGCTCAGTTTTCATATATTCAGACTAATATTGGTATTCCCCATAATTCAGTTTATCTTATGATTTAAGATTCCGCATAGTATTTGTTGTTCAGTTGTTTAAGTATGCTCATGATATGCCAGTTTAGGGTTAGCTTGGGGTCACTCGTGATCCTAAGTCCCGTGTTTACGTCAAGTGGGTAGCCTAAGTGTGTGAAAATCTTAGTATCAGAGCATTAGGTTTAATAGTCCTAGGATATCTGAAAAACTGTACTTAGTAGAGTCCCTTTCATATCTGTGAAGAGCGCCACACCTATGTCGGGGAGGCTACAAAGTGTTTTAGGAAAAACTTCACTTTCTTGTTATTTCTTATCGTGCATGGGTTTGATCTCCTTTCTAACTCGACGTAATGCGTTTCAAATCATGCCTCCTCGTAGAGCTTACACAAGGAATGCTAATGTCCGCAACGCTAACACAGTTCCTCCAGTCCCAGATCATGAGGTTTTGAATGTAGAGTTTTGGAATGCTATCCAGCTCTTGGCTCAAAGTATAGCCAACTAGAATAATTAGCGGGTTCCAGTTCCTGCAAATACTAGTGGTGGATCAATGGCAGCTAGGGTCTGAGATTTTGTTTGGATGAATCCGCATGAATTTTTAGGGTCGAAAGTTGGTGAAGACCCCCAAAACTTCATTGATGAGGCCAAGAAAATCTTTGGAGTGATGAAAGTGACTAGAAATGATAGGGTAGATTTGGCGTCCTACCAGCTTAAGGATGTGTCTCACATATGGTTCACGCAGTGGAAGGAAAACAGGGGTGAGAATGCAGCTCCTGTGACTTTGGAGTGTTTTACCGGAGATTTTCTGGACTGGTTCTTTCCAAGGGAGTTGAGAGAAGCTAAAGCTCAGGAGTTTATGAATTTGAGACAAGGTTCCATGTCAGTCCAGGAGTAAGAACTTAAGTTTACCCAGCTCTTGAGGTATGCTCCACATATGGTTGTCGATCCTAGGGAACAAATGAGTAAGTTCCTATTTGGGGTATTTGACATGGTGAAAACAAAGTGCAGAAATGTAATGTTGTTGGAGGATATGAATATCTCTAGGATCATGACTCATGCTCAGTAGGTTGAGGGAGATAAGCTAAGAGAACTAGCTAAGGACAACAAGGCTAGAACAGCCAACTATGAGTACTCTTAGTAGAAATTGGGTGGTGGAAATCGCTCACAGTTTCAGCAGAAATCTTCAGCTCCAACACCTTCATCAGCTAGTGCTCCATCCCCTAGGTTTCGATAGGATCACAAAGGTAGGGCATTAGGATCTAAGTCTTAGGGGAGTACTTCAGGTAACAGGACCTACCCAACTTGTCCAAAGTGTGGTAAGAACCATTCGAGTGAGTGTCTTGCACGAAAGGAAGGATGTTTTGGGTGTGGTCAGTCTGGTCATAGGTTGAGAGATTGTCCTTCTTCCAAACAGGGACAAAGAGGTAATAATAATAGGGCTAATCTACAGCTCCAGCAGCACCAACAGGTAGCCCAACTCAGCAGGGTGCTTCATCCAGTATAGGTGGCGGTCAGCGCTAGAACAGGTTGTATGCTCTCCAAGCTCGCCAGGACTAGAAAGATTCTCCTGATGTGGTCACTGGTATGTTACAAGTCTTTGATTTGGAGGTTTATGCTTTGTTATATCCAAGAGCTACTTTTTCCTTTGTAACTCCATATATAGTAGTGAACTTCGGTGTTAGTCCAAAAACTCTGTCAGAACCCTTCTCAGTCTCTACTTCAGTTGGTGAACCATTTATAGCTAGACATGTATACATAAATTGACCTGTCACAGTCTCTCAGAAAATCACCTCAGCAGATCTTGTAGATTTAGAATTGGTAGAGTTTGATATCATTCTAGGCATGGATTGGTTACAAACCTGTTATGCCTCAGTCGATTGTAGAACTAGGATCGTTCATTTTCAGTTTCCAAGTGAACCAGTCTTAGAATGGAAGGGTAGTATCTTTATGCTTATGGGTCGATTCATTTCCTACCTTAAAGGCAGAAAGATGATTTCCAAGGGGTACATCTATCATCTTGTTCAGGTTAAGGATTCAAGCTCCGAAGCCCCAACTCTAGAGTCAGTTCCAGTAGTAAATGAGTTTCTAGAAGATCTTCCCAGAGTTCCTCTCGAAAGGGAAATCAACTTCGAAATTGATCTCCTTCTAGATACCCAACTTATTTCGATTCCTCCTTACAGAATGGCTTCAGCTAAGCTTAAGGAATTGAAAGAATAGTTGAAAGACCTTCTAGATAAGGGCTTCATTAGACCTAGTATTTCTTCGTTGGGGTGCTCTAGTGCTATTCGTGAAAAATAAATATGGTTTTCTCAGGATGTGCATTGACTATCGGCAGTTGAACAAAGTTAGAATCAAGAATAAGTACCTAAACCCCATGATTGATGACTTGTTAAACCAACTACAAAGTGCTAGTCATTTTTTGAAAATAGACCTCATATCTGGTTATCATCAGCTTAGAGCCAGACATAGTGACATCCCAAAAACAACCTTAAGAACTCGGTATGGTTATTATGAATTTGTATTTATGTCATTTCGACTAACTACTGCTCCTGCTCCTGCAGTTTTCATGGATTAATGAACATGGTGTTCAAGAAGTATTTGGACTTGTTTGTTATCGTCTTCTTTGATGATATCCTCATCTACTGTAGGAATGAGGAAGAACATGTGACTCATCTGAGAGTTGTTTTGCAGACTCTCAAAGATCGCCAATTATTCGCTAAGTTTAGCAAATGTGAGTTTTGGTTGCAATCAGTTACTTTCCTTGGTCATATAGTGTCGAGCGAAGGGATCCAAGTGGATTCTCAGAAAATAGAGGCAGTGAAGCAATCGCCCAGACCCACCTCTTCTACAGTTTCCTGGGATTAGCCGGTTATTACCGAAGGTTTGTGGAAGGATTTTCATCCATAGCTTCTCCATTGACTAAGTTGACTCAGAAAAAATATAAGTTTCAGTGGTCAGATGAGTGTGAGAAGAACTTCTCAGAACTGAAAACTAGGGTTCAGACGGTTATATGATCTATTGTGATGCATCCAGAGTCGGCCTAAGTTATGTGTTGATGCAGTGAGGTAAGGTTATACCTTACGCTTCTGGATAGCTTAAAGTTCATGAGAAGAACTATCTGACTCATGATCTCGAGCTTGCAACCGTAGTATTTTCCCTAAATATTTGGATACATTACTTGTATGGTGTTCACATAGATGTGTTCAAAGACCATAAGAGCCTTCAGTATGTGTTTGCCCAAAAAGAGTTGAATCTTCTCTAGAGGAGATGGCTTGAATTCCTCAAGGACTATGACATGAATGTGCTTTACCATCCTGGTAAGGCCAATGTAGTAGCCTATGCTCATAGCAGACTATCTATGGATAGTGTAGCACATGTTGAGAAAGAAAGGAATGAATTGGCAAAAGATGTTCACCGGCTTGATTGCTTTGGAGTTTGCCTTATGAACATATCAGATGGTGGCGTGATAGTTCAGAATGAGTCAGAATCTTCATTGGTAGCGGAGGTTAGGGAAAAACAAGACAGTGATCCCATATTGCTTCAATTGAAGGGTGAAGTTCATCGGCAGAAAGTTGAGGTTTTCTCCCAAGGGGAGATGGTGTGCTTCGTTACCAGGGTTGTTTATGTGTTCCTTAGGTGGGTTAGTTGAGATAGCAGATTCTTACAGAAGCCCATAACTCCAGGTATTCTATTCATCCAGGTGCCACTAAGATGTACCGTGATCTGTGGGATGTTTTTTGGTGGAATGGCATGAAAAGGGATATAGAAGATTTTGTGGCTAAGTGCCCTAATTGTCAACAAGTGAAGGTAGAACATCAGAAACCAAGAGGTATGACTCAAGAGATTAACATTCCTACATGGAAGTGGGAAGTGATAAACATATATTTCATTACGGGATTACCTCGTACTCGCAGACAACATGAATCAATTTGGGTAATAGTAGACAGAGTTACTAAGTCCGCTCACTTTTTGGCTGTTAAGACTACAGATTCGACGGAGGACTATGCCAAGCTTTACATTAATGAGATAGTCAGGTTGCATGGGGTTCCTTTGTCTATCATCTCAGATAGAAAGTCCTTAATTTACCTCTCATTTCTGGAAGTCATTTTAGAATGGTCTTGGTACTTAGGTAAATCTTAGCACAACATTTCATCCACAGATGGATGGTTAGGTAGAGCATACTATTCATACCTTATAGGATATGTTGAGAGCTTGTGTGATAGACTTCAAGGGTAGTTGAGATAATTACCTACCTCTCATATAGTTTGCCTACAATAATAGATACCATTCCAGTATTTAGATGGCCCCTTCTGAGGCATTCTATGGGCGTAGATGTAGATCTCCACGTTGTTGGTTTGAAGTAGGTGAAGCATTGATTGGGTCAGATTCGGTTCATGATGCTATGGAAAACGTTAAGCTCACCAGAGATAGACTTAAAACAGCCAGAGTCGTCAGAAGTCCTATGCAAATGTAGGGAGAATGGACATGGAGTTCCAAATCGATGATTGGGTTCTTATGAAAGTATCACCTATGAAGGGCGTGATGAGATTTGGCAAGAAAGGGAACCTCAGTCCTAGATATGTAGGCCCTTACAGGATCTTGAAAAAGGTTGGTAAAATGGCTATGAGTTAGAGTTGCCAGCAGAACTAGCAGCTCCAGTCTTTCACATTTCCTTGTTGAAGAAGTGTATGGGTGATCCAACATCTATAGTTCTATTAGAAAGTGTGGTTGTTAAGGATAGTCTCACTTATGAAGAGGTGCAAGTTGAAATTCTTGATCGTCAGGTTTGAAGGTTGAGAAACAAAGAAGTTGCTTCAGTTAAGGTGTTGTGGAGGAGTCAGTCTGTGGAGGGAGCTACTTAGGAAGCAGAAACAACTATAAAGGCCAAGTATGCTCACCTCTTTCCCTCCGATTCCATTCCAGCTTGAGGTAATAGTTCCTCTCCAGTCTCTCAGTTTACTCTTGCATAAATTCGGTCTTTGTGTCATATTACTTCAATTAGTCTTGCATTTTTAGCGTATTTGTATGTTCTTGGAACTTAGTCGAGTAAGATTTCAGTTTCCAATACTTAGCAGTAGGGATTGCAGCTTCTTCCCTCCATATTCAGCTAGTTTAGTCTTCATTTGAGGATTAATGTTCCCAAGAGGGTGATAATGTAACACTCTAGATTTGGAAAAGTAAAAATATAAATTTTCAGCAGTTGCAGGTGCAGCGAATGGGGGGCCACCTACGGACCGTAGGTGGGGTCCGTGGTTGCCCACCTGTAACTCCCTCCCCAGAACCCCTGAAAGTTCAGCTAAGTCTTAACCTACGCCAGGACCTATGGACCGTAGGTGGGACCACAATCCGTGGTCCATAACTCTAGATTCCAACTTTCTGATGTCAATCGACGGACTGACCACGACCCGTCGATGGCCCTTTCAAATTTTAAGTTAGGGTCATTTTGGTCTTTTCCCTATACATTAGACACCTAAACTATGTTGTTTAATCCCTATACTAGGTCGTTTTGGTCATTTTAAGCCTAGTAATTAAATCAAAACTTACCCTAGTCAATTCATTCTCCAAAATTCGACCAAACCAGAAAAAAAGAAAAGAAACAGTCGACCAAAACACTTCCAAGAATGCAATAAGGTTTCTCTAGTTCCAGCCCTGAAATCGAAAGATTTCTCCGTGAATATCATCACCAGTTATGTGAGATTTCACTGGTGGATTCCTTTCATCCACTAGGTCCGTAGAATTCAGTCAGAATCTTGATTCCCTATATATTGCTTAGACCTTAGGTTTCTAGAACTTCAGATAATTGTTATGATTTAGCTGTTGTAGCGTTCCTAATCATATTTTCATGTCTTCGTAACATTTTTGCTTAGTTCCTTGCATGATATTCAGAACCCTAGTTGTGTAGATTTGTCTAGTTCATGAATTACACTAGCTAGGACAGATAAAAATATATACATGCCTTAGTTATCAAATGTTTCATTACTAGTACTTAAATGTTACATTTTCAGTTAGCATGTCAGAATATCGAGCTATCCAGTATATTTCAATTATGTTGTATTGTACACATTTTCAGTTAGAAGTAGGATTAACACCGAATTGGACTAGGTTCAGTCACCCTCATAGTCCCAGAACTATGTGCCCCCGTAGGTTTATAAGTTCCCTCTATAGGCATCAACTTCAGTGATCATGTCAATCATGCCTTTATACCCCTGGCAAGGTATATTGGGTCCTCTCAATTGAGCGTATACATCAGACTCCACGTTTAGCTCACGTGGCTTTATGTCGGTTAGTAGTAGCTCCCACAATCAGACTTTATTGCATTTGACTAGGTTTTCAGTTATATTTAGTATTCAGTCTCAGTATGTTATGTACTTGGTCATTGTATTCAGTTAAGTTCATATTTAGTATATTTGAGTATATTTATCATGTTCAGATTAGATCATTGCTCAGTATGCTTTGTTCAGTTATGTATTTTTTCAGCTTTATCCTATCCTGCATGCTCAGTACCTTTCAAGTACTTACGCATACTCTGTGCTACATCTTTTTGTGATGTAGGTTCAGGTAAGGGTGGCAACGGAACCGGTAACGGAACTACCGGACCGGGACGTTCCGGAACCGGAACGGAACCGGGCACCACGGGCCGGAACCGAACCGGAACCGGGACGGACCGGAACCGGTAATTCCGGAAAAAAATACCCGAACCCGTCCCGGACCGGTAACGGACCGGACCGGACCGGACCGGAAACCGGGTCCAACCGTTATAAATTATATTT
This sequence comes from Solanum verrucosum, assembly GCF_900185275.1. Lineage (NCBI taxonomy): Eukaryota > Viridiplantae > Streptophyta > Magnoliopsida > Solanales > Solanaceae > Solanum > Solanum verrucosum. The sequence continues at coordinate 1,034,760 of NW_026020157.1, forward strand.
TTTTATTAAAATTAAAAAATTAGGAATATTACACTTAAAAATTTATACTTTTAAAGTTTTAAATACAAACTTTCAAACTTTTAAAAGTATAAAAGTTTAAATTTCACAATTTAAAACTTTGAAAATTTAAATTCAAACTTTAAAACTATAAAAGTTTAAATTTCACCCTTTAAAAGTTTGAAAATTTAAATTCAAATTTCAAACTTTAAAACTATAAAAAGTTTAAATTTCACAATTCACACTTTAAAAGTTAGAAATTTTAAATTTGAATTATAAACTTTAAAACTATAAAATTATAAAAATTTAAATTTCACACTTTAAAGTTTTAATTTTAAAAGTTTGAAAATTTAAATTCAAACTTTAAAACTATAAAAGTTTAAATTTCACACTTTAAAAATTTGAAAATTTAAAACTTTAAAACTATAAAAGTTTAAATTTCACACATTAAAAGTTAAATTTAAACTTTTGAAGACAATAATAAAAAAAAATTAAGGCGAATAGCCTATACTTTTATTAATATTAATTAAATAGTACAAGTTGAGTTACAAAATATTAGTAGAGTATTAAAAAATCTAATCTACACAGCCACCTTCTAGGAAGGGTTCTGTTTGAATTAGACCTCGAATTATTATACTCATACTAATAGACATTTAAATTTAATAGTTCATGCTACCAAGGAAATCTTTTTTTAAATCATTTAACATTTCTCTAGTAACATGCTCTGGAATTGGTTGATTAGCTAGTTCTTCCATTGCATCAATGCCGTCATCACTAAAATCTAGCATTATTTCATCAACGTCATTTTCAAATTTGGTCGGTAGAGGTGGACGACCATAACTCCTTCTCTCGCCATTAATCCAATCTCTAAATAGTACGGATATCTCCAAGCTATCTGCTGCTAATGAATATCTATGCTCTCCAATTTGAAATCTTGCTGCACTAAAAGCGCCTTCCGAAGCTACTGAAGATGCTTGAATAGCTAACACATCTCGAGCAACCGGTTGTAGTTTTGGAAATCCTTTGCCGCGATTGCTCCACCATTCTAGAAGATCAATAGTAGTAGGTTCTGTATTTTGATTAATATATGCATCAAAATCATTTCTATCATTATGAGAAAGTTCAATAATACAATCTATCATATCATCAATTTCATCTTCATTATTATATCTACTCCTAGAACTTTGAGGCTCTTCGTTATGTACTACATTCCTTATATTAGAATTATTATATAAGTCGTACAATTTTCTAGCTTCAATTTTTATACTATCTTTAACATCTTGACAACTAGGTGTTTCATCATCTTCACTATCAATACCCAAATTAAAATATATTTTATCAACCATTCGTGCTGCACCTTCATCTTTGTAATGTGGGTTTAACAAACAAGCAGTTAAATAAATTTGAGGAATAGGAATAAAATATTTTTAAAATTTTTCAATCATTTTCTTAACAGATTGTTCAAATCTTGGTTTATTTTTAAATTTATAAAATTTATTAGAAATAGCACAAATATTAGGTAAAACAGAGCAAATAGTTGGATAATAAAGTGCAGATATTTTTTTTGTAGTTAAATAAAAAACTTTTAAGAATTCTATAAGTTCTTTTATGTCATTCCAATCATTATCATCAAGTCTATATGTCATATTTGAATTATGAGCATTCCAAACCATTTGTAAAGGTTTCCTATATTCATAAGCAACTTCAAGCATTTCAAATAAGGAATTCCATCTTGTACACACTGATTTTGGAATTTTTCTAGGTGGAAGATTAAATTCACGACAACGATTTTCAAAATCTCTACGTCTAGACTTAACTTGACATTTAAAAATAAAATGACATGCAGAGAATTTAGAGAGTAGAGACTAGAGAGTAGAGAGATTATAAGATATTTTTGTGAGTGAAAAGAATGAAAGATTAGGGGAATTTATAGTTAAAAAAAAGGTTGAAAATGTAGTTTTAAGAAGTTTGGGGTATTAAAAAAAGTTTGGGGGGTAGGGAGGTGTAAATGGGGGGTTATGGGGTGAAAGAGCCGTTGGTGGGGCCCAAAACCCGTTGCCCAACGGCTCTCAACGGCTATTTTTTAAATTTTCAGATTTAAAAAAAAAAAAAAAAAAAAAAGTTTCGAACCGGACCGGACCGGGACGGAACCGGACCGGACCGGGACGGAACCGGGACTAACCGGACCGGGACGGACCGGTAAAATCCCGGTTTTCATCCCGTTACCCCTCCCGGACCGGAACAAGTCCGGAATTAACCGGCACTATCCGGAACCGAGACGGAACCGGTAACGGACCGGAACCGGAACCGGAACCTCCCGGTTCCGTTGCCACCCTTAGGTTCAGGTCCTCAACATTCAGATCACGTGTAGATTGGTTCTCGATCCATATTCAACAATATCAATGGTGACTCCTCATTCTTCGAGGATGATAGACATGTTCTCTTACATTCAGTCTTTCATTTCAGTTTCAGTTTTGCTAGAGTTAGTTGGGGGCATGTCCCAACATCTCTAGTCAGTTAGAGGCTTATTTCAGACATAGTTTTAGATTCAACTTTAGCTTGAGGTAAATGTTTTGTATCATTAACTCTTGCTCAGTATTTATATATACAGACTAATATTGGTTTTCCCCGTAGTTCAGTTTATCTTATGATTTAAACTTCCGCATAGTATTTGTTGTTCAGTTGTTTAAGTATGCTCATGATATGCCAACTCAGAGTTAGCTTGGGGTCACTCGTGATGCTATGTCCCGTGTTTACATCATGGTAGCCTCGGGGCGTGACAATCATGTCATAATATTCTGGCTCTTGAATGTGTACAAATACCTCAATGATCTCTTTCTCTGATATGGAAGGTCGGATCCTGGACGCCTCCTCCCTCCACCTATATGCATATTCACAGAAGCTTTCAGTGGATTTCTGCTTGATTTTCTCTAAAGAATAGCAATTAGGAACGATCTCCACATTATAAGCAAACCGCTTAATGAAGTTCCTAGCCAATGTGTTCCAGCTAGACCATTGTTTCTTCTCTTGGGAGGTAAGCCATTCCAAGGCCTCTCCACTTAAGGTTCAGATAAAGAGTTGCATTAGCAATTTCTCATTCTTTCCAACCCCTATGAGTTGATCACAATAAGATGAACTTCTGGTTCTCCCAAAAGTGTTAAATTTTGGCACTTTGAACCCTTCTGGCAGGTCCAAATTCAGATGGATACACAATTCTTTATAGTTTAGTCCCACAACATCTGAAGTATAGTGAAACTTCTTTATGGCTTTCATGATCTCTTCTTTTATACTCTGTTTGCAATTTCTTCTTTGGCCCTCCACTCTTTCTCTTGTTCCTCATAGTGATCGAGTTAAGGATATGTGGGTTAGGGAAGATGTGGTTCTGTGTGGATTGGGATCTAGAACGTGGGTTTTTGAAGTAAGGGTTGAGCGGTAGATGGGTTTTGGGCATTTTGAGTAGGGGTTTGGTATACAGAGGGAATGCATGGATTTTTTGGCGTTTAGGTTCTGAGGGTGAGGAAAGTTTTAATAATTGTTTGCATTTTGGCTCTTAAGAAGGGGGAAGTTTTGGGAATTGTTGACATTTTGTCTCTACGGGTGAGGGAAAGTCTGAGAATTCTTTGGGTTTAGGTTTTGAAGGGGAGGAAAGGTTTGAGAGTTGTCGATATTTGGGTTTTGAAGAGGATGCAGTGCTTGGTATGAAGTGCTAGCATGATGTGAGTTAGGGGTGGTTAAGTTGATAGTGGTGGAGTTTTGAACATGGATAGTGGGTGGGTTATTTAGGACACGATCGGGGTTTGGATTCAGAGGAGGAAAATAGAATGGAGCCCTAGCCAGTTTTGACAAATCTCACTTTTTCTGTTTCTCAACCCTCATCTCAGCGATCTGTAGCATAAATTATGCAATCAACTCATTTTGTTCAGCGGCAGACGGATCCACTATAGCAATTTCAGTTGAGCCAATATCCTCACTATTATCAGTCATTTTTCTTTTCCTTTCAACAAATTTTGGTTGGGGAAGGAACCTTTGAGAGCTTTCGATCATGTGAAGTATGGATGCTCGGTCAGTTTATCAACACAAATCAATTCTAATTACCTGATGAAAGAAAAACAACTCACAACACAAACATGTTAGTCTTTGTTCATAACATAAAATGCAAAATATCACATAAAGGGAAAAAATCAAAACACAAAAGTTGTTTTGTTTGAAGACAAGCTAGCCCACGAATATTGGGAGTTAACCAAATAAATAGAATTTATCTATTTGATTTGGAATTTAGTGTATCAGGAAGGTTTACTTGATCTCGCATCTTTCACAATTGTAAATCAAAATTCGTTATTGTATAATTTATATTTCTTTGTAAAAATGAAGGGGGGAAAATAAGCTTTTAAAAGATAGGGTTAGGCCTTGAAAGGCTGCCTACGTATATCATGAAGGAGAAATTAGGTCCTACGCAGTTCTACTAGATTGAGTCTCTTTCCATTGAGATGAAAAATCAACCTTTTTGAGAGGAGGGAGTAAGATTTGAAAATGACGTTTAATTTTTGTTGGAAAACTAAAGACTCGAGGAGTATTTGAACGTGCTTTCAATAGTGACTTGATATTTGTGTTTAGGAGTTCTAGAAAATTTCCAAAAAGGAATGGGCTAGAATATCTCCAAATAAACCAACATATTGACACAAGCAGTTATAGCATATAAAGAGTTATTGCGAGTTCTAACATATATGTTACCCTTTGTACCAATGGTAGTTATAACGATTTGAAGGATGCATAACACTATTTGAAAGGTTTCATTGCCCTCAAAACCCATATTTATACAATCTGTATGAATAAATAGAAGGGGGTACATAATAGGGAGAATGGGGATATAAATAATCATGCCCACACAAGGGCACGATCCAAAACTATGCCTCCATGGAAGGTTTTTTGCTCTTGATTTTCAAATGCCAACGTCTTTTGGATGAAACGGTAACTTGTGAAGATCCTTCTTCGAATAAGCTATTAAAATCTACTCCTACTCCCAAGGGACAATAATTTGTCAATTGACGTATACATCCTCCAAATTTAAACGCATAATTATGATTGTCCATTTAAGCCATGTGCCATTTTGGACTCAAGGTGGTCTTTCTAATGGGGCAACACACCTTGGGTGTTGGGTTTTCTTAGGTCAATGCACTAAATTCAATGATTTGGCTTCGCTATATGTTAGTTGGCTAAGAGTGGGCTTTATTTTGAAGTGGACTGGTGACCCAAGTGAACAACTCAAGCTACAGAAGATAGCATTCGTCGACCATCCAGTGGCCAACTCATTTTGCTAGGGTACCCCGATAAACAATTTGGATTCAATGGTTGTGACCCGCATTACCGTTAGTTAGGCTTTCAATTTAAAAAGGTGCCACTAGGTGGAATACATGTTATGCAAGCAATGACAATTTAATATTCAAACTTTAATCACAGAAAGCGCAAACAATGAAACAATAACTAATTGTTACATACCAAATAGTCATCATTTTTGTCTATGTTAAGAAATAACTGATTTTTAAAATCGATTCAACTTTAAGAGAAAAATTAATTTTTAAAGGAGTCACCACTTAATTTTTATAAAAAACAAACTAAGAAAACTTAACTTTAAGTCATAATCACGACAATCAAAACAATGACAAATTCATTTAAGGCTTCTCATTATGAAACAGAAACCGAAATCTAAAAGAAAAATCATAACAACATATTCAAACAAGATTAAGGTCTAGAAAAGATTAGGAAATGCAATTTTAGATGTCTTTCCAACAACTTCAGCAAATAATACGGTAAGAAGCTATTCCAAGATCACATCTATGAGCTCATGAGGACATTTAGATTCCAAACAAAACAAGAACAAGATCACTGATTCCTTTTTGTCACAAATCAATGAACATATCCATTTTCACCAAATGACTTGTTGCCTTGAAGAATTTTAAGCATTCAAATACTACAACACTTTAAATCTTACAAGTTTTATCAAATCAAGATCAACTTACAGACATAAACTTACTAACACATAATGCAAGGAACTTGGACCATGCTAATGAAGCAACAAAGTGAGAAAGAAAAGAATTTACTGCACTATATTTGTTACTTGAACATTAGCTAATCTCATTACTATAAGACCTGATATGGAGAACTAAAGAGAGGATGATCAGAAGAGAGAAATAGGAAGTAATATGGAAAGAAAACACGAACTAGAAATGGACTAAAATATGGAAATAATTTTTTTTTTACATTTTAAGATAGAGTCAACAACATTCAAGTGAAAATAAAGACGATCAATAATAAAGACATATAAATGAACTCGAAACAATTTGATATCCTGACTCATTCATTTAACTGAAGGTTGAAGAATGAAGAACATGGCATCGAACACTGAATACTACTGCAGATTCATATTAGCAGGGGTAAATTAAGACTAGTAGAGCCGTTCAAAATCAAATGAGATAAGTGTTGGAATGTATGCGTCCACTAACAGTCAATGGACCAGGTCCCTTGACATAGTAAGAACAGTAATATAAGCACAAGCAGTAAATAAAGCAACACAAGCACTTTACGTGGAAACCCCCTTGCTCAAGGGCGGTGAAAACCACGACCTATCCTCAAAGGCTTTTCAACCCAACTCCATTTCTCTCAAACGGAGCAACGATTCAGATTACAACAAATTGCAACCTAGGAATTTACCTCTAAATCCCTTCCCCCTCAATGTAGCAACCATACTACAAGAGAGCAACTAAGAAATAACTATATTACCCACTAAGCTACCCCAATCTAGATAACTTAGAATTAACTAAGCAACATACGGTTGCCCACTAAACCACCTACTTCTAGATGACTTAGAATTTGACTAAGCAGCAAAAGCGCTTCCCACTAAATAAGTTAACTTCATCTGATTTAGACTTTTGATTGAACTAACAAACGATCTTTCCAACCAGGTTTCTCAGTTTGTGCTTTGGCCAGTTGGGCCTTTAATAGTGTTACCTCAGCATCCTTCTTTCAAACAAGTACCGTCATTTCCTCCAGTTCATGCTTGAGTTGATCCCGTTCAGCCACTAACTAAGACATGTTGCTCAGTTGTCCTATTTTAACCTCTATGAACTCACACTCGACCAAGGTACTTAGAGAGATGGACTGTTTAACCATGCCAGCAATACCTGCTCCCACATGAACATTCAGGGGGTTGAACACTTTAGTGAGGAAGTACCCATATCCCATTCCATGTTTGCCTTTAAGTTTCACGCAGTTTTATACATATGCTCCAATATAAGTGTTGGGAGATTCAGTGGTTTGAACTTGCAGAGTGATTCCATTAGAAGTAGATCAGCCGCAGAGGCAACTATTCGCTTCTCGGATCGTGGGAGAAGTTCTTTGTTGACAAACTCAAACAATAATTGGTACTCCCCTTTCATAAGTTTCTTTTGAATGCCTGCACGGTGCATGTCAGGAAGTTTGGAACGCTCATTTGCAAAGTTCTGACTGCAGAGTTTGTTGCTAATGGGATATCCTCTGACACCATATCACTCTCAGAGAGTTCATTTGAAACTACCAAAACTCCCTCAATAGGTATATCAGTCTCCACTTCCCCAGCCTTTCTTCTTTTTCTATTTTCAGTAGTGCTTGTTTTGTCTGTCTTTAGAGCATCACCCATAAATTTTTGGGTGGTTGCTCTGGTGGATGGTTTCCTTTTCGGTGTCTCCTCAATGACTTTCTCCTTTCCCTTCGTGGTGATAGGGACCATTCTCTTTTGTACATCCCATCTACGAAAAGTGTTGTCCTCTTCAGTTTTGTCTGAATCACTGGGGGAAGGGAGTCCAACATTTGGTGTTTTGTCAAATATCGGTTCAGTGTTCCTAAGAAGATCCTCTGCAAAACTACTCTCCTCCTCATTCCTCAACCCTTCTCTCATTTGTGTCAAACTCTTTATAACCATATTCTCACTAGCAGCGAGAATATTGAATTCAGAGTGCTTACTCTCCGAAAGTTCACCCTCAAACAGACAATCAGATAGCACAGACAAATGGGGATCAAGTTGACATGAGGGTGCCGAGTTATTAAAATCTATAGGAGACATGGGAGTAGGATAACTGGTTTAAGTAATGCTGACCAGAGGAGTGATCGACATTTTTGATGGAGAGGGAAAATCAGAAGACATGTAGAAGGTTACTGGATCTATTTCGTTCAGGATACCTGGCGTTTTCGTAGTAGAGGGTGGTGATTGAGACATGATCAAAAAAGGAGGGGAGGGGGGGGGGGAAAGAGAAAGACTTGAAAAAAAATTAGGGTTTTCAGGTGATTCAAAGAAGTTTGAAATGTTTGAGTAGAGGATTGTAGGGAAGAGATATAAAAAAAATGAAAGGGTGTGTAAGGTCCCTGAGTAGACGCATCGCTTGGACTTAAAACCATGGGACAAATGGCCAGAATAGCTGATGACTGACATGTGGAGGTCACAACGGTTCTCAATAACAATTTAAAATCAATGAACAAAATACTGACCTTTAGACAGGACCAAGTCCCTATCTGCAAGTAGAGAATATTGACTTCTGAATGGTTGAGATCTTTCCTTACTCCTCCGGTTCCTCATGAGTGTATACCTGTAGAAAGTTACACGATTGGTCTTGCAAAAACAAGGCATTACAAATAATAAGGATACCTGCCCTACAGATCATAGACACTGAGGGTTGAATGCCTTGAATAGAAAGCCAGCTCAGTCTTATTTCATCATCCCCATCTTCAGTCTGTTACTCTCAACTGATCCTTGCTTAGAGCCTTGGCGAATATATCAATAATTTAATCTTTGGTTCTACAGTACTGCATACAGATGTCCCCTTTTCAACATTATCTCTTTGGAAGTGATGCCTAACATCAATATGCTTGGTTCTCTTGTGTTGAACCAAAATTTTCCCCATATTGACCGCACTTGTATTGTCACGCATGAGTGGAATAGAATGATTTGAGTATTCCAAAGTCCTTTAATTGCTGCTTTATCTATAATAGCTGTGCGCAACAAGATGCAGTTGTAACATATTTTGCCTCCGTTGTGGAGAGAGCCATATAGTTTTGTTTCTTAGTTCCCCATGAAATGAGTGAAGAACCGAGAAAGTGAGTCATTCCAGAAGTGCTTTTCCTGTCCACCTGGTAACCTGGAAAATATGCATGTGCATACCCTACCAATTCAAATGAGTCTTCGACTGGATAGAAAAGGACTAGGTCACTGCCTTTTTTAGATATCTCAGAATCCGCTTGGCAGCCTTCAAGTGTGACTCCCTGGGACATGATTGAAATCTTGCACACATGCCTACAATTAAGACTATGTCAGGTCTCCTTGCTTTGAGATACAACAATGATCCAATAATCCCTCTGTACATAGTCTGATTTACTAAGGCATCAATATCATCTGCACCCAATTTTGATTTAGTGCTCATAGGGGTGTCAATGGGCTTGGAATCTACTATATAAATTTTCTTCAGCAACTCCTTGATATATTTTTCTTGACAAATTGGGATACCACTTGAGGTTTTCTTGATCTGCAGCCCTAAGATGAAATTTATCTCTCCTATCATACTCATTTCAAACTCATTCCCCATTAGTGAGGCAAATTATTCACATAGGACCTCAGAGGTTGCTTCAAAGATAATACCGTCCACATATACTTGAATAATAAGAAACTTTTTGCCTCTAGTCTTTAGGAATAAGGTGTTGTCTATCTTCCCCTTGTTGAATCCATTTTTCTGAAGAAATATGGACAACCTTTCATACCACGCTCTAGGAGCCTGTTTCAGTTCATACAATGCCTTATCCATCTTGAACATATGATTTGGACAATCAATATCCTCAAAGCCAGGTGGTTGCTTTACATACACTTCTTCCTTCAAGTCGCAATTTAGGAATGCACTTTTGATGTCCATTTGAAAAAGCTTGAATTCCATGAAGGCTGCAAAGGCAATAAGAATTCTGATGACCTCCATTTTTAGCAACAGGAGCAAATGTTTCATCATAGTCAATGCCTTCTTCTTGATTGTAGCCTTGAACCACCAACCTTGATTTGTTCCTTGTGCTAACACCATTTTCGTCAAGTTTGTTTCTGAACACCCATCTGGTCCGGATGATGGTTCTGTCAGCACGTCTTGGGACTCGGTGCCATACTTTGCTCCGCTCAAACTAATGAAGTTCTTCTTGCATGGAATTCAGTCAATCAATATCTTTCAAGGCTTCCTTGATATTCTTTGGCTCAACGTTGGATATGAATGCTGAAAAAGCCACCAGATTTCTAGCTTTGGATCTGGTCTGCATCTCAGAGTTCAAAGGGGAGACAAGATTGTCAAGGGAATGAGATGACATATGTTTACACCTTGACTGGGCATTTAGGGGTTGAGGCTGATCTGTTTGCTCTTCTTCCTCTTCAGAGACATTTTCTCCAGGTTGAGATGAATCATCTGGATCTGCATTGTTAGATGAACCAGGTCCTTTGCCAGGCTTATCACATTCTTTTACTTCTTCGGTTGTATCCTGATCAACAACTTCAAGATCTTGACTTCTTTCACCCAGTGATTCATTCACTCTGTCTCTCTGAATCTGAATAAGTTCTTCCAGATCATTTTCATATTTGTGATTTATATCTGACAAGGCACCAACTTTATCAAAAATCACATGAATACTTTATTCAACACATAAAGTCCTATTATTGTAGACTCTGTAGGCCTTGCTGGAGGGTGAGTATCCACAAACAGTCCTTCATCGCTTCTATGATTAAATTTTCCTAGATCATCTTTGTCATTGTTCAGTACAAAACACTTGCATCCAAAATCCCTTAGATAACTCTGCTTGGGCTTTCTGTTGTTGAGTAGCTCATATGACATTTTGTTCAGTAGGGACCTGATCAAGCACATGTTAGTCACATAGCAGGCAGTGTTGTCTGCTTCAGCCCAAATTTTTTTGGGAAGAGTTGAGTCAATGTGCATGGTTCAAGCTATGTCAACCGGAGTTCTCTTCTTCCTTTCCACAACACCATTTTGTTGGGGTGTTCTAGGAGCAGAAAAATTATGATGAATTCTATTTTCAGCGCAGAAGTTGTCAAACTTTGCATTTTCAAATTCATTTCCATGATCGGACCTAATCCCTGCAGTCTTGAAGTTCAACTTTGTCCGAATCATTTTGATGAAAATCATCAACACGTCGTACGTCTCCTCTTTGGACTTGAGGAACATAGTTCAAGTGAACCTTGAATAATCATCAACAATCACCAGAATATACTTCTTCCCACCTCTACTTTGAACTCTCATGGGTCCCGCACAGATCCATATGAATTAGTTCGAGAGGTCTTGAGGAACTTACTTGCTTCTTTGACTTGAAGGAGGATCAGGTCTATTTACCTTTGACACATGCATCACACACCTTGTCATCAATGAACTTTAGTTTTGGTAAGCCATGAATCAGGTCCTAGAGAAAAGTTTGTTCAGCAGAGAGAAGCTCACATAACCGAGCCTTCTATGCCATAAGTTAGCATTCTCACTTTGAGCACTGAGACATGTTAGATCCTCTCCCTAAGCAGTATCCAAGTCAGTCACGTACCTACTCTTTTGCCTTCTTGCCGTCAAGATCACCTCTTTTGTTACCAGATTGGTAACGATGCACTTTTCTGATAGAAACCTGAATTCATTTCCCTTGTCACATATTTGAGACACACTGAGAAGACTATATTGCAGTCCACTCACATAATATACATTCTCGATGGAGTGTTCCAGCGATTTTCTGATTCTTCCAACTCCAAGAATATACCCCTTCTTTCCATTTACAATAGATACACCTCTGCCTTGAAGTGCCTTGTGTGATAGGAAGTTCTTAGTCCTTCCGATCATATGCTTTGAACATCGACTATCCATGAACCAGCATTGACTGCCACTTCCTCCACTCCCTGCAACAGAAATCACTTGTCAGACTTGGGAACCCATTTCATTCTGAGTCCCATTAAAAAAATAGAGGCATGATAAGTGAACTTTTTATCCAATGAGGAAGAACTGTCTTTTTCACCATGGAAGTTCTGGCAGTGGGAGAAGGTCCCTTGTTATGCACAGTTTTCTGATTGGTGTAGGAAGAAAGGTTTTCTTGGGACCTTTTAAAGGTTGGACGATCCCTTTTCAGGTGACCATTCGGCCACAATGAAGGCACAACAGATTGTTAGACATAGACACATACTTGCTATGAGGATTATAGGGAGAATTAATGTTCAGACTACTTAACCCTTTCCAACTGCTTTGGATTTGACTAGTAATGCTAGAGAGTAGCTTAAAAGAGCTTGCCCATCTCATAGATTTTTCTAGTTCTTTTCTAAGACGGACCAGATCCCTTTCCATCTGATTATTTCTCTCTAATGGCAGTGCGAGTTTAGTTTTGGCACTATTCAGTCGAGTTTCTAGCTCTAGTTGCAGGTTGCTAGCTTCTCCCTTTCCTTTGCCACATTTTTCACTCATCATTTCCAAATTTTCCCCGAACTCTAGATTCTCAATTTCCAGGTTTGTTAGTTGTTCCTCCACAACAAACATATGCTCAACCAACCCAACCTTTTATTCAGGAAAGATGTCTAGGCTATTGTTCATCAAGTCTTTCTCTATTGTCAACTCAGTAATAGAGTAAATCAGTACGACTGCTAGATTTTCTTAACAAAATAAGTATGCAAGTCTTGTTTAAGGTCAGAAAGTGTTACCACTTCCTCAACTTCTTCATCATCAGATTTTGCCATGAAGGCAAACATGGTGTTGAAAACATTTTCATCATCTTTGACTGTGAGCATGGATACATCTTTAGGATGTTCTGACTGATCTGACTCACTTGAGGAGTCTCCCCAGATAGCAAGGGCCTTTTTTACAACATAGTTAGCAACATCTCTCCTTCTTTTCCTGTCAGGGATCGGGTCCCTTCTCCTATCTTTTCTCCTCCAGGGCTTGGGAGGTCTCTATTTTCGACTTTAGTCATAGGAAAATCTCTGATGAAGTGCCCGGTTTTCCACACTTGTGACACAGATCATTTGCATTTGCAATCCTGCCTGAATTTCCACCTTTATGGAAGTCTCCATACTTTCTCACTATTTTTTGAAATTTCCTAGTGATAAAGGACATGTCCTCTTCTTCATCAGAGGTATCTCCTGATGCCACCTTGAGGGATAGAGATTTATCCCTTTTCACTTCCTTCTTTGACGCCTCTTGATTTCTATTCATTTCATGAGTTTGAATGCTTCCAATCAGGGCATCTATTGTGAGCACCTTCAGGTCCGTCTCTTCGGTAATAGCATAAACCTTGCTTAACTAAGATTTTGCAAGAATTCGAAGAATCTTCCTGACCTGTTTTCTTGGATGAACAAGTTCTCCCAAAGAGCGTAACTCATTAGTAATGGAAGCAAATCTTGTACTCATGTCGTGGATTGTCTCTCCCTCTTTCATAGTGAAGTTCTCATATTGGGTAGTCAGCGTTTATACCTTTGACTCTTTCACTTGATTAGTTCCCTCATAAGAAGTCCTGAGGCAATCCCAAATCTCCTTTGCTGATTCACAGGTGGAAATATGATTATACTCTTCAGTACCTATCCCACACACCAAAAACTTCTTGACTTTGTAACTCTTTTCGATCTTCTTATGGTCAGCTTCATTATACTATTGACGGGTCTTTGGGATTACTTTAGTGATTTCTCCTTCCTTCACCTCCGTTGTAGGTATAAAGGGACCATCTAACACAATGCCCCACAGTTAACTGTCCTCAGCCATAAAAAAGTCATACATCCTCATTTTCCACCAACTATAGAATTGGCCATTGAAACGAGGTGGTCTTGTAGACGATTGTCCTTCTTCCAAGTTAAGTGGAGCAACCATTCTTCCAAGGAATCTCTCTTGATGTTAACCAGTTAGAGAGAACCTATTATGATACCAAATGTTGGAATGCATGCGTCCACTAACAGTCAATGGACAAAGTCCCTTGACACAATTAGAACAGTAATATAAGCACAAGTAGTAAAAAAGCAGCACAAGCAGTAAATAAAGCAGCACAAGCACTTTACGTGGAAACCCCCTTGCTCAAAGGCAATGAAAACCATGACCTGTCCTCACAATATTTTCAACCCAACTCCATTTCTCTCAAACGGAGTAATGATTTGGATTACAATAGCTTGCAACCTAGGAATTTACCTCTAAATCCCTTCCCCCTCAATGCAGCAACCCTACTACAAGAGAGCAACTAAGCAATAACTATATTGCCCACTAAGCTACCCCACTCTAGATAACTTAGACATCACTAAGAAACACACGGTTGCCCACTAAACCACCTACTTCTAGATGACTTAGAATTTGACTGAGCAGCAACAACGCTGCCCACTAAATCAATTAACTTTAACTGACTTAGACTTTTGATTAAACAAACAAACAATCTAATTCCTTTATAGCTCAGGAATATATTTACAACATAAGCACGAAAGTAAAAACCTAAGCCACCTAAGACACAAATAGCTCTATCAGGTCCCTGTTGCTCTTGAGGAGAATACTTCTTGAAAGGAGTGGTTTTTGCTTGAGTTCTTGAGAATTTCAGGAATGCAAAAACTAAGGTTGTGTCTGTTGAAGGGTGACCTTATTAAAAATAGACACAACCTTCAAGGCCATGCTATTGGCCAAGGATTCTGCCAAGCTTGGAGACCGTGCACCAACCTCACCAAACTTATGTACTTTTTCCAGCTGTCTATTGTACGAATAGTGGTGTCAAATCATCAAAACTACAAATAACAATAAGGCAATTGAGGCTAAAGAAGGAGAGAACAAAATGAGTTACAATCCTGAAATCAACTCAAAATATGCTTTAACATTCAAAAATACGTAGTCAAATCATATTCAACTCGAAGCTACAAAAAAAAACTAAAACTTCACCCAAAATAAAGTATTCTAATCTTTATCAACTATCAATTATCAAGAACAAACAATCAGCCAGATAAATGAAGACTTGAAGAAGGGTGAGGTTATATACCTTTTCCAGGGCAACGATTGAGACAAACAAACTTGAGGGAGATTTCTATGACCACAAACGTGATTCCAACAAGCTTCTGTGAACGAGGAATGAGAAAGAAAACCAAGAAAATATGGATTCCAAGTCTTTACAATTTTGAAACCTATTTCGTATATATTTTTTCGGCTCCAATGTAATCTCCCTCCAACCTCTCTACACCAAAGAAGGGTTTATATAGAGAGGTTTAGGGTTACAAATTTTTTTTGATGATGTGAAGATGTTGTGTATTGGAATGTCGCTGATGGGCTGTATTAACTTCGTGTATTGTTGGCGTTGCTAGGTGTCTTTTTGGCATTAGAATTAGGCTGGGTCAGTTTCGAGTGTAATGAAAGAATGGGCTTCTGGAATTATTGGGAGAAAAAGGCCAAAAATTGATCTTATAAATGAGTAAAAGGTGAGGTAAAGAAGTGTATAGATTATAATAGAAGGGGCTAGATTTCAAATTAGGACATGACCACTGTTGACACGCAATTTTGATCGACCTTCAAATTTTTTGGAAATGCTATCTGATTAAATACGCTTTTTATAATATATTTTTGAGTTCTAAAATTTTACTCCCTCTGTCCCATTTTATGTGGCAACATTTCCTTTTTGGTCAGTCCCAAAAAGAATGTCACATTTCCTTATATGGAAAGTATTTAAAGGTACTATTCCTTTTTTATCCATGTTGGTCCCACTTAATCTTAAAATAATACTCCAATACATTTATGAGGAGAGAGAAATCGAGTCTACTTTTTAAAAGGGAAATTTGGTAAACATTTCAAAGTCTTCATTTATTTCTTAAACTTCGTGCCCGGTCAAATGTTGCCACATAAAATGGGACGGAGGGAGTAGTTGATTTTGTCTAAAATTGTACATTTTAGTATGTGTGCTTTATAAAATTATCATAAATATTATTAAGATATTTTTAAAATTATCAGTAAAAGCCAAAGAAATTATTTTATTCTAATGTTTTAAATTTAAGTGATGTTAGTTATATAAAAAATATTATAATATTTGTAGTATTATAATTTGAATAGCATTTCTTAAATTTTCCTCAAAATTATTTAAGTTATAGCCCATTTTATTCAAATTCATTCCAATTCTAGCCTTTTTTATTTTTTTTCAGTTTTGGCCTATCTCTTTTCAATTTCAAATCATTAATTGACTTCTAATCTGAGCCGTTCATTCCTTATAGTCATAACAAGATTAAATCTCAACCTTACATCTTATTGAAATCAATGGTCCAGATCCATCCAAGCTATTATTTCCTATTTTACACCTAAAAGACCAACCCTAACATTCATTTTTTCACTCTTCCTCTCTTCTCTATCCAGCAGCCACCACCCCTCCTTTCTCTCCCATCCACCGTGAAAAAAAAACAAGCTCCGACCAGCGAGCTCCAAACAGCGTCGCCTCTTTTCCGACGAGGATGAGAAAACAGCTGCAACCAGCCCGGCGAGGCAACGCAGCTCCGTCCAGCAGCTGCACGAAGATGGCGGCCTCCCTCTCGTCTCTCCAGTCAGCGAAGACAGCCAGCAAGCTTCGGCGAAGGCCAGCTCCAGCAGCGCCCCAGTCGTCTACCTCTTTTCCCCTCTCTCTAATTTTTCCTCGCTCTAGTAAGATGCAACAACTGCAACTAGCAGCTCGGCAAGGTGAGCAGCCGGTGAAAATCACCTGGCAGACGCCTCTGCTCCTTTTTCGGTGGATAGCAGGTCGACGAGACAGGCAATAGCCTCCTCTAGGACTGGTGAAACCACCTGCAACAACAGCACCACCAGCAGCTAGCAAGGTCTGTTGAAACAGCAGCTCCGGCGAGGTTAGCTCGAGGTCTTGGTCGTCTGAGTAAATAGATCTAAACAGATCTGTGTGGGTTCATTTTCGTTTTAATATTCTCTTAAATTGCCTATTATGATCATTAATCTATCATTACATGACTGCTCTATACGGAATTCTATAGTATCGTTATCGTTAGAAGCTTGTTCTTGTTTTAAGCATAAGATAAATCGGAATTTGCTTGATCTTACGGACTGTTCTTGTGGATTTTCTGCATTCCAAAAGTATGTATATGTGTAGTTGTGTTGAAATAGCATGTTATGCTTCTAGCTCTCCTTAAGTTGGTTGAGTGTGACTTTGATGTTGATATACTTCTGAAATTTAGCACTTGTTTGCGTATGGTAGTAATAGTTTTAATTAATTAATTGAAATCACCGTTTAGAATTGCTTATATATATATTATTATCATCCATTGGGATTAATTTGATAATAATCACCATAGTTGATTAAGTATGCATCTTGATATATTCCAATGGCTTGTCAACCTTTACTTTTGTCTAATTGTAATAAATTTTGAAGTTGTATAATTGTGTTTGCTTGATTGATTCAATCTACGGTTGTCTTAAATTTTTTTTCCTTCCTTGCTTGCTTACCTTAATTAAAGCGGACAGATTTTTTTTATATTTGGTAAAGTTAATCAATGTTAGGCTGATTTACTCCCTTCGTTTAAAGAAATTAGTGTTGTTAATTGATCCTCGGTAGTTTTGCTCTTATTTAAAGAGGAAAGTGCATAATTAAAAATTCCCTTCCTTAGTTATTTATTTCTTTCACTAATTTATATATTATCAGCATAGTAACTTCCTTAATTGATTTTTCTTGGGTTAATTATGATCTAATCATCTTTTACTTGTTTATTTTTGGTAAAGCCATCCGGTTAAGGTAAATAATTATGCTGATTCTTTTTTTTTGGTTAAGGAAATAAGTTGTCAAATTGCTTAAATTATTCTATTCCCTTTCTTGTAATGCCCCCTTATTCCCTATAAAAAGAGACATCCTCTCATTATTTTTAAGGCAGACATTTCTAACTTTCACAATCACTTCTAGACATTCATACATTTACTCACATCCTAACTTGCTCACGCCTTACTCTTGAATATATAAAAAATATTGCTCTCTGCTCCTAAAAAGAATCAAGATTCCGGTGAACATTCTAAGTGCTTTTTACTCGGTATTGCTGTGTTCGGGTCTAATATCGGATTAAGTTCGTCTGCATTGCTGATAATTATTTTCTGCTTAATTGGTTAGTTCTCTTCACTAGTGTAATTTTGTTTTGCACTATGCATGATTGTATGTTTAAGATAAATAAGGGAGTCATCCGGTTAGTTTTTCATGTCCCTTTCTCTTTCCATGTGTGATCTTATATGTTCTATTACTTGTTTAAAAAATTCGTGTGTTTTGCTATGAATAACTTTTATGTTGCTATCTATATGGTTATGATCTTGCCTTTGGTAGATTCTATTTAACAGGTTTCGAATTTAAAGTTCAAGTGTTGAAGAGTTACCTAAGATGGTTTCCAGACAAGATTTAATTTTATTTATTATAGTTTGCCTCAATTTTATTTTGGTATTGTAATAGTTGTATAACTCTAACTCTCTCTATACAATAAATAACTTGGGGATCGTCTAAAGGGGGGAGGGGAAATACGTGCTACTTGTGTGTTTCATCATAACCTTTTGGGTCAGAAAGCATGCCTATAGGATTGTGATCATTTGATAGTTTGTAGCTTATAATGCCGCTTTAGATCTAACTAAAAATAAATAAAAATAAATCACTACCGCTATTAATCATCTGTTTTATATCATCTAATCATAGTAAAGTTGTTTGTGAATAATTTTGGAGTGTCGTGATCATTTTCTAAATGATAACAATAAATAATATTTGCTCTTTGTTTAATCTAATTCAACCGAAGCTCCTTTTATATAAAATAAATATTTAATTATTATCATAATATGTCTCATATTGGATTGTTCTGCTATTCTAGATATCATGCCTATAGGATTTAGATAATTTTAATATATTATAGTATGTATGCATGTAGGTTTAAATAAGTTATAAATGTAT
Organism: Solanum verrucosum; assembly: GCF_900185275.1. NCBI lineage: Eukaryota > Viridiplantae > Streptophyta > Magnoliopsida > Solanales > Solanaceae > Solanum > Solanum verrucosum. The sequence goes on from NW_026020157.1 coordinate 1,053,693, forward strand.
GGTTAAGATCAGAAATTAATCTAAGCATACCACCTAGAATTCATGCCTATAGGATTTGATTAATAAGTTGCTAATAAAATTGTAACATGGTAATTAGTTGGGTCAAATAGTTTTCAGCATGCTCACTTAGAAATCATGGCCATAGGGTTGAACTAATAAGATTAATGTTAATCAAACTAAATAAATCGGTTTATTGGGGTTTTTTTTTCCTAATAATGTCTAGCATATTAAATGAAATAATTTTGTTGTGCATATTTTGCCACTGTTAAACAGTTTTTGCGATATAATTGTTCTGCCGCTAAAAATAAATTAAATAAATAAATATTTCCAGCATGATAAAATCTTAATCTGTCTTAAATAAAGTCTGCTCTTGACCGATTTGCATGATGACACTATTTTTCCGCACTTCTGCTACGGTTTCACGACATTTAATAAGCCAGCCTTTGCATGTTATAATTCAGATCCGCTTTAAAAAAAATTAACTTTGGCATGATAATGAGCCGCTTTGCTACTTGAATAAAATTAATAATTTACTTTAAGCATGCTGCTACTTCTATGCATATGCTCTTATTTAAAACTGTCTTAATTAACCTAGCCAATAATTAAAATTTGCGCCCATAATAATTTTCTGCCCTCTCCAATTGTTATTAAATAATTTTTAATGTTTGCCACACACCTAGCATGAGACCTTTCACAAGTATGTGTGTTTGTTAGCATGACTAATAAAATCTAGAGACCAATATGAGACCCTATGTGTTAAATGCTCGTCCAAATTGTTTGACTTGTTGTCTAGGTGGGCCTATTATATTTTATTTTAGTCTATACCCACCCTAATAGTAGTCCAATGCCTCTTGGACCTTAAGCGGGGACGATAGGCACCTCGTAGAGACGTAAAGCATGCAGTGGTGGGGTAGGGGTAGTTTCGGCCCTATGGAGATGATGCCATCGACTCGATCTTAAAGGCAAACCTTGGTTTTGTCTGTCCCTACGAGAAGCCGACCGAAATAAAGAGAAGTCGAGTGTTGATCCTAAAAGTCCTTCAAAGTCTCCCTTTCCTTTGTCCCTTTATTTGTTTATTATATTTATTTAGGGTAGGTTTAATAAAAATATAAAAATTGCTTATTCTATCTAATTGTGCAAATTTCTATTTCCTCGCTCATCTCTTTATTTATTGTGTGATATTTCTTTATTATATTATCACTTAGTCTAGCATGCCTATCTAATTAACTAAACTAATTAAAGTGCCCTTAATTGCTTAATATTGTTATCACCTAGTTTTCGCATGCTTAATTAATTAAATAAATAATTAAAATGGCTTTAATTGTTCAATATTATTTATCACTTAGTAACCATGCTAATTAAATAAATGAAGTGACCTTAATTGCTACTTGTAACCCTCACATAAATTGCATGAGATACGGCCGGGACCCACATTTGTGGACCTCGAGGGATGCCTAACACCTTTCCCTCGAGGTAATTTGAACCCTTACCCTGATCTCTGGTTCGTTGACCTTAGCTAGACTTAGTTAGGTTAGATAGGTACCCTAACACGCCTTAATTCGTTAGGTGGCGACTCTTCATTCTCCAAAGCCCATAAGAGTTGTTAGGTCGTTTTGAGAAAAACGGAGCGCGACAACCACATGAGTTTCAATTATGATCAATTGTAATTAAGAACGTAGAGAAATTGAATTAATTTAGTAAATTGGGCTAGGATTTAAATAAGATGAATTAATATTAATTAATAATGGGTTTTTAATCAAAACAAAATAAAGTAATTAACTTGATTATAAACTAATTGACTCAAAATATAATCTACTAACTAAACTAACATAATTAACAAAATATTTAATTAAAAACAAATATTTTAAAAATGATTTTCAAATATTTATATATATATATATATATATATATATATATATATATATATATATATATAAGAGAACCTTAGGCCCGCGTATGTGGTGCCACCACAGACAATAATTCCCTTTTAATTTATTTATTTCCAAAAATAGACTTCCTCTTTCATGAAAAATTGTGACTTTAATGAAAAATTGCGCCTTTAATGAATAGTTGTGACTTTTATGAAAATTTGTGACTTTTATGAAAAGTTGTGACTTTAATGAAGAGTTGCGACTTTTATGATAAGTTGTGACTTTTATGAAAGGTTGTGACCTTTCCAAAGGGTTGCAACTTTTGCAAATAGTTGTAACTTTTTCGATAAGGCACAATAAACATTTGTTGACACTACTCTTTGTTGTCTATAATAGAGAGATTTCTTCTCATTATAAAACAACGAAAATTCTGAACCTCTTCTTCTTCTTCACAGTTAAATATTTGTGTACTTTTCTCCTTTTGAGTGGCTCACTAACAACATTGCATATGTTACAGATCCTAATATGTATTTTTATAGTCATTAATTTATGCTTATGTTATTAAAAATAAATGATAAGATGTAATAAGTTTCATTTTTCTTTACATTATTAATGTTTGTTATTACATAATCTTGTATGTAAGATAATATAGTATTTTAGTTTTAATGACTGATAGGTTTTAGTATTATTTTATAATTATGTGATATTAAATTCCCGTGTGAAGTGCGGGTAATTTTACTAGTTACTTTAGAATTATAAAAAGTGACAAAACTATTTAAAAATAACTTGAAAACATTGTGAATTTTATAAAATCAATTATTTATATTCTGCCTTATTGGATGACCCCCCCAAGAGCTCAAGGAGCTCAGGGTTCAGATTTAGGATATTTTAGTTAAGCGATTCATTCGACCTCGTGTATCGCCTTGGGGTGCACCCATTCTATTTGTGTAGATGGACGATACTATGTATATGTGTATTGATTAGAGACAACTGAATAAGGAGACAATGAAGAACGGTTACCCTATCCCTCATATTGATGATCTATTTGACCAGCTTTAGGGTGTCGCATTGTTTTTGATGATTGATTTGAGATTTGGTTACCATAAGTTGAGGATTAAGGCATCACACATCCTTAAGACCATTTTTAGGACTCGTTATGGACACTATGAGTTCTTGTGAGGTCTTTTGGGTTGACTAATGTCCCTACCACATTTATGGACTTGATGAAGCATGTGTTCAAGACTTATCCTTATTCGTTCTTTATAGTATTCATTGATGATATTCTTGTATACCCACAGAGTAAAAGAGAGCATGATCAACATTTTATGATTGCCCTATACATTTTGAGAGATCAACGACTTTATGCCAAGTTCTAAAAGTAAGAGTTTTGGCTTGAGTCTATCGCATTGCTGAGGCACGTTGTGTCCATGGATGGCCTCATGGTAGATCCTGCGAAGATTTAGACTATTCGTGATTGGGCTAGGCCCACTTCAATTACTAAGATTCAAAGCTTTGTTAGATTAGCAACCTACTACAGGGTGTTTGTTGAGGGCTTCTCTACCATATCATCACCTTTGACCTAGTTGACTCGTCTTAATGTTCCTTTTCAGAGGTATGAGAAGTGTGAGTTAAAATTTTGGAAGCTCAAGGAGTTACTTACCACCCCTCCTTTATTGACTCTTCCACTTGAGGGCAAGGGATTCACAATATATTGTGATGTATCTGATTTTGGTTTGGGTTGTGTGTTGATGCAGCAGGGAAGGGGTATTGCTTATTCATCTAGGTAGCTTAAGTTGCATGAGTGCAACTACCCAACTAATGGCTTGGAATTGGCTGCGGTAGTTTTTTGCGCTTAAGATTTGGAGGCACTACATGTTTAGAGTTTGTTGTGAGACCTAAACTGATCATAGAAGACTTCAGTACATTATGAGATAAAGGGATCTTAATTTGAGGTAGTGCTATTGGATTGTGCTCCTAAAAGATTTTGATCTCTCTAGTCTCTATTATTCAGACAAGGCGAATATAGTAGAAGAAGCCTTGAGCCAAAAAGTGGTAAGTATTTTTAGACTTCTTGTCTACTATTGATCGATTTTTGGCTTTGGAAATTTAGTCCTTAGCCAATAGGATGATTCAGTTGGATATTTTAGATTCTAGGTGGGTCTTAGCCTATGTGGGAGTTAAGTCTTTCTTTATTGAATGAATTCATGATCACATATTTGTGGATGAGACTTTGGTCTCTCTTCGAGATCAAGTGCTAGAGGGTGATGCCAGTCAGACTACCTTATATTCAGGTGGGCTTATGAGATTTTCTAGCCATTTTCTATTCCAAGAGATAAGGACTTGATTGAGTTGATATTTCATGAGGCCTGTGATTCCAAATATTCAATCCATCTAGACACCATGAAAATGTATCATAATTTGAGGAAACACTATAGGTGGAGAGAAATCATGAGAGATATTGCAGACTATGTGTCCCATTGTCTGTGTTTCTAGCAAGTGAAGGTTGAGCATTTGAGGCCTTGTGGTGAGTACCATAGATAACCCATTTCAAAGTTGAAGTGGAATCACATCACTATCGATTTCATTACGGGTATATCTAGAGGTGTTGACAACAATGAGTCATCAATTGACCAACTCAACACACTTCATCCCTATTTAGCCTTCATTCAGCGCCAAGAGGTTGGCACATATCTATATTCATGAGGTGGTTCATCTTCACAATGCGCCTATTTCTATAGTATCATATCGGTAATCTCAAATCACTTCTATCTTTTAGACGACCCTTTAGGAGGAGTTGGGCACTCGTGTTGACCTTAACACAACATTCCACCCATAGACTGATAGACAGTCGGAGCGTACTATTCTGGTTCTTGAGGATATCTTACAGGCCTGTGTTTTGGAGTTTGGATTTCATTAGGAACATTCTAGTATTAAGATGGTATACAACAACGACTACCATTCTAGTACACAGATGACCCCATTTGAGGCCTTATATAGTAGGCATTGTCACTCCCTTGTTGGTTGGTTTGAGTCTACAGAGAATAGGTCTGATTCAGGAGGCCTTAAACTAGGTACGAGTAATTCAGGATAGGCTCAAGACGGCTCAGAGTATACACCAGAGTTTTGTTGATCGTAGGTGTCGACCTTTGAGGTTTTGAATTGGTGATGATGTATTCGTCTATGTGTCTCCCATAAAGGGCATAATGAGATTTGGGAGGCGGGGAAAGCTTAGCCCGAGGTGTATTGGTCCTTTCGAGATCCTCCAAACAGTTGGTGGGGTTGCTTATGAGTTGGTCCTACACAAGTATTTTAAGCTATTCACCCAAATTTTCATGTTTTGATGTATCACCGGTATATTCGTGATGAGTATAATGTGCCCGAGTATCATGTAGTTGAGTTGGATGATCATTTGACCTTGTGGAGGAGACAATTATTATTCTAGTGAGAGATGTGTATCAGTTGTGTTCGAGAGTCATTCATGTGGTGATGGTCTATTATAGTCACCGTCCACTTGAAGAGGCTGCCTGGTAGACCGAGCATGAGATACGAGATAAGCTTTTTGTCTTGTTTGAGCCTTCAAGCACATCTTGACTCTTACTTTGCAAATAAAATTCCTTTTAGGAGTGGACATTGTAATGGCTCTCTAGGTCATTTCTCTGGTTATGTATTCTTTTAATCGCTTAGAGCATTCCTATAAGAACCTCAAGTCATTTATGGTTTATTTCGATGAAAATTTTAGGATGACGGCCTCAAAATACAATGACGACAACCTTAGAATATAATTTTGATGGTTCCATCAGCTCCGAAAGGGTCATTTTAGGCTAGAGGTATTGTCAACTTGAGTCTTGAGGCTTTCGGTGTGAGTTTGTGCCATTAGGCATTTTATCTTTCAAGTTTTGGCCTAACTTTGAATTTGGTTTGCATTCATGTTAAGAATGCCGAACGAGAATTTTTTCAGGGCGGTTAGTTTCTGAAAGTCAAGTTTGGTCTAGAACGACCCTTCGTGTGAATCCTGAGGCTTCCGAGCTAATCTTAGCCCCTTTGTGGATTTTAGCTTAAAATGAAGTTTATATGTGGGACCCACATTTTATCAAGATAACCTCAAATTGAAGATATGACTGCGCCGTTAAGTCCAGAATGTCTAATTTGATTGGGTTGCATATCTCATTTGCCTGCACGGGTGATAAGTGGTGGATTTTCACTCATTTGAGGTTTTTTTCTTGTTATTTTGTAGCGCTCAAGTAGAGAAAGAATCTAATTATCCATCTAATTAATTTGATTTCAAGTATTGTTTGCTGGAAAGGAAAATGATCAGCGAAAGTGGAAAATAAGCTTAAAAAGAGTTGAACTTGGCAGTAAATGAGCCTCAGATGTCGCACTTGTGAAAAGATTTCTCTTTAGCGAACGAGTCAACAAAGTTAATTGGTCGCTTAAGTGACCAGGCAGGGTTCGATTTTGCGAACTTATAAAAAAAGGTGGGGTCGCTTTAGCCAACAGATATTCACTTTTGTAACATCTACTTTTGTTAACCCCCTGCCGTTTTATGAAGCCCGCCTAGGTTGTTAAGGGCAAAAATGGAAATTCTTAGGCATTAGACCCAAATTCTCACAAAAGGCCTGTAAAGAAGCATTATGCCATATTAGATTTTAGACTATGTTTCTCATCTTTTAGCTTAGACTAAGGATGAACCCTAATTTGTAGATTTTAATTTTGTGTTAAGACATTGAAGGCAAGTTGCCTCACAATTCACTTTTGTTTTTGAAGATTGCGATCTTGATAGTAAAATCTATTTTCCCTTCTTAATTTCCTAGCCGTGCATCACTAGAATTGTGGGTGTAATTATGTATATCAAATTGAGGCTTTGTGCTAGAAATAGACAAAGTTATTTGGGTATTTGATTTATTGCTCTATTATTTTTTGTAATTCCTTGATTTCATGCTTGAATTCATGAAATGGGTTTAATTTAATTTTCATGTTTGAATTAATGATTTGAGAGTGCACCTCATATCTAGCTTCCGATCTTTGTGGGTTGGTCGAAAGAGAATTCGTGAAGTGGAGAATTAGGTTTATAATCATAGTTGTCTTTGAGTCCTAACTTTGAGACCGAAAAGAGATAATTTAGGTCTACATTGTTGAATGCTAAATTTTCTAGAAATAGATCTTGGATTGCTTTGTGGTTGACTCGATTGAGATTGAAAGGAGATATTGTGATATAACCCTTTGAGAAAGAAAGAAGATTGTGCTTGATTGACGATGATCTATCCTATCTATGATTGAAAGAACATGTTTGAATTGCAATGGATCATTGAGTGTTGATTGAATTCCAAATTTCCCAATTTTCATATATCCCTTGCCTGATATTGTCTTTTCCCAAAACCATCGTTTAGTTACCAAAATCACTCGTAATTTGATAACCTTGTATTTTGTGTGTATATATTCAAACTTATAGCTATTCATTTTGTCTTTTCAATTGTCGATAAATTGTTCTCTATGGGATTCGGCCCCTACTCTTAGTTGGGTAATTTTATTACAATGACCGCTTACTCTTTGAATTTGTTTTGAGGGTAATTTTAGTGTTATAAAAAAATGGAGTCGTTGATGGAGAACAATTAGGCGTATTGAATTGATTTAGAATTTCTAGTTTATTTGTTTTTATCTAAATTGTAAATAGTTGTCTTTACTTTCTTTTGTTTGCTTTGATGGCTTTTTTTGATCATATGTTTGGGAGTGGTATGTCATATACCGACCCATGGTCATGTCGTGAAACAAATGTGATAAGCCAATTTTGGCTTAGGGTCATGGGAAAAGTTCAATTGGGGAAAAAAGGCCCTACACCAACTCTCCCAAGAAAAGGAAAAGCTTCTCAACATGCACCTAAATCGATGACATGAAGCGGTCAATTTCGAGTTTGAACTCACAACTCTTATGAACATGAAATGAGGTAGATGCTACTCCTTATCCTTTAGACATAAAGAGTAAAATGTGCCTTATGATTCCTAGCTAGGTGTCATGAGATGATCCAACTCGAATTTGAGATCGTAACCTTGGAAGCCAATATGAGAAGAGAAGGGTTGTGGTGGACATTGAGGATATCTTGGGCATTTGCAACCCATCCAACTCAATAGCAATCCAAGAAGCCGAACTGAATATGATGATACTAAAGTTTCAAAAAAGAACCAAAAAGATCATTTATAGCAACTTTAGGTCATACGGAATCAAGAGTGTCACTCAATTGAGGGTCAACAATCAGGAAAGACAATGCTCAGGTGGCCTAGTGACTCTCTCAATCCTACCCAAGGATCCAAAGCAAAAGAATAATGCAAAGGTGGGTAGGAGGCTCATTTCCTCGGAGAATAAAAACAAAAGGTGATGTATACGACGTCACGTCACAACATTAAATTGTGGGCTTGATGGGAGGCAACCCATCGATACCAAAATAAGTGTAATTTTTTGTTTTTTCTTTGTAGATTATATTTAATTTTCTTTGTTTCTGACTAATCCTCATGATTTTAGAGTGTTGGCAGTTAATTTGAACAAGTTTGGGGCGTGAATCTTGGAGGAAATGAAGTAAGGGGCTAAAACACCATCAAAATATGACTTGGGAAGCTTTTTGGGCACTCAGGCTCGCCAAATGAGATTGACTGCCTGTGCTTAATTCTTGTTCTTTAAATATGAATAAATTGCATGTTACTTCTTCCCGCTATTTCGAGCCCTGGATTGTGTTCCATTTCGGAACACATGTTCGGGGAACATTTTAGTATAATTCTTAGTGCGGGTCCCATAATTTTCGTTTTAACTCAAAAATTGGTTCGTCTCTATTTTAAGTGAATTTGGAGGTTCCGTGCTTCGCTGGGCGACTTGGGATTGAAATGGTTCTTTCCTTCAGCCTTGTTGTGATTTTGTTGAGAGTGCACACTGATTTGAGACCAAAAATACATATTTTTAATCATTATTTGCTTCACATTTCTTGTTTGTATTTGTCCATTTTGAGCATGTATTTTATGAATTGTGATAAATAGTATATTTTATTTGTAGGATTAAATTGGTGTGAAGATGAAAAAGTTTGAAGCTAAAACGAATTAAAGATGAAAGGTTGAAGAAGGAAATCAAGCAAACATCTTAATGGATTATATATATATATATATACTAGTATATTTAGTAAATATTAGAAGTATATATAATATAATGTAAGTATTCTAATATAACAGGTAGTATATTGTGTGTATATTAAGTATATATTAAAAGTATTTATATATATATATATATATATATAAATACAATGTAAGTATTCTTTTATATTAAGTAGAATATGTAGTATACATTAGAAGTATATACATAAATAGATAACAATACATTATATAAATAATTGACTCAAATTTGGAATAAATAATTAATAAACATTAATTTAAAAAAATAGCTGACCTTGCCCGACCCATTATTGGAAACCAGGCCCGACCCATCAGGCCTGGTAGCAAAATCCTAATAAGGCACGAACCATTTTTTTTGTCTTCTTTCACTGTTTTGATCGGTACGAACCCGGCTCATTATTGGGGGAACTGGGTTTGGCCTGATTCAATATATCGATATCAAAATAATCAATGGACCGGGCTGAACATGTTTATTATGATAACTACTCAAATTTTATGTATTGTTTTGTCAATTACAATGTTGTGTAAAGACTAATTATTTTGCTACTCAAATTTGTAGTGATCGTATTCTTAACTTTTTTTTTTATCATTTTATTTTTATTTTTTAATAATCATATTTTATCATTTATCTTATCTTTTTAAGGTAATTCTATTTCTTATCCTAGTTTTTCATAAGTTTATTCTTTAAATTAATGATGGGTTACAGTATATCATGTTAAAAATGATATAATTACCGATAAAAATTATGGAGGAATAGTAAATACTCCTTCATTATTATATCTCCTATGATGAAAGAAGTATTGTCTAACATGTGATGAATGTTTAGATTTAGTAACTTCTCCCTGTTAGCAAACAAATTGTTGTCTCAGTGCTATCTAATGCTCATTTTCCTACAATTCATAAAAAAAATTGCTATCGGTATTAGTATAAATACACAAACTAATTTCTTAATAATTAATTTTCGTGTAATTTAGATCTTTGATAACTATAGAGAATAATACAGAGTGAACGAACAACTCCCAAAGTAGGTAAGATTTTAGGGAAAACTATACAAAGTACACCTTAAAAATAAATTATTTACGCGAAATTATCTCATTCCATATTAATTTTGAAAATGTCTAGACGGTCAAAAGTATTTATCCGAGATGCCCCTTAGTTTGCATGGATCAATGCTCATTTTGTTTTTCTCTTTTGTCGTTTTATTTATTGTCTTTTTACTTCAATTATTACTTTTGACCAATCATTTATTGTATTTATACTTCAATGTATTACTTTTTTCATATTATGTATTGACTTTATACTTTAATTTATTACTTTTGTGCTGTCACTGTTACTTTTGTCATTTTCTTATTTATTATTTTAATTCTTACTTTTATCCTTTTCTCATTTGTTATCTCATCTCTATTTACTTTTACTTGTTATATTTGAACTTAACACACTCATTAAAAAGATAATGTTTGACATGATTATTATACTACTCTCTCTCTCTATATATATATAGTTTCTTTTTTGTTTCTGCAAAATGAAAACAAAACATATACTATTTCTATTTTAATTTGATTGTCATGTTTTGACTTGCATGAAGTTTAATAAAGTAAAGAAGACTTTTTAATTTTGTGGTCTATTGCATGATTGCGACATTCCTCGATGATACCATGATAATCTATAGATATATTGTGATGATATCATCAAGGAATGTTCAGTGTGAGTTACCGATGTCAGAATATTTAGTTTTCTGCTAAATTAGTGATACTATATCCATGTGTGGAAATATCATGACCCAGACCATCGTGATTGACACCCACACTAACCCTCCGGTGGGAGAACCACTACTACAACCCAAACCAAACAACTAAGCCAAAATACTAAAGCATTTAAGTTACAGAAGCAAGTTAAATGCTAAGGAAAGAAATAGAGAACTCTCATAAACTCCAACAAAAGTCTAACAACTAAACAAATGCGGAAATAACACCTAGAACCTGAAAGCCAATGTACCAAAACATCTAAAGTTCAACAAGTCTAAACAAGAAGGGGTACAACCCCAAACTAACACACAAATAATTAACTAGAAAGTCTAAGTCTGAAAATGTGGACTTAAACAAAAGAGAACTCATGGCAGCCCGAAAGAACTGGCTCACCCTTGAATTCGAACGATCACTGATCTTCTAAGCGAGGTCTATCAATAGCCGCCTAAAGATGCCCTGTACTCAACAAGAAAGAGCAAGTGCGGTATCAGTACACAACCACAGTGTACTGGTAGGGTCACGCGGCTATCCCACTAAGTGCAACATACATAAGCCATTACAACAATATAACAACATGCATCTACTGAATATATACAATATCAACAACATTAAGAACAACAGATCATTTGACATAATTCTCAATATACAGTTATGTCAAGTCAATAGTCCTCTCATGAAACCCAAACCCAAACTGTTAGCATTTTGAAACGTGGTAACCGATCCAATGATTATGTCGAAACGTGGCAACCGATCCCATAATTATGCCGAAACGTGGCATCCGATCCAAGTTAGTGTGTCGGAACGCAACACCCGATCCATTCAACAAGCCACAATCACAAAGTACATTCTCATAATCATACAATCAAGTCATGATTCATGGCGTTCATCATTCATCTATCTTCATTTACAATTAGCGTGATCAATAATGCAACATTCGCATACATACAAGTATTATAATGAAGCAAGAACGAACATACATCACACAACATGAAATCACAACCATCACATACCTCAAACAAAGCTTGAATCCCCTAAGAAACTTGATCCTTCCCTTTCTAGATTCGTTCCACTTGTTCTTGGTCTACAAACGATCAATGTAACAATGGAATCAATACACAATAACTAATTACCCAAATTACTATCAATTCTATCAACCCTAGATCATACCCATGATCCTCATACCCAGATTAGGGTTTTTTCCACCATAATTTCTAGATCAACACCCTTCCCCATCGATAATTACCCATTAGATTACGTTCTACGAATCAAAAAATAGATTCGGGGAGTGAAAATCTTACCTTTAGCCTTAAGAATGGTGGAAAGTTGTCAAGAAAATTCCTGGGTTCGCTCCTTAGCTCTCAAGTTCGAAGATTGTAGAATAAACATTTTTGGGGTTTATATCCGAATTTAAGTCCCATCTGTCCTGCCACAACGGTACTCACCCCGCTACAGCGGCCCTGCCCTAGCGGTAGAAATTCCGCCTAAGCGGCTTGTACGGAAAAAATGAGCAAAATTAATAATTCCAAGACCTCATTTCACAACACACCTTCAACTAACAACACTCAGAATATTACAATAAATATTATTACATCATAAATAATATTAAAGAAATATTCAGATTAAAACAACTATCGGAAGAATATTACAATAAATATTATTACATTTTACCATGAATTTCACACTACCAAAAATAACATTAAAGGGATATCAAGATTAAGACACTTAGCAAAAGAATACTACAATAAAATCTTTAAAATAAAATACTCACCTACCACACTACCGAATTTCACACTACCAAAAAATAACATTAAAGGGATATCAAGATTAAGACACTTAGCAAAACAATACTACAATAAAATCTTTAAAATAAAATACTCACCTACCACACTACCACCTACCACACTACCACTTTCATGAATCCCTCAACTACCAGTTCCGCTACGAAAAATGGTATCAGAGCTATGGATAATAAGAAACATAGTAAGAAACATACGAGTAGAAAATTAAGAAAAATAAGAAGAAAATTAAATAAATTATATCCGGAATATAAACAACTCAATATCACAAAGACTGATAATGAAAAATTAGATCAATTAATAAATAATATATCTAAAATAGAATATAAATATATTCAATATTTAAAAATACAATGAATAACAAGAATAACGAAAATAGACAAAAACTTAATGAAATAATTATAGAAAAACGACAAGAATTAGAACATAGGCAAAATAGACTTAACAATAATATATTCGCAGAAATTTGTCACAACTCTATAGTAGCACAAAGGAAAACTATTTTATATCTAGAAATACAAATAAATAACTTAGAATATAAACTACAACATAATTTATAAATGAATAAAGAAGAATACGCAATAGATGAAAAAACATATGAAAATTATGACGGATTAAAAATAAAGATAATATTTTCTAATTTAGGAAGAAGATATAAGAAAATAGGTGACAATATAAGTTTAATGTTAGAAAAAGAAACGGTAAAACTAAAAAATAGTGTAACTGCTATGGTAAGAATAACAAAAGAAAATGAAGAAATAGATAGAAAAACGAAAATTGAAAAAATAAAACAACAAGCAAAAAAGGAAGTACAACAATTAGAAAAAGTAAAAAACACTAAAATAATAGAGCTAGAAAAAGAGCTAGTAATATTAAAAGAAATGTATGAAATTAAACAAAAAGAAAAAGAACAAAAAACAAAATTAGCAAATGAGATAATTAAATTTAAAGAAAAATTGCAATTACAAGATGAATTAGGAGAAAAAGAAGAAAATAACCAAGATAATCTACCCGAAATAAGAGTTGATGAAATAAACGATGATGATCTAGAACAATATCCGGAAACAAGCAAAACATATACGGAACTTTTAGCAAACATAGATAATACAATGAATTTAGAACTAAATACAGAAGACGTAGACATGGACGAAAAACCTAGCACATCATGAGTAAAAAACCCAAAAAATTTTAATCCAAAATATTATAATGAAAATTATGAACAATATGATAAAGAAAAAACTACATGGGATAAAAGATTAAATAAAAAATGGACGCCTAAACCAATAACTGGACAACATGAATTTTTAGATTTAGACTGTGTAGCAGACATAAATAAAACAATCCAATTATGGGTAGGATACATATCAAAACAATTAATAGATAACAACTTGGCATGTTGCAAAAATAAGACAACACCTCAATTTGGTTGTACGGATAGGTATTATAAAAATAAAAAGAAATATAATAAAAAATACAGATCAAAATATAAATATAAAAAACCAAGAAGAAGGTACTATGTAAAAGATTACAAAACCAAAAGACCATATAGACCAAAAAGAAAACTAACGGAATGTACTTGTTATAATTGTGGAAAATTAGGACATATAGCTAGAGATTGTAAATTACCTAAGAATCCAAAGAAAAAACAAATATCAGAAATAATAATAAACGATGAAAAATATACACAAATACAATACGTAGATTATGAATTAGAAAGCAATGATAGTATATATGAATTATCGGAAAATGAAATAGATAATGACATAGAAATAGAAAATGAATTCTATATTATAACAAATGACTGAAGCAGATATACAAACAATAAATAAAGAAGAACATCAAGACGAAGAATATTTAGAACAAAAAATAATATTTGATAATAGTATATTTGAACAAATAAAAGGAAAAGAATTAGACCTAAGCGTAGCAAAAATATTCGAAATACCAACAGTAAGAAACTGGTTTAAACGACAAAAAGAAGAATATTATGTAGTAAGTCAAAGAGAACATATCATAGATTGCAAATACACTAAAGGAAAGGCCAAAATACCAATAATAAATAAACGAATAATAAATAAAGAAATACAAGATATTAAGGCTAAAAATCCAATTAAATATGTACATTTAGGAGGAACAGAAATATTAATAAAAGCATGTTTTAGAGAAGGAATAGATACACCCATAGAAATATACTTAGCGGATGATATAATTATACAACCCATAGAAAAAAGTATAATAAGTGCAGTAAGAGGTAACCTCATATACCAAAAAATTAAGTTTATAATAAGTGCTAACTACTCAGTAGCAATAAATGACAGGAATATAGATAAATCACTAGTGTTATACTGGCGAATGTCAGGGATAGAACTAGCCCCAGGAAGTAAAATATTTACAGCTAGATGTAAAAACTTATATGTTCTAACAACAAAACATAAAATAACAGCAAAAAATAAAATAGATAAAATAAAAACAGAAGATCCCTTTGAAAGAATAGTTACAGTCATAGATAAAAACGATTATAGTTATAATGAAATTGATATAGAAGAAGATTTAGAAATAGTAAAAGAAAGACTAAGCACATCGAAAAGGATAAACAATAAGATACCCCAAATATCATCAAAAATGAGTACCTCAAGGAGAATAGATAAAACCCCACAAAAATCAATAGAAGAAGATATAAAACCACATCATTACTACATAATGGGAATAATGGAACAACGAAAATATTTAATATTAATAGATACAGGACGAGAAGAAAACTATATTACAAGAGAATTAGTGACGGAAGATGAAATAATAACTATTGAAAAGGAAATAATCATCGGAGGAGTACCAATAGTAATAAAATTCAAAATATATCAAGAAAATGAAAATATCATTTTAGGAATAAAATGGTTGGAACAAGTAAAACCATATAATCTAGAAGACAAACAGTTAACAATAAATTATGAAAATAAAAGAGTAATAATAAAAAGGACTTTGGTATGATAAAAATATGAAAATAAAAATATGAAAATATATATACTTGCAAAGATAATAATAGAAGGATATTACAACCGATATTATACACCAATGATAGATACGAGAACAGAAGCTAATATATGTAAATACAATTGTTTCCCAGAAGATAAATGGGAAAAATTAAAAACACCGATAGTAGTAACGGGATTTAATAATGAAGGAAGCATGATCACATATAAGGCAAAAAATATAAAAGTACAAATATGGGATAAGATATTAACTATAGAAGAAATATATAACTTTGATTTAACTACAAAAGATATGCTATTAGGAATGCCATTTTTAGAAAAATTATACCCACATATAATAACAAAAACACACTGGTGGTTCACAACACCGTGTAAACAAAAAATAGGAGCAAAAAGAGTAAATAATAAAAAATGAAAAACAACAGAATGGATAAAAGGAAGTGAAAAAATTAAACAAAAATTAGAAAATATAAAAGAAGAAGACCCTAAAATAGAATTAATTATATTATCTATAGATAAAGTAAAAATAATTCAAGATAAGTTAGAATTATTATATAGTGAGGATCCTTTACAAGGATGGGAAAAACATAAAACAAAAGTAAAAATTGAGCTAATTGATAATAACAGTATAATAACCCAAAAACCATTAAAGTATAATTTTAATGATTTAACCGAATTTAAGATACATATAGATGAATTACTAGAAAAAAGATATATACAAGAAAGCAATAGTAAGCATACAAGCCCGGCATTTATCGTAAATAAACATAGTGAATAAAAAAGAGGAAAAAGTAGAATGGTTATTGATTATAGAAATTTAAATGCAAAAACTAAAACATATAATTATCCGATACCAAATAAAATACTAAAGATAAGACAAATACAACAATATAATTATTTTAGCAAATTTGATTGTAAATCAGGATTTTATCACTTAAAACTAGAAGAAGAATGTAAAAAACTAACAGCATTCACTGTACCACAAGGATTTTATGAATGGAATATATTACCATTTGGATATAAAAACGCACCAGATTACTTATCAAGACAAAGCTACTCAAACTGAGAACGAAAATACAATGGAAGAGATATTCAAAGCCATAACTACACTTTGTATAAAAGTGGATAGTATGGACAACGAGATACAAAAGCTAAAGACTAATGAAGATAACCTGAAGTCTAAAGCTAGTCCGCAGCATGACTATAAAAATGCGGAGCTACGTCGATCGGAAGACGGAAAAAACCCAGAGCTAAAAGGAGACGATGGGAAACTCCTTAAAACCCATAACATTTGTTTAAATATAGCTATAGGTACAAGCAAACGAGTTAGTGAAAAACAAAAGAATTCAAACTTAAACCAGGTATTCGAAAAACCATTTACTCCAAGGTTAACACCAAAAAACATATTAACTATAGAACCACAAACTTCTACATATGCGGATAGCCTACACCATGACAAAAGAACATACAACCATATTACGCGAACCTATATAGAAAATATATACAAAATCCAAACATTTTTAAACCTTAACCCAAGATCTACTACAACCCAAGAACCCAACCAAGATTACTTAACCCAAAAATTACAAGGTTATAATAAACTGATTGCACAACCGAAAACTAACGCCAACTTGGTGAGGACATGTTACAACTATGGACTATTAAATACAGTATATACGTATGACGGAGAGGACTAAGTGGAATATCGGAACTACATAAAACATTTATTACATATAAGAGAGTTACTAAGGGAAATTTATTCTATGTAAAATTTTATACGGCAACAGCAGAGATATTCTACAAGGAAATAAACCCTCCGATACAAGTGGTAAAGATAGGACTAACAAAAGATATGATAATACCGGAAGATATCAGACAGCAACCAGAGATACAAAAAACCGAGATACCCAGTTTTTATGCCAATAAGAGAATAATTGATATATCAACAATTATACAAGAGTTAGCAAATAATTACTTAAACGGAAACGCTATATGGAGCTACTATGCAAGAGATCAGTTAATGATTTATTCCAATTCAAGGGAGCTAAGGAAAGCAGATATGGATGAAGTCCAAAGATGGATTTTATCATTACTTAAGCCAGAAGAACGACCTACGACACGAGCATTAAAAGTAGGTTTTATTTCGGCAGAGTTATTAACCAGATATTGCAAGCTAATTGGTCACAGATACCCTGATCACATATGTTTAAAATGTAACGGAGAAGATAATATAATCCCAAGACGTCCAGCTGGAACAAAGAGATAAAGACGGAAGCAGCTAATGATAAGATGATGAAGATAAAGATGAAGGAAAAGAAGACAATGAAGATGAGATACGCACAAAAGAGATAAGAGTAAACTTATTTGTCTTGTAAAAAAGTCAATAAAGTATGGTGTGAATAGTAGTGTGTCATAATGTTAATAGTGTGTCATAAGTAGTAGGTATGAGATTGTAAGACAAGTGTAAGTAGTAGGTATGGGATTGTAAGAAAGCCATCAAGTAGTGTAAAAAAGTCGTAGGAGTAAATAATATAGTAGTATTATTAGGTGACAAGTGTAGTAATGCATTATGATAAGTAATGTAGTACGTATGTAAATTCCTTTCTATATAAAGAAAGGCATATGTAAATAAAAAGGCAAGCAATGCCTAACTTAAAACTTTCTTGAAAACACTCTCTCCACTCAGATATAAAAATACTTAAAAGTTAATATGGAGAAATCTGAAATCCACTCAGATATTTCAGATAGCATGGCTAAGCAAGAGGCAAAGGTATATTGTTCAAAAAATATGCAGAACTAATTTCATATATTCCTGAATATCATATATATGATTGAATAAATTTATGTTAGTTATTATGTATTAGAATTATTTGAATCATGATTTCTAGTTTATTAGCACACTGGAAACAGGGAGAAAACTTCTATACTATGCCATCCTAATGTTGAAACCGGTAGGCGAGGAAAGCCATTTAGGGGAGTAAACAAAGTTAAGGCGCTTATAAGAAGAAAGTATCCGCTAAAGTACGATGCTAGTAGTGACAGGAAAACATGATAAAGATAATCTAGTTCATAATGACCTAATATGAATTTAATCAATTATGAATATGATAGGAAGGAATAATTTGAAATAAAAAACCTGCATAATAAAGAACATGACTACATACATGCATGATGAAATGATAAAAAGTTATGAAACTTTAATCTTATATGTACTTAAAAATATAGAAATAATCGAATTAAGAAGAATAATATGGGAAAAAATATTTAATGATTACGAATCAGAAGATATATTAAATCAAGAATGGTATGAAATAGACCTACATGATTTAGACTTCGAAAGAATAGAATTGTATGATTTAGAAATAAATTCAGATTAAAATGAACTATGAATATTTACAATATCGGATAAAATCTATGGAAGATATAAAACTCTTAGAACAATTAATGGAGGAAAATTTATATATGTACCAAAGAACCGACGATATGTTATATCTAGAATACATCATAAATAATATTAAAGAAATATTCAGATTAAAACAACTATCGAAAGAATATTATAATAAATATTATTACATTTTACCATGAATTTCACACTACCAAAAAATAACATTTAAGGGATATCAAGATTAAGACACTTAGCAAAAGAATACAACAGTAAAATCTTTAAAATAAAATACTCACCTACCACACTACCACCTACCACACTACCACTTTCATGAATCCCCCAACTACCAATTCCGCACTGAAAAATGGTATCAGAGCTATGGATAATTAGAAACATGGTAAGAAACATACGAGTAGAAAATTAAATAAATTATATCCGGAAAATAAACAACTCAATATCACAAAGACTGATAATGAAAAATTAGATCAATTAATAAATAATATATCTAAAATAGAATATAAATATATTCAATATTTAAAAATACAATAAATAACAAGAATAACGAATATAGACAAAAACTTAATGAAATAATTATAGAAAAACGACAAGAATTAGAACATAGGCAAAATAGACTTAACAATAATATATTCGCAGAAATTTGTCACAAATCTATAGTAGCACAAAGAAAAACTATTTTATACCTAGAAATACATATAAATAACTTAGAATATAAACTACAACATAATTTATAAATGAATAAAGAAGAATACGCAATAGATGAAAAAACATATGAAAATTATGACGGATTAAAAATAAAGATAATATTTTCTAATCTAGGAAGAAGATATAAGAAAATAGGTGACAATATAAGTTTAATGTTAGAAAAATAAACGGCAAAACTAGAAGATAGTTTAACTGCTATGGTAAGAATAACAAAAGAAAATGAAGAAATAGATAGAAAAACGGAAATTGAAAAAATAAAACAACAAGCAAAAAAGGAAGTACAACAATTAGAAAAAGTAAAAAATACTAAAATAATAGAGCTAGAAAAAGAGCTAGTAATATTAAAAGAAATGTATGAAATTAAACAAAAAGAAAAAGAACAAAAAACAAAATTAGCAAATGAGATAATTAAATTTAAAGAAAAATTGCAATTACAAGATGAATTAGGAGAAAAAGAAGAAAATAACCAAGATAATCTACCCGAAATAAGAGTTGATGAAATAAACGATGATGATCTAGAACAATATCCGGAAACAAGCGAAACATATACGGAACTTTTAGCAAACATAGATAATACAATGAATTTAGAACTAAATACAGAAGACATAGACATGGACGAAAAACCTAGCACATCAGGAGTAAAAAACCCAAAAAATTTTAATCCAAAATATTATAATGAAAATTATGAACAATATGATAAAGAAAAAACTACATGGGATAAAAGATTAAATAAAAAATGGACGCCTAAACCAATAACTGGACAACATGAATTTTTAGATTTAGACTGTGTAGCAGACATAAATAAAACAATCCAATTATGGGTAGGATACATATCAAAACAATTAATAGATAATAAGATAGTAATAGCAGAGGCACCAGGATACATAGAAAGGACACTTATAGGAACAGTAAAATTATGGCTACAAAATTTAACAAATGAAAGGTTAACAACTTTAAGAAATAATAAAAAATTTGATGGTGGAATAGCCACTACAACCATGGAAATATTATATAAATATGAAATAGCTATAAGAAATGAATTTAGTAGTATGACAACAGAAGTAGAAGAACAAAATAAAGAAAACATCATAAATCGGAATCTAATGATAAAATTAGCAATATGTAATATGTGTTACATAGATTACATGTGCATTTAGAGAATATTATTATAAAGGAACATATTGCATAGAAGAAAGTAAAGAAATAAGAAAATTATATTTTACAAAATTACCAGAACCTTTTAATTCAAAAGTAATAAAAAGTTGGAATGAAGCAGAACTAACAAATACCTTAGGAGCTAGAATAAAATTCTTACAACGATGGTTTATGGAACTATGTGAAAAAACATAAAGAAAAAATAAAAATAGAAAAAATATTAGTAAAAATTGAGCTAATTGATAATAACAGTATAATAACCCAAAAACCATTAAAGTATAATTTTAATGATTTAACCGAATTTAAGATACATATAGATGAATTACTAGAAAAAGGATATATACAAGAAAGCAATAGTAAGCACACAAGCCCGGCATTTATCGTAAATAAACATAGTGAATAAAAAAGAGGAAAAAGCAGAATGGTTATTGATTATAGAAATTTAAATGCAAAAACTAAAACATATAATTATTCGATACCAAATAAAATACTAAAGATAAGACAAATACAAGGATATAATTATTTTAGCAAATTTAATTGTAAATCATGATTTTATCACTTAAAACTAGAAGAAGAATCTAAAAAACTAATAGCATTCACTGTACCACAAGGATTTTCTGAATGGAATGTATTACCATTTGGATATAAAAATGCACCAGGTAGATATCAATACTTTATGGACAATTACTTTAAGCAAATAGAAAATTGTGTAGTGTACATTGATGATATATTATTATATTCCAAAACACAAGATGAATATATAAGATTATTAGAAAAATTTATACAGATCATAAAATATTCAGGTATAAGTCTAAGTAAAAAGAAAGCTGATATAATGAAAAATCAAATAGAATTCTTAGGAATACAAATTGATAAAAACGGAATAAAAATGCAAACACATATAGTACAAAAAATAATTAACTCAAATGAATAACTAGACACAAAAAATAAATTACAATCATTCTTAGGACTAGTAAATCAAGTAAAAGAATACATACCAAAATTAGCAGAGAATTTAAAATCATTACAACAAAAATTAAAGAAAGATATAGAATATCAGTTTGATAAAAAAGACCAAATACAAATACAAATACAAAAGGTAAAATTATTATGTAAAAACTTACCTAAACTATACTTTCCAGATGAAAACAAAAAATTTACTTATATAATAGAATCAGATGCGAGTGAAAAAAGTTATGGAGGAATATTAAAATACAGGTATGATGACACTACGATAGAACATCATTGCAGGTATTATTCAAGAACGTTTAATAATACTGAAATAAAATGGGAAATAAATAGAAAAGAATTATATTCAGTATATAAGTGTTTATTATCATTTGAACCATATATTGTATATAACAAATTTATTATAAGAACAGATAATACACAAGTAAAATGATGGCTAACAAGAAAAATACAAGATTCGGTAACAACAAAAGAAATAAGGAGATTGGTATTAAATATATTAAATTTCACATTTACAATTGAAGTAATAAAAACTGATAAGAATGTTACTGCAGATTACTTATCAAGACAAAGCTACTCAGACTGAGAACGAAAATACAATGGAAGAGATACTCAAAGCCATAACTACACTTTGTATAAAAGTGGATAGTATGGACAACGAGATACAAAAGCTAAAGACTAATGAAGATAATCTGAAGTCTAAAGCTAGTCAGCAGCATGACTATAAAAATGCGGAGCTACGTCGATCGGAAGACGGAAAAAACCCAGAGCTAAAAGGAGACGATGGGAAACTCCTTAAAACCCATAACATTTGTTTAAATATAGCTGCAGGTACAAGCAAACGAGTTAGTGCAAAACAAAAGAATTCAAACTTAAACCAGGTATTCGAAAAACCATTTACTCCAAGGCTAACACCAAAAAACATATTAACTATAGAACCACAAACTTCTACATATGCGGATAGCCTACACCATGACAAAAGAACATACAACCATATTACGCGAACCTATATAGAAAATATATACAAAATCCAAACATTTTTAAACCTTAACCCAAGATCTACTACAACCCAAGAACCCAACCAATATTATTTAACCCAAAAATTACAAGGTTATAATAAACTGATTGCACAACCGAAAACTAACGCCAACTTGGTGAGGACATGTTACAACTATGGACTATTAAATACAGTATATACATATGACGGAGAGGAACTAAGTGGAATACCGGAACTACATAAAGCATTTATTACATATAATAGAGTTACTTAGGGAAATTTATTCTAATTAAAATTTTATACGGCAACAACAGAGATATTGTACAAGGAAATAAACCCTCCGATACAAGTGGTAAAGATAGGACTAACAAAAGATATGATAATACCGAAAGATATCGGACAACAACCAGAGATACAAAAAACCG
This sequence comes from Solanum verrucosum, assembly GCF_900185275.1. NCBI lineage: Eukaryota > Viridiplantae > Streptophyta > Magnoliopsida > Solanales > Solanaceae > Solanum > Solanum verrucosum. The sequence goes on from NW_026020157.1 coordinate 1,076,897, forward strand.
AGATACCCAGTTTTTATGCCAATAAGAGAATAATTGGTATATCAACCATTATACAAGAGTTAGCAAATAATTAGTTAAACGGAAACGCTATATGGAGCTACTATGCAAGAGATCAGTTAGTGATTTATTCCAATTCAAGGGAGCTAAGGAATGTAGATATGGATGAAGTCCAAAGATGGATTTTATCATTACTTAAGCCAGAAGAACGACCTACGACACGAGCATTAAAAGTAGGATTTATTTCGGCAGAGTTATTAACCAGATATTTCAAGCTAATTGGTCACAGATACCCTGACCACATATGTTCAAAATGTAACGGAGAAGCTAATATAATCCCAAGACGTCCAGCTGGAATAAAGAGATAAAGACGGAAGCAGATAATGATAAGATGATGAAGATAAAAATGAAGGAAAAGAAGACAATGAAGATGAGATACGCACAAAAGAGATAAGAGTAAACTTATTTGTCTTGTAAAAAAGTCAATAAAGTATGGTGTGAATAGTAGTGTGTCATAATGTTAATAGTGTGTCATAAGTAGTAGGTATGAGATTGTAAGACAAGTGTAAGTAGTAGGTATGGGATTGTAAGAAAGCCATCAAGTAGTGTAAAAAAGTCATAGGAGTAAATAATATAGTAGTATTATTAGGTGACAAGTGTAGTAATGCATTATGGTAAGTAATGTAGTACGTATGTAAATTCCTTTCTATATAAAGAAAGGCATATGTAAATAAAAAGGCAGGCAATGCCTAACTTAAAACTTTCTTGAAAACACTCTCTCCACTCAGATATAAAAATACTTAAAAGTTAATATGGAGAAATCTGAAATCCACTTAGATATTTCAGATAGCATGGCTAAGCAAAAGGCAAAGGTATATTGTTAAAAAAATATACTGAACTAATTTCATATATTCATGAATATCATATATATGATTGAATAAATTTATGTTAGTTATTATGTATTAGAATTATTTGAATCATGATTTCTAGTTTATTAGCACACTGGAAACAGGGAGAAAACTTCTATACTATGTCATCCTAATGTTGAAACCGGCAGGCGAGGAAAGTCGTTTAGGGGAGTAAACAAAGTTGAGGCGCTGATAAGAAGGAAGTATCCGCTAAAGTACGATGCTAGTAGTGACATGAAAACATGATAAAGATAATCTAGTTCATAATGATCTAATATGAATTTAATCAATTATGAATAGGATAGGAAGGAATAATTTGAAATAAAAAACCTGCACAATAAAGAACATGACTACATACGTGCATAATGAAATGATAAAAAACTATGAAACTTTAATCTTATATATACTTAACGGTATAGAAATAATTGAATTAAGAAGAATAATATGGGAAAACATATTTAATGATTACGAATCAGAAGATATATTAAATCAAGAATGGTATGAAATAGACCTACATGATTTAGACTTCGAAAGAATTGAATGGTATGATTTAGAAATAAATTCAGATTAAAATGAACTACGAATATTTACAATATCGGATAAAATCTATGGAAGATATAAAACTCTTAGAACAATTAATGGAGGAAAATTTATATATGTACCAAAGAACCGAAGATATGTTATAGCTAGAATACATCACAAATAGGATGTCATAGTATAGGAAAATTTATCAGCGCCTCAACTTTGTTTACTCCCCGAAACGGCTTTCCTCGCCTACCAGTTTCAACATTAGGATGGCATAGTATAGAAGTTTTCTCCCTGTTTTCAGTGTGCTAATAAACTAGAAATCATGATTCAAATAATTCTAATACATAATAACTAACATAAATTTTTTCAATCATATATATGATATTCAGGAATATATGAAATTAGTTCTGCATATTTTTTGAACAATATACCTTTGCCTCTTGCTTAGCCATGCTATCTGAAATATCTGAGTGGATTTCAGATTTCTCCATATTAACTTTTAAGTATTTTTATATCTGAGTGGAGAGAGTGTTTTCAAGAAAGTTTTAAGTTAGGCATTGCCTACCTTTTTATTTACATATGCCTTTCTTTATATAGAAAGGAATTTACATACGTACTACATTACTTACCATAATGCATTACTACACCTGTCACCTAATAATACTACTATATTACTTACTCTTATGACCTTTTTACACTACTTGATGGCTTTCTTACAATCCCATACCTACTACTTACACTTGTCTTACAATCTCGTAGCTACTACTTATGACACACTATTAACATTATGACACACTACTATTCACACCATACTTTATTGACTTTTTTACAAGACAAATAAGTTTACTCTTATCTCTTTTGTCCGTATCTCATCTTCATTGTCTTCTTTTCCTTCATCTTTATCTTCATCATCTTATCATTATCTGCTTCCGTCTTTATCTCTTTATTCCAGCTGGACGTCTTGGGATTATATTATCTTCTCCGTTACATTTTGAACATATGTGGTCAGGGTATCTGTGACCAATTAGCTTGCAATATCTGGTTAATAACTCTGCCGAAATAAATCCTACTTTTAATGCTCGTGTCGTAGGTCGTTCTTCTGGCTTAAGTAATGATAAAATCCATCTTTGGACTTCATCCATATCTGCTTTCCTTAGCTCCCTTGAATTGGAATAAATCATTAACTGATCTCTTGCATAGTAGCTCCATATAGCGTTTCCGTTTAAGTAATTATTTGCTAACTCTTGTATAATGGTTGATATACCAATTATTCTCTTATTGGCATAAAAACTGGGTATCTCGATTTTTTGTATCTCTGGTTGTTGTCCGATATCTTCCGGTATTATCATATCTTTTGTTAGTTCTATCTTTACCACTTGTATCAGAGGTTTTACTTCCTCGTACAATATCTCTGCTATTTCCGTATAAAATTTTACATAGAATAAATTTCCCTTAGTAACTCTCTTATATGTAATAAATGCTTTATGTAGTTCCGGTATTCCACTTAGTTCCTCTCCGTCATATGTATATACTGTATTTAATAGTCCATAGTTGTAACATGTCCTCACCAAGTTGGCGTTAGTTTTCGATTGTGCAATCAGTTTATTATAACCTTGTAATTTTTGGGTTAAATAATCTTGGTTGGGTTCTTGGGTTATAGTAGATCTTGGGTTAAGGTTTAAAAATGTTTGGATTTTGTATATATTTTCTATATAGGTTCGCGTAATATGGTTGTATGTTCTTTTGTCATGGTGTAGGCTATCCGCATATGTAGAAGTTTGTGGTTCTATAGTTAATATGTTTTTTGGTGTTAGCCTTGGAGTAAATGGTTTTTCGAATAGCTGGTTTAAGTTTGAATTCTTTTGTTATTCACTAACTCGTTTTCTTGTACCTGCAGCTATATTTAAACAAATGTTATGGGTTTTAAGGAGTTTCCCATCGTCTCCTTTTAGCTCTGGGTTTTTTCCGCCTTCCGATCGACGTAGCTCCGCATTTTTATAGTCATGCTGCTGACTAGCTTTAGACTTCAGATTATCTTCATTAGTCTTTAGCTTTTGTATCTCGTTGTCCATACTATCCTCTTTTATACAAAGTGTAGTTATGGCTTTGAGTATCTCTTCCATTGTATTTTCGTTCTCAGTCTGAGTAGCTTTGTCTTGATAAGTAATCTGCAATAACATTCTTATCAGTTTTTATTACTTCAATTGTATATGTGAAATTTAATATATTTAATACCAATCTCCTTATTTCTTTTGTTGTTACCAAATCTTGTATTTTTCTTGTTAGCCATCATTTTACTTGTGTATTATCTGTTCTTATAATAAATTTGTTATATACAATATATGGTTCAAATGATAATAAACACTTATATACTGAATATAATTCTTTTCTATTTATTTCCCATTTTATTTCAGTATTATTAAACGTTCTTGAATAATACCTGCAATGATGTTCTATCGTAGTGTCATCATACCTATATTTTAATATTCCTCCATAACTTTTTTCACTCGCATTTGATTCTATTATATAAGTAAATTTTTTGTTTTCATCTGAAAAGTATAGTTTAGGTAAGTTTTTACATAATAATTTTACCTTTTGTATTTGTATTTGGTCTTTTTTATCAAACTGATATTCTATATCTTTCTTTAATTTTTGTTGTAATGGTTTTAAATTCTCTGCTAATTTTGGTATGTATTCTTTTACTTGATTTACTAGTCCTAAGAATGATTGTAATTTATTTTTTGTGTCTAGTTATTCATTTGAGTTAATTATTTTTGTACTATATGTGTTTGCATTTTTATTCCGTTTTTATCAATTTGTATTCCTAAGAATTCTATTTGATTTTTCATTATATCAGCTTTCTTTTTACTTAGACTTATACCTGAATATTCTATGATGTGTATAAATTTTTCTAATAATCTTATATATTCATCTTGTGTTTTGGAATATAATAATATATCATCAATGTACACTATACAATTTTCTATTTGCTTAAAGTAATTGTCCATAAAGTATTGATATCTACCTGGTGCGTTTTTATATCCAAATGGTAATACATTCCATTCATAAAATCCTTGTGGTACAGTGAATGCTGTTAGTTTTTTAGATTCTTCTTCTAGTTTTAAGTGATAAAATCCTGATTTACAATCAAATTTGTTAAAATAATTATATCATTGTATTTGTCTTATCTTTAGTATTTTATTTGGTATCGAATAATTATATGTTTTAGTTTTTGCATTTAAATTTCTATAATCAATAACCATTCTGTTTTTTCCTCTTTTTTGTTCACTATGTTTATTTACGATAAATGTCAAGCTTGTGTGCTTACTATTGCTTTCTTGTATATATCATTTTTCTAGTAATTCATCTATATGTATCTTAAACTTGGTTAAATCATTAAAATTATACTTTAATGGTTTTTGGGTTATTATACTATTATTATCAATTATCTCAATTTTTACTTTTGTTTTATGTTTTTCCCATCCTTGTAAAGGATCCTCACTATATAATAATTCTAACTTATCTTGAATTATTTTTACTTTATCTATAGAGAATATAATTAATTCTATTTTAGGGTCTTCTTCTTTTATATTTTCTAATTTTTGTGTAATTTTTTCACTTCCTTTTATCCATTTTGTTGTTTTTCGTTTTTTATTATTTACTCCTTTTGCTCCTATTTTTTGTTTACACGGTGTCGTGAACCACCAGTGTGTTTTTGTTATTATATGTGGGTATAATTTTTCTAAAAATGGCATTCCTAATAGCATATCTTTTGTAGTTAATTCAAACTTATATATTTCTTCTATAGTTAATATCTTATCCCATATTTATACTTTTATATTTTTTGCCTTATATGTGATCATGCTTCCTTCATTATTAAATCCCGTTACTACTATCGGTGTTTGCAATTTTTCCCATTTATCTTCTGTAAACAATTGTATTTACATATATTAGCTTCTGCTCCCGTATCTATCATTGGTGTATAATATCAGTTGTAATATCCTTCTATTATTATCTTTGCAAGTATATATATTTTCATATTTTTATTATACTAAAGTCCTTTTTATTGTTACCCTTTTATTTTCATAATTTATTGTTAACTGTTTGTCTTCTAGATTATATGGTTTTACTTGTTCTAGCCATTTTATTCCTAAAATGATATTTTCATTTCCTTGATATATTTTGAATTTTATCACTATTGGTATTCCTCCAATGATTATTTCCTTTTTTGTAGTTTCTTCGGTATACATTAATGCTTTTGGTAGTTCGGAGCATGATTGTTCAATAGTTATTATTTCATCTTCCGTCACTAATTCTCTTGTAATATAGTTTTCTTCTCGTCTTGTATCTATTAATATTAAATATTTTCGTTGTTCCATTATTCCCGTTATGTAGTAATGATGTGGTTTTATATCTTCTTCTATTGATTTTTGTGGGGTTTTATCTATTCTCCTTGAGGTACTCATTTTTGATGATATTTGGGGTATCTCATTGTTTATCCTTTTCGATGTGCTTAGTCTTTCTTTTACTATTTCTAAATCTTCTTCTATATCAATTTCATTATAACTATAATCGTTTTTATCTATGATTGTAACTATTCTTTCAAAGGGATCTTCTATTTTATTTTATCTATTTTATTTTTTGCTGTTATTTTATGTTTTGTTGTTAGAACATATAAGTTTTTACATCTAGCTGTAAATATTTTACTTCCTGGGGCTAGTTCTATCCCTGACATTCGCCAGTATAATACTAGTGATTTATCTATATTCCTGTCATTTATTGCTACTGAGTAGTTAACACTTATTATAAACTTAAATTTTTGGTATATGAGGTTACCTCTTACTGCACTTATTATACTTTTTTCTATGGGTTGTATAATTATATCATCCGCTAAGTATATTTCTATGGGTGTATCTATTCCTTCTCTAAAACATGCTTTTATTAATATTTATGTTCCTCCTAAATGTACATATTTAATTGGATTTTTAGCCTTAATATCTTGTATTTCTTTATTTATTATTCGTTTATTTATTATTGGTATTTTGGCCTTTCCTTTAGTGTATTTGCAATCTATGATATGTTCTCTTTGACTTACTACATAATATTCTTCTTTTTGTCGTTTAAACCAGTTTCTTACTGTTGGTATTTCGAATATTTTTGCTACGCTTAGGTCTAATTCTTTTCCTTTTATTTGTTCAAATATACTATTATCAAATATTATTTTCTGTTCTAAATATTCTTCGTCTCGATGTTCTTCTTTATTTATTGTTTGTATATCTGCTTCAGTCATTTGTTATATTATAGAATTCATTTTCTATTTCTATGTCATTATCTATTTCATTTTCCGATAATTAATATATACTATCATTGCTTTCTAATTCATAATCTACGTATTCTATTTGTGTATATTTTTCATCGTCTATTATTATTTCTGATATTTGTTTTTTCTTTGGACTTTTAGGTAATTTACAATCTCTAGCTATATGTCCTAATTTTCCACAATTATAACAAGTATATTCCGTTAGTTTTCTTTTTGGTCTATATGGTCTTTTGGTTTTGTAATTTTTTACATTGTATCTTCTTCTTGTTTTTTTATATTTATATTTTGATCTGTATTTTTTATTATATTTCTTTTTATTTTTATAATACCTATCCGTACAACCAAATTGAGGTGCTGTCTTATTTTTGCAACATGCCAAGTTTTTTACTAATATTTTTTCCATTTTTATTTCTTCTTTATGTTTTTCACATAGTTCCATAAACCATCGTTGTAAGAATTTTATTCTAGCTCCTAAGGTATCTATTAGTTCTGCTTTATTCCAACTTTTTATTACTTTTGAATTAAAAGGTTCTGGTAATTTTGTAAAATATAATTTTCTTATTTCTTTACTTTCTTCTATGCTATATGTTCCTTTATAATAATATTCTCGAAATGCACATGTATATTCATCTATGTAACACATATTACATATTGCTAATTTTGTCATTAGATTCCGATTTATGATTTTTTTCTTTATTTTGTTCTTCTACTTCTGTTGTCATACTACTAAATTCATTTCTTATAGCTATTTCATATTTATATAATATTTCCATGGTTGTAGTGGCTATTCCACCATCAAATTTTTTATTATTTCTTAAAGTTGTTAAGCTTTCATTTGTTAAATTTTGTAGCCATAATTTTACTGTTCCTATAAGTATTCTTTCTATGTATCCTGGTGCCTCTGCTATTACTATCTTGTTATCTATTAATTGTTTTGATATGTATCCTACCCATAATTGGATTGTTTTATTTATGTCTGCCACACAGTCTAAATCTAAAAATTCATGTTGTCCAGTTATTGGTTTAGGCGTCCATTTTTTATTTAATCTTTTATCCTATGTAGTTTTTTCTTTATCATATTGTTCATAATTTTCATTATAATATTTTGGATTAAATTTTTTTGGGTTTTTTACTCCTGATGTGCTAGGTTTTTCGTCCATGTCTACGTCTTCTGTATTTACTTCTAAATTCTTTGTATTATCTATGTTTGGTAAAAGTTCCGTATATGTTTCGCTTGTTTCCGAATGTTGTTCTAGATCATCATCGTTTATTTCATCAACTCTTATTTCGGGTAGATTATCTTGGTTATTTTCTTCTTTTTCTCCTAATTCATCTTGTAATTGCAATTTTTCTTTAAATTTAATTATCTCATTTGCTAATTTTGTTTTTTGTTCTTTTTCTTTTTGTTTAATTTCATACATTTCTTTTAATATTTTTAGCTCTTTTTCTAGCTCGATTATTTTAGTGTTTTTTACTTCTTCTAATTGTTGTACTTCCTTTTTTGCTTGTTGTTTTATTTTTTCAATTTCCCTTTTTCTATCTATTTCTTCATTTTCTTTTGTTATTCTTACCATAGCAGTTACACTATCTTCTAGTTTTACCGTTTCTTTTTCTAACATTAAACTTATATTGTCACCTATTTTCTTATATCTTCTTCCTAGATTAGAAAATATTATCTTTATTTTTAATCTGTCATAATTTTCATATGTTTTTTCATCTATTGCGTATTTTTCTTTATTCATTTACAAATTATGTTGTAGTTTATATTCTAAGTTATTTATTTGTATTTCTAGATATAAAATAGTTTTTCTTTGTACTACTATAGAGTTGTGACAAATTTCTGCGAATATATTATTGTTAAGTCTATTTTGCCTATGTTCTAATTCTTGTCGTTTTTCTATAATTATTTCATTAAGTTTTTGTCTATTTTCGTTATTCTTGTTATTCATTGTATTTTTAAATATTGAATATATTTATATTCTATTTTAGATATATTATTTATTAATTGATCTAATTTTTCATTATCAGTCTTTGTGATATTGAGTTGTTTATATTCCGGATATAATTTATTTAATTTTCTTCTTATTTTTCTTAATTTTCTACTCGTATGTTTCTTACCATGTTTCTTATTATCCATAGCTCTGATACCATTTTTCGTAGCGAAACTGGTAGTTGAGGGATTCATGAAAGTGGTAGTGTGGTAGGTGGTAGGTGGTAGTGTGGTAGGTGAGTATTTTATTTTAAAGATTTTATTGTAGTATTGTTTTGCTAAGTGTCTTAATCTTGATATCCCTTTAATGTTATTTTTTGGTAGTGTGAAATTCATGGTAAAATGTAATAATATTTATTGTAATATTCTTCCGATAGTTGTTTTAATCTGAATATTTCTTTAATATTATTTATGATGTATTCTAGATATAACAACCAATTTACCCATCACTCATCCCCGAGTGACAACTTAGGAAAAACAGGCTTAAGAAAGAATGGAGTAGTACCTGAATCGACGAACAATTGGGGATACTTATCTTGCATGTCCTTCTCGGTTTTCCAAGTAGCTTCCTCAACTGGACGATGCTTCCATTGAACTTTCACAGACTTAATTTATTTGGTCCTCAACCTACGCACATCACGATCAAGAATTGCAACCGGTTCCTCCTCATATTGGAGGTCTTTGTCTAACACGATTGAGTCTCATTTAATGATGTAATCCCCGTCACCATGATATCTCTTCAACATGGACACATGAAATATCGGATGAACTCCTGATAGATTAGGAGGTAAATCCAATCTATAAGCCACTGGCCCTACACATTCAAGAACCTCAAAGGGACCAATGTATCGCGGACTTAGGTTGCCTTTCTTGCCAAATCTCATCACCCCTTTCATGGGTGATACCTTAAGAAGAACATTCTCACCCGTTTGAAATGTCATGTTTCTTACCTTATGGTCTGCATACTTCTTCTTCCTACTCTGGGCTGCTAAAAGCTTAGCTTGAATACTTCTCACCTTATCTTGAGCATCATTTACTAAATCATCCCCCAAAGGTTTCACATTTTCAGCCTCAAACCATCCTATGGGAGATCTACATCCCCTCCCATAAAGTGCCTCAAATGGTGCCATATCAATGCTGGAGTGATAACTATTATTATAAGAGAACTCACACAAAGGTAAGAACTTATCTCAATCCCCTCCAAAATCAATCACACATGCCCTCAACATGTCTTCTAACACTTGATTAGTCTTCTCTGACTGTCTGTCTGTTTGTGGATGGAAGGATGTAATAAAAGTGAGTGCCCAATTCATCGTGAAATTTCCTCCAAAACTTGGATGTTAATTGGGTACCACGGGCTAAGATAATAGAGAGGGGCACTCCATGCAACCTCACTATCTCTTTCACGTAAACTTTAGCCAATTGTTCAGCATTGTAATATATTCTTACCGGGATAAAATGGGTTGACTTAGTCAATCTGTCAACCACTACCCAAATAGAATCAAACTTCCCCAAAGTTTTGTGAAGACCAACCACAAAATCCATGGCTATCCTTTCCCACTTCCATTCCAGAATTAACATTCTCTGAATTAAACTTGCAGGCCTTTGGGGTTCATACTTCACTTGTTGGGCAATTTTAACACTTAGCCACAAACTCCGCTATATCCTTCTTCATGCTCGGCCACCAATAAACTCGCTTCAAATCTTGGTACATATTGGTCACCCTCGGATGAATAGAATATCGCGAACCATGAGATTCTACCAATAATTTCTGAATCAAGTCATCTATTCTAGGAACACAGATTCTTTCTTTAAAATTGAGCACACTTTCCGCATCAAGAGTGGTCTCTTGTGCCTTACCAATCGTAGTCTTTACCTTAAGTTAATTCAAATTTTCATCCTTAAATTGTTTGGCCTTGATCTCCTCAATTAACATGGCCCTTACTTCAATGCTAGCTAGTATCGTACCTCTTTTTGAGATGCCCAACTGCATGAACATAGACTCCAAGGGCTGAATTTCCTTAGCTAAAGGTTGCTTGGTTACACTCAAGCAAGCTAGACTACCCATACTCACCGCTTTTTGACTCAAAGCGTCTGCCACTACATTAGCCTTACCCGAATGGTATTGAATGGTCACGCCATAATCCTTGAGTAACTCCATCCACCTTCGTTGTTTCTAATTCAGATCCTTTTGAGTGAACACATGCTGCAAACTATGATGATCAGTAAACACCTCACACTTAACACCATAGAGGTAATGCCACCAGATCTTAAGAGCGAACACTACCGTTGCCAACTCCAAATCATGTGTTGGATAATTCCTCTCATGCACCTTCAATTGACGTGATGCGTAAGCTATAACATTCTTGTCATGCATAAACACAACACCCAAACCAAAATGGGAAGCATCATAATAAACGATAAAATATTTACCTTCAACCGATAATGCTAGAACAGGTGCGGTGGTCAAGAGAGTCTTGAGCTTTTGGAAGCTCTCCTCACATTTTTTAGTCCATTCATATGGTATCTCCTTTTTGGTCAAATTTTTCAAGTGAGTGGCAATAGAAGTAAAGTTCTTGTAACACCTCGAAACTAGACCCAGAAAATTTTTACAGAATTTCAGCTGAACCAGTGAACCACGGCAGGGTTCACAGACTGTGATAGGGTCCACGGTCTGTTGACCTGCCTATGGTCAGGACTTGGGCTTCACCAGGCCAGATATCAGACCATGGTCACCTTCATGGACCATGGTCTTGATGACGGGCCGTGGTGACTATCGTGGAGTCTAAACAGTAGACCCCCTAGACTGGCCTTCAGACCCCCAAGCCTAAGTGAGGACCACAAGGACCTTCACACGACCCGTGGTAGGGTCCGTGAAGGCCAACCAGTAGACCCCTAGCCCTGAGCCTCCAGACCTCAGCCCAAGTGAGGACTACGGGGACCTTCACGGTCCATAGTCCTCCACACAAGCCGTGGTAGGGGTTTGTGGACCAGACCCCAGAACCCCCAGCTCCTGGACCAAGACCACGACCCACTTCACGGTCCGTGGTCCCTGTCATGGTACATGGAAGTGGCCGTGGTCAGCCCCGTTTGCAACTTAAGTCAGGGGTCTTTTGGTGTTTTCCTTTTTTTTTGGACCCCTAAACTACATCGTTTTAACCCTACACTATGTGGTTTTGGTTAGTTTTAGCCTAGAAACATAACTAGAACTTACCTAAGTCAGATCATTAATCCAAACTTAGAAAATTAGAAGTGAAAGAGGAGAAAAGGTCAAGCAACCCTAGTTCAAGAATGTAACAAGTTTCTTCCAGTTCCAGTCCTGAAATCGAAGGATTTCTTCGTGGGTTTCGTCACCAGGTATGTGGGATTTCACTAGTGGGCTCCTTTCGCCCATTAGGTCCCTAGATTTCAGGTAGATTCTTGATTCCCTATTATTAAGTAGACCTAGGGTTTCTAGAACTTCAACAGATTATCATGAATTAGTTATTTATATGTTCTAAATCAGATTATCATGTTATTACTTCTTTTAGTGTATGAATTTTAGAACCCTAGTTTGGTAGTTCTTTAGTTCTTGAATTACACATGCTAGGTCAGATATTTCAATATTTCAAATATACATGCCTCAGTTTTCGAATGCATTACTTTTAGAATATTAATGTGCATTCTCAGTTCGCATGTCAAGTTTGAGCTATCTAGTATTATTACAGAAATTCAGTCATAATGTGTTAATCATTTAACCTATTGGGAGTAGCATAATACCAAGTTGGACTAGGGTCAGTCACCCATATAGTCCCAGAACTACGAGCCACGTAGGTTGTAAGTCCCCTTTGTGGGCATCATTTTAGCGATCACGCTAGCATGCCTCTACACCTTTGGCCGGGTGTATTGGGTCCTCTCGATGGGGCGTATACATCAGACTCCACATTTAGCTCATGTTGTTTTATTATCGGTTATTAGTAGCTCCCACAGTTCAGTCCGACTCCATTGTATTGACCACATTTCAGTATAATCAGTATTCAGCATCAACATGTATAAATTTGGTCATTGCATTCAGTTAGCTCAGTATTCAGTATTGATATCATGTTTAGATTATACTCTTGCTTTATTGCTTGTTTAGTTATATGTTTATTTCAACTTTACTCTATTTTGCATGCTCAGTACCTTTCAAGTACTGACACATACTCTACGCTACATCTTCTTATGATGTAGGTTCAGATTCTCAGCATCCAGATCACACTTAGATCGATCCCCGATCTCCAGTTCAACAGCATAAATGGTGAGTCCTCATTCTTCGAGGACAATAGTCATGTTATCTTTCAGTTTTACATTGTTTAGTTTCAGGTTTGCTAGACTTAGCTGGGGCATGTCTCATCACTTCTAGTCAGTTAGAGGCTATTTTAAAACATAGTTAGATTCAACTTAGTATTTGAGTTTGATTTTTGTTTTGTATTAAACTCTCAGATTTGATATTTAGTTTTAGTATATGGGTATTCCCCATCATTTCAGATTTATTTATGATTAGCTTCCGCATCAATTTATTTCTCAGTTTATCTTTAGTATGCTCGTGATTATGCCAGCAGGGTTAGCTTGGGCTCACTTGTGATCCTACGTCCCGTGTCCACGTCTCGAGGGTAGCTCAAGGTGTGACATTTCTTCACAAATCGACAATAGTGGGTAGCGATCCCCACAAAACTCCTAGCTTTTGTCACAAAGCTAGGCCAAATCTTTTGGGGATCTTCCATTCTTTTGAAACTACATGCCCCAAAAAAGCAACCGAAGTCAACCAAAATTCACACTTAGAAAATTTAGCATACAACCTTTGTTTCCCAAGAACACCCAGAATAATACGAAGATGGTTGGCATGCTCCTCCTCACTTTCCGAATAGACCAAAATATCATCAATGAAGACTATAACAAACGAATCAAGGAAGGGTTTGAACACTCCATTCATTAAGCTCATGAAAGCTGTAGGCGCATTAGTCAAACCAAATGACATAACTAGAAACTCGTAGTGCCCATAGAGGGTTCTAAATGCCGTCTTGGGCACATCCTCAGGCCTAATTTTCAATTGATGGTAGCTAGACCTTAGATCAATCTTAGAGAAAACTGATGTACCTTGCAATTGGTCAAAAAGATCATATATTCTAGGCAATGGGTACTTGTTTCGAATGGTGACCCTATTCAATTGTTGGTAATCTATACACATCCTCATACTACCATACTTTTTCTTAATAAACAAGACAGGAGCACCCCACGGGGAAGCACTAGGATTGATAAATCCTTTATCAAGAAGTTCTTGGATTTGAGCCTTAAACTCTCTTAATTCTATCGAAGTCATGCGATATGGAAGGATAGAAATGGGGCGGGTACTAGGTTCCAAATCAATGCAGAAATCTATATCTCTATCTGGAGGCTTACCAGGCAAATCAGTAGGAAATACTTCTCTAAATTCCGACACCACCGGGATATACTCAATAGATGGAGTCTCAACCTCAACATCCCTAATATGAGCCAAATAAGCCAAACAACCCTACCCTACCAGTTTACAAGCCCAAATGGAGGATATGATCTTAGCTTGCTTAAGCTTGTACACATCTTCCCACTCTAATTTTTCCCTTCCCAAAATTTCTAGAGTCACCGACTTAGTAGTACAATTAAGCACAACATAATAGGGGGACAACCAAGTCATGCCTAAGATTATTTCAAAGTCAGTCATATCCAAAGTCATCAAATCAACCCAAGTCTTAAACCCCATAAAAAAATAGGACAAGCACGATAGACATGGGTGACTATGATAGAATCTTCAACTGGGGTAGAAACATGGATGGGGGCATTAAGTGTATCACAAATCATAGCAAATTCTGAGGCAAATCACACAGATACATAAGAATAAGTGGAACCCGAATCAAATAACACATTAGCCATCCGGTCACAAATAATAATAGTACCTGTGATCACTGCATCAGACACTTCTGCCTCACTCTTGCTCGGAAAGGCATAACACTGAGCCCTAACATCGTGACAGGTGACTTCCCTGCCTGGCTGCACTATACTTCTGCCCGCATTACCATTTCCCCTACCTCCACGGCCTCACTGATTTCCTCCTATCCCATCTTGTGGATGCCCTCGACCATTATTACAATTTCCCGCGGGTACCACTGCTCTAGTCTGCTGCTGCGCCGAATCCATCATACGTGGGTGGGGACAATCTCTCCTTATATGCCCAGGTTCTCCACAATTATAGCAAGTACGATCAACAGATGGCCTGCTGCCCATAGACGGCGCGACTCCCTAGCTATCCTGAATCAAATTATGAGGTGGAGTTCCCGAGTAATTACCTGTAGAGGCGGGCATAACGGACTGAATTAGCTTGTCTGCAAGTGTTGACCTTCTTGACCCCTTGGAGTAAGAACCTTGAAAGTTACCCGAGTTCGTGGCCCTCTTAGACAATGCCTTAGCCTGACCGTCTCGCCTCACCCCCTCCACTTTCTTCACAAAGTCTGTTACATTATTGAAGCTTTTCCCTACAGAGGTCATATGAATAGATAATATCTACAACTCAGAATTTAGCCCCTTGATAAATAAATGGGTCCTCTCTTCCTTAGTAGTCACCAATTGAGTAGCATATCTAGACAAGGCATGGAACTTGGCCTTATAATTTGCCACTAACATACCACTTTTCTCCAAAGCCATGAACTCATCCTTCTTACGATTTGTCAAAGTCCTAGGTACATATTTCTTTAAAAACAGACATGAAATTGGGTCCAAGTAAGTGGAGGTAAAACTGAAGATCTGCATTCCACATAAGCTCTCCACCATTACTTAGCCTCACCTTGAAGTTGAAAAGTCACAAACTCAACCCCATGTTGATGGACAATTCCCAACTTATTAAGCCTCTTATAGCAATCTAGGATGAATTCATATGCATCCTCACTCTCGGAACCATGGAACACAGGCGGTTTAAACTTCAAAAACTTGGTCAACATCTCATGTTCATTACCAGTCATAACAGGACCCAACAAAGGACAAACGAAAGCATCATTACCTACATTCCCTCACACCTTGGGACAGTGTTAGCAATAGGAGGATTGGAGGGAGCTTGAGTTGCTTGAATATAGGGGCGCACTCCAAGACCAACCAGCCCTTTCAAAAATGCCACGATCTACTGAGCTAACCCTGGGTCTAAGGGAGGAATACATGTAGTCTCAGCCTGCACTTCTTCCTCTTGTTCAACATTCTCCTCCTCCTCAGCTTCTATATCCCCTTCTACCTTATCAAGGTGCGCATGAGGGGCCTTATTTCTAGGAGCATCTCCAATCAGTGCTCTATCCCTAGTACGAATCACCCTTTCTTGGCCTCTACCCCTAGCTCTTTCTCTACCCCTACCTCGACCGCGACCTCTTGCTGTAGATTCCTCAGCTGGAGCACTGACGGGAGCTACAGGCCTGACACCGTTGAAGCTAGTATTAACCATCTGCGGACAGAAGAGTGAATGAGGTTAGATACCAATTTGAATCGCCAGATACCAATTGTTATCAAGTTATAGCACGAAAGAAGACAAGAGAAAATAAAGAGATTTCCTAAAGACTTATAGCCTCTCGAATAAAAGTACAGACGTCTCTGAACCATTCCGCAAGACTCTACTAGACTCATTTTGGTACATCGAGATCAACGAACCTAGGCAGTGATACCAACTTTGTCACGACCCAAACCATCGTGATTAGCACCCACACTAATCCTCCGGTTGGAGAACCACTACTACAACCCAAACCAAACAACCAAGGCAAAATACTAAAGCATTTAAGTTATGGAAGCAAGTTAAATGCTAAGGAAAGAAATAGGGAGTTCCCATAAACTCCAACAAAAGTCTAACAACTAAACAAATGCAGAAATAACACCTAGAACCTGAAAGTCAATGTACCAAAACATCTAAAGTTCAACAAGTCTAAACAAGAGGGATAATACCCCAAACTAACACACGAATAATTAACTAGAAAGTCTAAGTCTGAAAATGTGGACTTAAATGAAAGAGAACTCATGGCAGCCCGGAAGAATTGGCTCACCCTTGAATTCGAATGATCACTGATCTTCTAAGCGAGGTCTCTTAATAGCTGCCGAAAGATGCCCTGTACTCAACAAGAAAGAGCAAGTGCAGTAGCAGTACACAACCACAATGTACTGGTAGGATCACACGGCTATCCCCCTAAGTGCAACATACGTAAGCCATTACAACAATATAACAACATGCATATAATGAATATATACAATATCAAAAACATTAAGAACAACAAATCATTACACATAATTCTCATTATACAGTTATGTCAAGTCAATAGTCCTCTCATGGAACCCAAACCCAAAATTTTAGCATACCGAAACATGGTACCCGATCCAATGATTATGCCGGAACGTGGCAACCGATCCCATAATTATGCCGAAATGTGGCAACCGATCCAAATTAGTGTGTCGGAATGCCACACCCGATCTATTCAACAAGCCACAATCACAATCACAAAGTACATTATCATAATCATGCAATCAAGTCGTGATTCATGGCATTCATCATTCATCTATATTTATTTACAATTAGCGTGATCAATAATGCAATATTCACATACATACAAGTATTATAATGAAGCAAGAATGAACACCCATCACAAAACATGAAATCACAACCATTACCTACCTCAAGCAAAGCTTGAATCCTCTAAGAAACTTGATTCTTTCCTTTCTAAATTTGTTCCGCTTGTTCTTGGTCTACAAACGATCAATGTAACACGGGAATCAATACACAATAACTAATTACCCAAATTACTAACAATTCTATCAACCCTAGATCATATCCATGATCCTCATACCCAAATTAGGGCTTTTTCCACCATAATTTCTAGATCAAAACTCTTTCCCATCGATAATTATCCATTAGATTACGTTCTACGGATCAAAAAATGGATTCGGAGAGTGAAAATCTTACCTTTAGCCTAAAAAACGGTGGAAAACTGTCAAGAAAAGACATGGGTTCGTTCCTTAGCTCTCAAGTTTGAACTATGCAAAATAAAATATTTTTGGGGTTTATTTTCGACTTTAAGTCGCGACTGTCCCGCCATTGTGGTACTCACCCTACTACAACGGCCTCGCCCTGGCGGCAGAAATCCTGCCTCAATGGCTTGCGCAGAAACAGTGAGAAAAATTAATAATTCCAAGACCCCATTTCACAACACATCTTCAACCAAACATAATCAGAAACTTCCCGTTCACGCTAAGATCAATTCTGGGAGTTCTACTCGCTCGAATTCAATTCTGTAAAGTCGTACGAGTTCCTTAACGTATTAGCTATTCATTAATGTAATCAAAATCATAATTAGATCAACCAATTTCCACAAGGTTTCCCTAGACTTTAATGACTCTGATTTCGTCCAAATCTAGACTAGGTTGGGAAATCTCAAGATACTACAAAAAAGTTTTTCGGCCCAAAATTTTTCCCCATTGGCTTTTCTATAATGATGGAAACAGGTCGTTACAGGATAATTTATCACAGCAAACTCAATTTACAACTTTTGATTTGTACTGATATTGTCACCTAGTCATTGAATCTCAACCCATTTAAAAACAGCTAGAAAGCCTTACTGGTATAATGAACTTGCAATCATTCCACGAGAAACATATTTACATATGAATTAATTAACTTGAAGTAATTATAGGTGCGAAATTAATCGTTGTTATGGAAGACTAGGAAGACCCTGTTAACCATCTAAAAGTCAAAGGACCGTCCAATACTGTCAAGAAAGCTCAAGGCAATTTAAACAAATTTTCCTTCATACAAAAGTTAACTTTTGAGAAGTTCACTAAAATTGATCTGGTTGAAAATCCATCACGAGCAGGTCATGTGGAAGCAAACAAGGAAAAAGTTACAAACAAGACTACCATATATCTTTAGTTCTATATGTATATGTTTGCCTGCAGATGGTCTAAGTTAAGAGGGAAGAGAAGAATGGAGGTTAGATATTAGGATTAGAAACATGCGAGAAGCATATGAAGTTTAGTCTTTGTTAAAAAATTCACCATAGTAAGGGTTATGACCGAAAGTGAACCATGTGAAAGAAATAGAAGCATTTTGAGTCTAAGTCCAAATAATTGTGGACTGTTGCGAGCCTTTTCTCCTTTACAATACATTAGGACATTTTTAAGCCCTTTTTGTTCAAAGTATGACTTTAATAACTCTCAATAACTCATTTATCTTGTTTTTTTTAGAAAAGAAGAAGAAATCCTATTTCTCACATAAGAATAATATATTTTCATTATCAAATTTAAATGCTCATAAGAACTCTTGGATACCATTCAGGAGATTTCTTGTTCTTCTTCTCTTTTCCTTTCATAAATGCAAATGTTACAAATACTTTGTGTAAATTTCATTTGTATCACTTAAATCTTGATGTAAAATCAAATTAGATGATTTGAAGATTTTCAAAATAATGCAATTGACATATTTCAAACGGCTCAATCTCTTCCTGATTATGAATGCATGTTTATTAGAATTATTTTTATTACAACTTCCTCTAATCTCATTTTAAAGATGTAGCTGATTGATTTCCATTTATGTCATTTTACTGGGAACTGAAAGACAAGGTAAATGGCTTGAGCATGCAAAGGTAAAAGATCACCTTCATTTTTTTTAAATAACAAGTACTACATAATCTTTCAATGTTACTTTAGTGTATATAATAAATAACAGTAAGAGTCTCGTGTTCTTTGAATTCATAGACTTGTGATCCCAACGACTAAAACATTATAAAATGTTTAGTTGGTCACTTTACTGAGTAGACACTTGAAAGGATTACAGATTGGATAATTTGAGAATTTTACTAGAGTGATAAGTTGAAGGAATATGAAGTCAAGTAATTTAGAGAATAACGTCTCTTGAGTCTTCTAAAAAGAGGGCGTCGATCATTACTAAAATCCTCTCTAAAAATAGAGAAATATTAAATATAATTCTATATTAGATAGAATTTACCAGCCAATTTTAACTTTGATATTTATAGAAAGAAAACTAAGTAATCAATTTGCATAAGCTGCCATTCAAGTAATAGAAATGGACTAAATGAGGTGAATCTGAGAAAATGACGGACCTCACACAATGTACTAGGTCCACATAAATGCTCTTTTTGACTGTCACTCTCCATATCACGTGGTCTATAGTTCAGGGGTTAATAACAACTGTCCATAATGCTCCATAATTTAAGTGTTAAATTGGAAAATGTGAATAGTTTAGGGAGTTTAGAGGTATTAAATCAAAAGAAAAGCTTGCTTATATTTTTTTTGTCGTTTATCAAAAAACAGGTAGGATAGCATAAAAGGAAAAAATGTTAAAGATTGTTGACCAGACTCAATTTACAGGTGGATGACATTTCCATTTCCTTTTGACCAAGATTTCGTGTACGACTCTCACTCCTCATCAAAGCACACTAACATCCCACAATTTTCACCCAATAATTTTTGCGCACACTGAAGTGAATAAACAATCTAATGGCATGTTCTAAATCTCTCTCTGTCTTAACTTTTTCTTACATTCTCTAAGGTTGTTTTTCTGATTAATTATTTACTCATGTCGGATGTTGATTACAAAAGTTGTTGTGGGTGTTAAAAGAATTCGATGTACACCTTGTAAAATTCTTTTCTCCCTTTCCTAGATATTTGATTTTTGCCCATACAGATCTATCTTGGTTCCCTGCATTTCAATTATTAGTAATTTAGTGTGGTATGATAAAATGTATGTTTTCTTGTTATTAACATTTAATTCTTTGTCAAGGTTGGTTTTGATTTACTAAATTTTCATTTTGGTTATATAACGATTCAATTTGAGTCCTGCAATCAAGAATGTAGCTTATTTTGATGTTTTTACAAACTTCTCATCGTTATCCAAAAAAATGTAACATCATTTTTTGACCTACATAGTTTAAATGCAAATGGTGCTTTGGTTATTCCGTCTTTTCTTTTATCATAAAGAAATATGGATTTGAGGCATCTAACATATAATGCGTTGCACGTGCGTATCGTATATATAGTATACTATGTTGTAAAATAGAATTAATATTACTAAATTAAAGCATTTTAGTAAATAATTATAAATTAAAGAACATATGACAAGTGCTTTTAAATGATTAATAACGATTGTCATAGAGTTACTTGTTTTTGAGATCAAAATGACCAGATATTATTGAAACATTTCAAAATACATTCAAAGTTTAAATATGGAGAGAAAGTGGCATTTCTTTAGTAATATTATTATTTACTTCACTCAATTTTGTAAACAAATCTAACGAACAAAATTTAAGAAAAATATCAATACAAAAAATGTCACCAATAGTATTTCCTCTTGGGGCTATGAACATAAATGATGGAAACCATTTAAGTATAATTTTTCTCTTAAATATTCATACTTGAAATTTAGTATGTGCATGACACTAATAAGGATTACCATATATATATTTCAATATTTTATCTTTATACGTAATCTATCTTTTACCAATTAATATTTGTGTAAGACTATCATAGAGAGGTAATTCTACAAAAAAAAAAAGGTACTTTATTGTTATAATGAATGATGGTTAAATTGAGGTTTGAGTGTATGTCAAATATTTGGCTTGACCAATTCTTTGTTTTAGATATACTTATATATTTCAGTATCATAATTTAATTTTAATATATGAAAAACATCACCTTTGGTGAAAAATATTTCATTTCTTTAAGTTTCTACCTTATCTTTGCAGAATTGTAGTCTTCTCCTTTTTCCTGCCACATACATATCATATAGTTCTTGTCTAATGAAAGTATCTAGAATATTATAGAAGTTGTATCGTGATATCATAAATTAAACTTTTTCATTAATAAAAAATAATAGATGAATAAAATTTAAAGTATTTTTTATAGAATCTTCAATTTGAATTAAGATTATTTTATGGTCAATCACTATTTTCTTATCTATTTTATATAGCTAACAAGGAGTGTATCTTGTGACATAATTTTTTTCAAATTCAAATGAACACAAAATAATAGGAAAAAAAATATATGGAATGATACATAGCCAATGAACAAGGAAGACGAAAATATATTTTCATGCTATATTCACTATATTGTTCCATTTGATTAAAATCTCTTGTCATCAACACTTTACTTTCTTCCTTCATTTTTACTTACACATCTATTAAAACATAATTATTATCATGTCTATATTATCATATTATAAGTAAAAATGAAAATCTATTTTTGAAATAGTGGATTTAACATCAAAACTAATGATTCAACGGACAACGTTGATGCCCGCTGTTTTAGCAAAATCAGAAAGAAACTGCTTCATTTGAGGGTAAAAATATAAAAATAAAAAACCAAAGAAGAAATATCTTACCCAAATCATGTGACTTTTTTCATATTTGTTTATTATTATTGTCTTTCCCACAACTTTTTGTCATTGTTAACTTATGAAATCGTAAGAAAAAATACGAGTGTGAATTATGAATGATTTGCTACAATTTGTTCACCAACTCTTTCTTATGTGGTACCTCGAATTGCGTTGAATTTTGAACTTAATCAACTGTTGCAAATAACCCTTAGATTTTTTTAAATAGAAGAAGAGTAGAAAACTTTCAAAAATCGTAGTTTAAAAGTGAGAGGAAACCCTCTATTTATAGCTAACAAATAGTAGTATGAATAGGTGCTAATTGTTTGAATTTTGAACTTAATCAACTGTTGCAAATAACCCTTAGATTTTTTTAAATAGAAGAAGAGTAGAAAACTTTCAAAAATCGTAGTTTAAAAGTGAGAGGAAACCCTCTATTTATAGCTAACAAATAGTAGTATGAATAGGTGCTAATTGTTCCTTATCAGAAAAGTTACAACCTTTCGAAAAAGTCACTGCTCATCGGAAAAATCACAACCTTTTGCAAAAGTCACTACTCATCGAAAAAGGCACAACCCTTCGGAAAAGTCACAACCCTTTGAAAAAATCACAACCCTTCGAAAAAGTCACAACTCATCGAAAATGTCAAAACCCATCAAAAAAGTCGCAACCCTTTGGAAAAGTCACATCTCTTTGAGAAAATCACAACCCTTTAATATGAAAGGGTATCTACATTTTATATAATACAAATAATTAAATTAATAAATAAAATAAATTGAGTACTTTTAATTGGGGGTATTATAGTAATTCAACATTCAATTAGGAGTCTATGCTTTTAAGGTAGTATATATATATATATATATATATATATATATATATATAAAACGCTGTAAAAGAGAAGTAAGGAATAAAGAAAACATATTTGCTACCATGTGTCAAACTTTGAAGATACCACTGAATTGTGAGGCGGTGCCACTGTTCACACGAAATTCAATTATGTTTGGTTTCCCAATTTATTTTGGACTCTATTATTTTATTTAGGGTTTTCTACATCTATAAATAGTTCATAAGATTAATTATACTTGGAGGGACTTGGAGATACTTTGGAGGAAAAAGGCATTATACTTTTTAGGGTTCTTTTCTTATTTTTCTTTTCGTAGACATTAGTAGCTAAAGACCCTTGTTATAGGGTTGTGGCTACATTATGATTGTATTTTATTGAATTTGATGGATTAATTTTGGTTCAAATGAATTGCTCTTTGTTCTTATTTTAGTATTTTGTGATTGCCCATCATTTAAATAAATTCATTATCCAAATTGAACTCGGGAGAAGAATAGAAGGATAGAACGTGAGACAAAAGGAGGATGATTCTCTCTAGAAATTAGGATTGATTTGTATCTAGGATAGATATATACCTAGAGACCTTGCTTGATTAACAGATAGAATGAAAACGTAATGCTCGGTAATTGATTCAGTCTATCCCCGCTCAACAATGTAGTTAGACGCCAATTATGGTAGGCGATTAGAGGTTGAGAGACTATGATCTTACATCTAACCTTGTAATCAGTGATTTGATAACCAATTGATGTCTATATATGACATACTATACATGAATTTTAAGTAGGCTGCAGCCCTGAAATTTCCCCAATCATAGTAAGGTAATCTTAGTATTTAATTCTTGCATACTTTTATTTATAAATAAAATTCTTTTGGCACTTTTAATAAATAATTAGACTAGTATAATTTAGTAGAAATAATTATTCGATAAGTTTTTTGGGTTTGACAATCTAGCTCTTTTAGTGCCACTATATTACTCTGTAACGACCTGTCCACGTGGTTATAGAAAAGCCAATGGGGGAAAATTTTGGGCAGAAAAATATTTTGGTAGTAACTTAGAATTCCTAGCCTAGTCCAGATTTGGACGAAATCTGAGTTATGTGATTCTAGGGAAATCTGGTAATGAATGAGAGATTTAATATTGAATTTGATTGCATGAGTAGATAGATAAGATGTTAAGGAACCTGTAGGACTTTACGGAAACAAATTCGGGTGGGTAGAACTCCTGAAATGGATCTTAGCGTGAACATGTAGTTTTTGAGTGTCGTGGGTCCAAGTGTGTTGTGAAATGGGGGTTTGAAACTCTAAATTTGACTCTTTGTTTCTGTGCAGGCCGCTAGGGCGGGATTATTGCCGCCAGGGAGGGGCCACCATAGTGGGTCAGTCGCGAATTAAGTCGGAAATAAACCCCAAAAACGTCATTATTCTGCAATTTTTGTTCTTGAGAGCTAAGAAACGAACTAGGGCAAGTTCTTGACAGTTTTCCACCTCTACTAGCACTAAAGGTAAGGATTTTACTCCCCTAATCCATTTTTTGATCCGTAGAACTTAGAATCTTGATTATATATTGTTGGGGGAGGGTTTTTGGACTGATTTGGGTGGTGAGAAAAAACCCTAGCTACATGATGAGTCCACAAATTGGACTCATTTAGGGCTATATTTTAATAAAAATTGTGTCCTCAAATGCTTATTTTATCTCCATATCTGATGAAAACCCTTAAGTTTCAGGTATTTGAAGTTTGAAGGAAAGCATGGACACTACGTCGCAAAAAGGAACGAAAAAGTTGAAAAGAACGAAGAAATGAAGGCCTGAGGATCGCCGAGTCCACTTGGCGAGTCGCAGAAAAGTCTTACTTTGCCTTTTGTTCTAGTGTGTTGAGCCTTGAAGGAAAGGATCAAGCCGGCAGAAAAAGGGAGCAGTCGATGCATCGCCAAGAAGTTTTGCGAAGCAGTACCATGTCGCCCAATGACCCAGAGCACGACGATGCTGAAGGATGGTGCAAGACGGTGATGAACGACATCAAAAGTCTAATCGCCGAGTTTGATCGGCGATTTCGACTAATGACGTCGAATGATCCGCTGCAGCACAAATCTGTGAAAACTATAAATACTAGTTAGAGTTGTAGTTTTAAGTGTCGAACAATTATTATAATTTTCATATAGAATAGTACTTTTTTATATTTTTTTCTCTAAGTTTGAGAGGGTTTTGAAGACTTGAAGTTCCAAAGGTTTTAATCTTCAAGATTTGGAGTTGGGTCTATTAGATTCTTCAATTTTGGCCTGTATCAAGACTTAAATCTTTATACCTAGTTGAATGCAAGCTCAATTTGGTATAAATTTCTATCTCTTATACATGTGTTGCTAAAAACCCCAATTCTTGGGGTGTGATTTAGAGAATATGGGTTAAGATAATTGTTGGGTCTTGCTTGCTGATAGTCTATTGTAGTTTAAGTGTGATTTTGTTTAGTGGTTGTGGATGAATTTAATGAATTTGTAGTTGCAAATACAAGTTTATTTATATGTTTTCGGCTTGCGAGAGAGAGGGGTCATAAATCTAAGACCACTAGATTGATGGCCAGTGTGAGTGGGTCGACATGAGGTTCAGCTTGAGAGAGTGAACCCTAGTCTCATGTCCACTCACTCAGCTGGAGAGAGTGAGTGGGTTAAGGCATAGGCTGGTCTTCATGCGGCACGTGGGTGTCCGAGAGGAACGCATTTGAAATGGGGTAAGTTGCTCGAGAGAGATCTTATCCCCCTTAAAGTTTAGCCTAGTCACCATTATTCTATGAATCTTTTATCGAAAGCATGTACCCAATAATCTAGTTTAACCCGCATTCCCATCACATCCCAAGGATTCCCTCTCACTACTTTGAAACCCTTGTTTATTGTGTTGTTTTTACTTAGTAGTGACAACCCCCCCCCCCCCCCCCCAATTATTAATTGACACTCTTGTGCCCCCTTTAATTTACAATGTTTTTAATCGTTAATGGCTTTAGCTACGACTACTTAGAACTAAAATTTATTTTTATATTAATTCTCAAAACCACTCTCTTGGGAACAATCCCAACCCTTGGTTGGGTTACTAAACTATTGTACGATCGTAGACACTTGCATCGGAAGTTGTGTCTTGATTACGCAAACATCAAAATGGCGTCGCTGCTGGGGAGTGGTGTTATTTGAGAATTTTTAGATCAGTAGATTTTTTGTTCTTCTTAGTTGTAGTTTACTCATTTAATCTTCAATTTTGTTTTGAGTATTTATGGGTCACAACAGGACATATTAGTGCAAACGGGGAAAATAGCTGCCAAGCGGGTCACCCAGCGAGTGGTGCTTTTCATCGAGACGACATCGATGATGTTAATAGTGTTTATAACCCTACCCACGTGGGCGAGATAGGTGCAATTTGCATGCCACACATCGACAAAAATGCAATGTTCGAAGTTACTAGCACAACACTCCAGCTCATGCATTCAAGAGGTTTATTTGGAGGGTTAGATCATGAAGATCCGCACGAACATATACGAAGCTTTGTGGAAGTGTGCACCCCTTTATCGTTCAAGAATCCATACGGCTTCGCTTATTTCAATTATCATTGACCGGGGGAGCTACTAATTGGTTGGTCGACCTTCCAAACAACTCCATCAAATCATGGAAGGAGCTAGTTATGGCCTTTCACGAAATATTCTTTCCCCATCATGAAAGAGATGGTTACAAGGAAAAGGATATTGGACTATGAAACGATTGAGGTTCCCCATAGTTGCAGTGCAACTATGACAAATGAGTCAATCACTAAGAGAGAAGACCCTAGGGAATTCACAATTGGCATGCTCCAATTTGCTAAAGCTTTGTATAATTTAGGAGCAAGCATTAACTTGATGCCTTACGCAATATACAAGCAACTTGGTTTGGGTAAACCGAAGGCAACCACAATGAGACTCCTTATGGCTGATCGATCAATCAAACACCCAATGGGGATACTCTATGACATATTGGTAAAAGTAGACTGGTTCATCTTTCCGGCTGATTTTGTGATTCTAGATTGTGAGATTGATGCTGAAATTTCCATTAATTTGGGAAGGCCATTCTTAGCCACTGGGAGAGCACTGGTGGATGTCGAAAGCGGGAAACTGAAGTTCCATGTGAACGATGATGAGGTGACCTTCAATATTTGTAAATCCATGAAGAAACCAAGTAATATCCATGTGGTGTCTACTGAGGATGTTATAGATGAGGCAGTGGCAAGTGTGAGCCCTTTAATGTGCAAGAATGAACCCCTTGAATCTGTACTTGCCAATTATGATGAATTTGAAGTTCAAGGCTATAAGGAAGTGGTATCTACCTTATCAGGGTTAGGAATATATTCAAAGAATCCAATCAAGTTGGAAATCAACCTGAAAAATAGAGAAAGTCATCCTGCAAAGCCATCAACTAAAGAACCACCGAGTCTGGAGTTAAAAGCCCTACCCTCTCATCTCAAATATGCCTTCTTAGGAGCCAATAATACTTTACCAGTGATTATTGCAGCCGATTTGCTTGAAAGGCAGGTGAAATTGCTCATTGAAGTACTGCAGAGGCATATAAAAGCTATTGGATGGACAATAGCCGATATAGTAGAAATTCCTCCTGGCATCTGTACTCACAAGATTCGGCTCGACAATGAATGTAAACCTAGCGTGGAGAATCAACGGAGATTGAACCCTCCAATGTAAGAGGTGGTGAAAGAGGAGATAATCAAGTGGCTAGATGCAGGAGTGATCTACCCTATTACAGATAGTAAGTGGGTAAGTCCGGTGCAATGTGTACCCAAAAAAAGAGGTATAACCGTAATCCCAAATGCAAAAGGAGAACTTGTGCCGACAAGACCAGTGATTGGATGAAGAGTATGCATGGACTATCGAAAGCTTAACTCATGGACCAAGAGAGACCATTTTCCAATGCATTTTATGGACCAGATGCTTGACTGGTTATCAGAAAGAGGGTGGTATTATTTTTTGGATGGGTACTCTGGTTATAATCAAATCTCTATTGCGCCGGAAGACCAAGAAAAACCACTTTCACTTGCCCTTATGGAACATTTGCATTCAAAAGAATGTCATTCAGACTATGTAACGCCCCAGCCACATTTCAATGTTGCATGTTGTCTATCTTTGCCGATATGGTCGAACACTCTATTGAAGTAGTTATGAATGACTTTTCAATTATAGGGGATACATTTGAAGAGTGCTTAACACACTTAGGGCAAGTGCTTCAAAGATGCGTGGAAACGAACCTGGTCCTAAATTGGGAGAAATGTCATTTCATGGTGAAGTAAGGTATTGTTCTAGGACACAAAGTGTCGCAACAAGGGCTAGAAGTTGATAAGGCAAATATTGAGGTAATTGAGGAACTACCCCCGCCAATTTCAGTAAAGGGTATTCGCAGCTTCTTGGGGCATGCAAGTTTCTACCGAAGGTTCATTAAAGACTTCTCAAAGATTACACATCCACTATGCAAACTCCTAGAGAAGGAAGTGAAGTTCTATTTTGATGATGCTTGTATGGCCGCATTTAAGTGTTTGACGGAAAATTAGTATCCACCTCGATTATCGTCAATCCTGATTGGTCCGAATCTTTCGAAGTAATTTGTGATGCTAGTGGTATGGCATTGGGGTAGTGTTGGGGAAAAAGCGCAACAAACTATTTCACCCAATTTACTACACAAGAAAAACTCTAAATAATGCCTACTAAAATTATACGGTCATTGAACAAGAGTTGCTCGCAGTGGTCTATGCATTTGAAAAGTTCCAGGCATACTTGCTAGGCACCAAAGTAATAGTACACACTGATCATGCGGCACTCCGCTACTTGATGGCGAAGAAAGATGCAAAACCAAGATTGACAAGGTGGGTGCTACTATTACAAGAGTTCCATTTTGAGGTAAAAGATCGAAAAGGCTGCGAAAATCAAGTGGCCAACCACTTATCGAGGTTGGAAGGAAGGGAAGATGCCGAGAGTGAGGTCGACATAGATGACTCCTTTCGCGACGAATAGGTGTTTGCTATATCCCTCAAACCTACACCATGTTATGCAGATTTTGCAAATTACATTGTAAGTGGACTGATGCCGGATGAGCTGACCTTTTACCAACAAAAGAGATTCATGTTCGACGTTCAAAAGTACTTTTGGGATGAGCCATACTTGTTTCAAGAATGTGCTGACCATGTTATTAGGAGGTATGTTCCGGAAGAAGAAGCGGTAGAAATTCTCCATGCTTGCCATGCATCTCTAGTAGGAGGTCACCATAGTGGTATTCGCACTGCCTCTAAAGTTCTCCAAAGTGGTTATTACTGGCAGTCCCTATACAAGGACACACATGAATTTGCGAAGAAATACTCTCAATGTCAGGAGCAAGACGAAGTGTCCATAAGGCACAAGTTGCCTCTCACTCCTATTTTGGAAGTCGAGCTATTCAATGTATGGGGGGATCAATTTCATGGGCCAATTTGGAAATAAATATATCTTGGTGGCTGTAGATTACGTTTCCAAATGGGTGGAAGCCATCGCACTCCCAAACAACGAAGGAAAAAGTGTTGTCCAATTTCTGAAATGCTACATCTTCGCAAGATTTGGCACTCCTAGGGTAATCATTAGTGATGGGGGGTCCCACTTTTGCAATAGGTGGTTTTCAATGGCACTGAGCAAATATGGGGTGAAACACAAGGTAGCAACCCCATATCACACCCAAACAAGTGGCCAAGTCAAAGTGTTAAATCGGGAAATCAAAAGAATCCTAACAAAGACAGTAAATGCCAACATAACTAATTGGTCTAGGAAACTCAATGATGCACTATGGGCATATCGGACCGCTTACAAAACACCTATTGTTATGTCTCCAGATCAGTTGGTTTATCGTAAGATTTGTCATTTACCCGTCGAGTTAGAACACAAAGCATTGTGGGCATTGAAAGCTTTAAATTTGGATTGGTCAAAAACTTCAAGAGAGAGGGTAGAGAAGTTGAACGAACTGGATGAATTTAGACTCAGATCGTATGAAAGTTCAACCATCTACAAAGAGAATATGAAGAAATGGCATGATGCTCGGATACTCAAGCGGGACTTCAAGGTAGGAGATTGGGTTTTGCTATATAACTCTCGACTTAGACTCTTTCCCAGAAAGCTCAAATCCAAATGTTCTGGACCTTTTAGAGTAACACGAGTGTTCACCAATGGTACCATAGAAGTTGAAGATCAAGAAGGACCTCCAATTAAAGTGAACGATCAACATCTGAAATTATATTTTGGGGATTGTCAAGAGATTTTTTTGGTTGAAGTGTTGTATTTGGAAGACGCCTGAAGGCACTGCTGCGTCGTGCCACGACGTTAACTAAGGTGCTGTTTGGGAGGCAACCCAAAACCCTTTTAATTGTTCTTATTTATTAATTATTTCTTGATAAAATAATGGTGTGTTGTTTGTAGAGGTTAAAGTATGAGAAGTGTTCGAAAAAGTGAAGGATGGTAAGCAATAGATCCAATCAGTGAATCGCCGAACAGTTCGACGACTCCAAACTAGACCGCCGTTAGACTCAAGACCATCTTGCATTGGAGTCTTTAAAACCAGGCGAGCTTTGGAAATTATTGGTGAATCGCCGACCATGTCAGCGATCACGATGGAAACCGCCGTTTGGATCCCCATAAACCAGAGGTCCTGTAAATTTTGGCGAAGAAATTAAATAGTCAGAATTCCGCAAAGTGAATAGGCGAGCTTGACTAATGTCACCGAGTGGGCAAAAACTGGACGGTTTTTGCAAGTCAAAGGTTTAAAAATTTCAACTTCAATCACTTTCCCTCACTTTTTATTCGTCCAAACTCACACCTGCACTCTAGTTCCTATATTTTTGCATCTCTAGAGTATTTTTAGTGTCGAATTGTGGTACGAGTTGGATTACATTTCTTCCTAGAATCTCAATTTCCATTTGATCGGCATAAAAGGTTGGTACTTCAAACTCCGCGTTCCTTTCCTCGAAAGTTATACTCAAATGAAATGGCATTACTTTGATGATGTGTGTTGGGCCTCTCTGGTAGGATTAGAATATTTGTTTGCCTGTTAGATTCACAAATTTTACCCGTACTAAGTTAAATAGTTAATTCCTAAAGGTTGCGCTTTAAATTGGATGAGAATCGTGGGTTGTGCATGATTTTCATTGGGTCTAAGCCTAATTTGAGTTGTGCATGCCTTAATTTTGTTTTTGGGGGTTGCAGGGTTGAATTCGAGAAGTTGGGTCAAATGCAGGCACGTTGGGTCATTTGGCAAGGTGGTTCGAGCTCGCCGAATCACTCAGCGGTTCGCATTAAATCTCCATCTCGCCTTTAATTTAATGCTAAATATGATGTTTAATTTTGTAACTTTCGGTGAGAAGCCTTTGATTGCCAAAAGCATTCGGCGACTCACCGAAAGACTTTTAGTTCGCCCTTTGTCTACACCCTTGTATTCTCTATGCACTGCAGTCGGCGAACCGCCGAAGTAGTTACATGCTTCGCCAACTGGTTTAGCGAAGTAATTTTGCAATTGAATTGTCTTGCTTTTGTCTGAATACTTTCTAACTTTTTCTCAAAGCTTTGCAGAAATGGCTAGAACGAAAGTAGCTGGAAGAGATATGCCACCTCGACAAACAAGAGCGAAAAATTTCAGGAAAAATACAAAGGCAACAAATCCTACCAAAATGGATAATGAGGGTAAGAAGACCAGTGCCAGCAAGAGAACAAATCCCCGAGACCCCACTATTCCCTCATGGAGACGTGGATTCTTCACAGCTATCCACTCCTTTTTGGCGGCTCATGACTTGGACAATCTTAGTAAGTCAGCTGCCGCTGAATCTTTTGAAGAAGCTCTGGGGGACCATTATCAAACTCCAGGCTGACACATCGAACACTGATGCCCAGACAGATGGAGTGACTGTGTAGACATGATTTTTCTCTACGTCCCTCTCTGTCTTTCTTTATTCTAAAGTCTGGATATTCTGTTATTTGCATTTGAGGACAAATGTTTTTATTTGTGGTGGGGTAAGGCCCATACCTTTTGTGTGCTACTTTTGTTCGTGCTTTGTGTATATATCTGGGTTGTTCTGCTTTAAAAATTGTGTTTTATCTGTTTCTGTGGATGTTTGAGCTTGTGGCTTCTTTTATTTTAAATTGAAAAATGATTTTGACCCTTTCGAAATTTTTTGAATTTTTCGCACATTTGTGCCACCCTTTATATGCTGTTGAATGTGGTTGTTCCTTGGTAAATTTGAGTCTCAGTTTTGATCAATACCGATGACTTGAATAGTGCTTATAATCGAACGAACATGAATGTATGGCTACGATGAGGCCAAATGAAGTTGCATAGACAATATGTGAACTTTTTGCATCTCGTTGTGATTAGCCATTTATCAAATCAATTCTCTTGTGATGACCGTTGCACACTAGCAAAAGTGTGGAGTCTTGTTTGACTTAAGTGTCGAAGCCTTGTGTGATAAGCTTACCTGGAACCATCCATGACAACACCTAGAATTTGCCCTGTTGCTCCGGTTGATTAAGTAAGACTTTCTCTTGATATGATCTTAGGCAACTTCGAAGAGTGTGAACCAATTTGACATATACCTTTTTTGTGACCTACCTTGTGAGCGTGTGATTCTCTCTTGAACACCCTTTGAGCCTTACCCTTCTTTGGAAGAAACTTGATGAAAACTAGACCATTCTTAATCCATTACCTATAATCCTCTTGAGTTGTGGTTAATTGAATAGCCAACTTAGGCCAAAAGCCTAAGTTGGGGGTGTGGTGAAAAAGAAAAAGGGAAAGTCAAGAAGTGCAAGGAAAGTCTCCTTTAACCCATAGTGTTGAGAAAAATGGATCCCCTCTATATAAAAAAAGAAGAAGAAAAGATAAAGAAAAAGAAAAAGAATGAAAAAGAAAGTTGTGGAATAAAGTACAAAAGAGATGGGGTTTCCAAACAATCCATGGAAAGTGAATAATAGGATGACTTATGATCACTAAAGAAAATGATGAGGAAAAGGAAAGGAAGTGTTGTGAGCACCACATTTCATGAGGACAAAAATCACTGAGCCTAAATGACCATACCTCTACACTCAGCCCCGTTCCAAACCTTGTTAAGACCTTTATGATCTTGAGAAAGTCGAAACAAATGTTGATTGGAAAATAGGGGTAAACTTATGGGTGAAAGTATGCATTATGTTCCTCTTTGTGAGTGTGAGCGTTGTATCTGATTCCTGAACTTTAAATTGATTATACCTTTGCGTGTGAAAATGGAATCATCATTTGTGTGAGGGCATTCGAAGGCTTTTGTTGAGCTTGAACTTTCATTTGAAGCAAGTATTGTGAGCTTGAGAATCTTTGGTAATGGTGTGTCACAACTTGAATCTTTGAGTACACACTTGATCTTTGTATAAGTAAATTGCGTCTTGTTGTGTGCATTCATGATTGAGTCTTGTGTAGAACTGTTCGAGAGACCCATTTTTAACGGCTGAACTTGAGTTTGCTTGAGGACAAGCAAAAGTTTAAGTTAGGGGTGTTGATGAGTCCACAAATTGGACTCATTTAGGGCTATATTTTAATAGAAATTGTGTCCTCAAATGCTTATTTTATCTCAATATCTAATGAAAACCCTTAATTTTCAGGTATTTGATGTTTGAAGGAAAGCATGGACACTACGTCATAAAAAGGAACGAAAAAGCTGAAAAGAACGAAGAAATGAAGGCCTAAGGATCACCGAGTCTACTTGGCGAGTAGCCGAAGGGTCTTACTTCGACTTTTGTTCGAGTGTGCTGAGCCCTGAAGGAAAGGAACAAGTCGGCGGAAAAAGAGAGCAGTTGGCACATCACTGAGAAGTTCCGTGAAGAAGTACCATGTCGCCCAATGACCCTGAGCATGATGATGCTGAAGGATAGTGCAAGACGACGATGAACTACACCAAAAGGCGAATCGCCGAGTTTATTGGCGATTTCGACTAACAACACTGAATGATCTGCTGCAACACAAATCTGTGAAAACTATAAATACTAGTTAAACTTGAAGTTTTAAGTGGTCGAACAATTATTATAATTTTCATATAGAATAGTACTTTTTGATAACTATGCTCTAAGTTTGAGAGGATTTTGAAAACTTGAAGTTCCAAAGGTTTTCATCTTCAAGATTTGGAGTTGGGTCTGTTAGATTCTTTAATTTTGGCCTGTATCAAGACTTAAAACTTCATACCCTGTTGAATGCAAGCTCAATTTGGTATAAATTTTTATCTCTTATACATGTGTGGCTAAAAACCCCAATTTTTGGGATGTGATTTAGCGAATATGGGTTAAGATAATTGTTGGGTCTTACTTGCTAATAGTTTATTCGTAGTCAAATGTGATTTCGTTTAGTGGTTGTGGATGAATTTAATGAATTTATAGTTGCAAATACAAGTTTATTTATGTGTTTTCGGCTTGCTCGAGAGAGAGGTCGTAAAACTAAGACCACTAGATTGATGGCCAGTGTGAGTGGGTCGACATGAGGTTAAGCTCGAGAGAGTGAACTTTAGTCCCATGTCCACACACTCAGCTCGAGAGAGTGAGTGGGTTAAGGCGTAGGCTGGTCTTCATGCGACAAGTGGGTGTCCGAGAGGAACGCATTTGAAACGGGGTAACTTGCTCGAGAGAGAGATTATCCCCCTTAAAGTTTAGCCTAGTCACCATTATTCTATAAATCTTCTATCAAAAGTATGTATCCAATGATCTAGCTTAACCCGCATTCCCGCCACATCGCAAGGATTCCCTCTCATTACTTGGAAAACCCTTGTTTATTGTGTTGTTTTTACTTACTAGTGACAACCCCCCCCCCCCCTATTATTAATTGACACTCTTGTGTCCCCCTTTAATTTACAATATTTTTAATCGTTAATGTCTTTAGCTACGACTAGTTAGAACTAAATTTTGTTTTTCTATTAATTCTAAAAACCACTCTCTTGGGAATGATCCCAACCTTTGGTTAGGTTACTAAACTATTGTATGATCGTAGACACTTGCATCGGAAGTTGTGTCTTGATTACACAAACATCATTGCACCCTAGGTTGATGAGTTGTGTCTTAGGTTATTGGGTTAGTCATAATCTGGGTAAATTAGACATTAATTGTTGATCCCCGTATTGAATTGATTCTTTGTAGACCTAGAACAAACAAAAAAAATCCAGAAAAGAAAGAATCAAGCGTCATAAGAGGATTCAAGCTTGTTTTTGAGGTAGGTGATGATTTGATTTCATGTTTATGTGATGTATGTTAGTATTTGCTTTATTGTAATGCATGTATGTATGCAAATGTTGCACTATTGATCATCAAATGCGAATGAGTATGAACGATTGATTGTATGCCATGAATCAACACTTGATTGTATTAATATTGTAACACCCTGTATCCTAGCCAAACCAGACTATAGAAATCAGAAGTTGCAGGTTCCACCGATGGGCACCACCCACACACCGTAGGGTGACCCACGGACCGTAGGTGGTGGTCCGTGGATGGCTACCTGTAACCCTTCACAGAAATTCCAGAAAATTATCTAAGGGTTGACCCACGGCAAGCCACGGGCCGTGGTCCTGGTTCGTGGATCGAGACCCCAAGTTCCTTAGTCTCTGAATCCAGTTGACGGATGACAGGATGGACCGTGGATCAGTCCACGGATCGTCAGTTGTCCCCGACAACTTTTAAGTCAAGGTTCGTTTGGTCTTTTCCTTATGCGTTGGACCCCTAAACTATGTCGTTTAACCCCCAAACTATGTAGTTTTGTTCATTTTTAGCCTAGTAAACTAATTAGAACCTAACCTAATCAATCATTCACCAAAAATTGATCAATCTTAGAGCAAAACAAGAGGGAAAAGTCGAGCAGCCCAAGTCCAAGAACGCAATAGGTTTTCATCAGTTTCCTCCCCGAAATTGAAAGATTTCTCTGTGGAATTCGTCATCATGTATGTGGGATTTCACTAGTGGGTTCCTTTCACCCATTAGGTCCCTAGAATTCAGTGAGATTCTTGATTCCCTCCATATTATCTAGACCTAGGGTTTCTAGAATTTCAGCAGATTATTATGAATTAGTTACTTTAATGTTCCTAATCTGATTATCATGATTTTAGTATTGTTTTGTATAGATTCTTGCATAAACTTAGAACCCTAATTATAGTTCTTTTAGTTCATGAATTACATTAGCTAGGATAGATAAATAGATGTACATGCCTCAGTTTTTGAATGTTTCATTATCAGAAATTAAATGTTGCATTTTCAGTTAGCATGTTAGTATTTTGAGCTATCCAGTATTATAGAAATTCAGTCATAATGTGTTAATTACATAATCAATTGGGAGTATGCTTAATACCAAGTGGACTAGGGTCAATCATCCTCAAGTCCCAGAACTACGTGCCCTCGTTGGTTATAAGTCCCCTCTATGGGCATCAGTTTACTGATCACGCCAGTCATGCCTCTATAACTCTGGCAAGATATATTGGGTCCTCTCGAGGGGCGTATACATCGGACTCCATATTTAGCT
The DNA here is from genome assembly GCF_900185275.1 of Solanum verrucosum. Taxonomy (NCBI): domain Eukaryota; kingdom Viridiplantae; phylum Streptophyta; class Magnoliopsida; order Solanales; family Solanaceae; genus Solanum; species Solanum verrucosum. The sequence continues at coordinate 1,113,413 of NW_026020157.1, forward strand.
CATGTTGTTTTATGTCGGTTACTAGTAGCTCCATAGTTAGATTCTAGTGCATTGACCATGTTATTAGTTACAGTTTAGTATTCAGCCTCAACATGTTATAAACTTGGTCATTGCATTTAGTTAATGATCAATCAAATTCAAGGGTGAGCCAGTTCTTCCAGGCTGCCATGAGTTCTCTATGTTTTGGTCCACTATTTTAGGACTCAGATTTTCTAGTTAGATATTCGTATGTTTAATTGTGTTGTACCCATTTTCTTTAGACTTGTTGAACTTTAGATGTTTTGGTACATTGATTTTGAGGTTCTAGGGGTTGTTCTTCCGCATTAGTTGGTAAATTTTATTTGAACCTTTGGAGTTTATGGGAACTCTATTTGATTCTTGCATTTAAACTGTGTTCTGTATCTTTAAATGTTTAGTTCTTGGGTTAGCTGATTAGTATAATGGTTCTCTCACAGGAGGGTTAGTGTGGGTGTCAATCACGACAGTCTGGGTCGTGACAAAGTTATTATCAGAGCCTTAGCTTCATTGATCTCGATGTACCAAAACAAATCTAGTAGAGTCTTGTGGAATGGTACGAAAACGTTTGTACTTTTCTTAGAGAGGCAATAGGATCTTAGGAAATCTCTCTGTTTTCTCTTTTCTCCTTTCGTGCTATAACTTGATCCCAATTGGTATGTGGTGATCTAAATTGGTAGCTAATATCCTTCACTCTTCTATCCACATATGGTTAACACTCTCATCAACAGTGTGAGGCCTGTAGCTCCCGTCAATGAGCTCGCTTGGGAGTCCGCACCAAGAGGTTGCGGTCGAGGCAGGGGTAGAGGAAGAGCAAGGGTTAGAGGCTGAGGAAGGGTAGCACCCGCTAGGGGTGGGGTTCCGATTGAGAATGCTCCAAGAAATGAGGTTCCTCATGCGCATCATGAAGAGGTAGATGAGAATGTAGAGGTTGAGAATGAGGAGGATGTTGGACAAGAGGAAGAGGTGCAGACTGAGACTACATGTATTCCTCCCTTAGACCCAGTGTTAGCTCAACAAATTATGTCTTTCCTCAAGGGATTGGTAGTTCAAGCAACTCAAACTCCCGCCAATCCCCCTATTGCTATCACTGTCCCCAAGGTGTGTGGAATTGTAGGTACTGATACTTTCTTCCGTTCTTTTTTGGGTCCTGTTATGACTGGTAATGAACACAAAATGTTGACCAAGTTTCTGAAACTGAAGCCTCCGGTATTCGATGGTTCTGAGAGTGAGGACGCCTATGAGTTCATCTTAGATTGTTATGAGAGGCTGCATAAGTTGGGCATTGTCTATCAGCATGGAGTAAAGTTTGTGACTTTTCAGCTTCAAGGTGAGGCTAAGCAATGGTGGAGAGGTTATGTGGAATGTAGATCGTCAGCTTTACACCCACTCACTTGGACCCAGTTTCATGCCCTATTCTTGGAGAAGTATATGCCTCGGACTTTGAGAGATCACAAGAAGGATGAGTTCATGGATTTGGAACAGGGTGGCATGACTGTAGTTATTTATGAGGCTAAGTTCCATGGCTTGTCTAGATATGCTACACAATTGGTAACTGCTCAGGAGGAGAGGATTTGTCTATTTGCAAATGATTGAACCCCTAACTTCAAGTATTGTCTGTTCACATGACTTCTGTAGCGAAAAGCTTCAATGAGGTGACTGACTTTGTGAAGAGAGTAGAAGGAGTTAGACGTGATGGGCAGGCTAAGGCATTGTCTAAGAAAGCTAAGACCACATGTAACTTTCAGGGTTCATATTCCAGAGGTTCAGGGAAGCCGACACTTGCAGCTCGACCAATCAAGTCTGCGATACCTGCATCCATAGGTAACTACTCGGGAACTCCACCTCAAAATTTGATTCAGGATAGCCAGGGAGCCGCACCATCGGCGGGCACCAGGCTCTTGTTTGATCGCACTTATTATAATTATGGAGAACCTGGGCATATGATGAGAGATTTTCCCCAACCGCTCATGTTGGATTCCGCGCAACAGCTGACTAGAGCAATGGTACCCGTGGGAAATGGTAATAATGGTCGAGGACGTCTACAAGGTGGGCGAGGAGGAAATCAGCGAGGCCGTGGAGGTCGGGGAAATGGTAACGCATGCAGAGGTACGGCACAGCCAGGCAGGGAAGTTGCCCATCAAGATGATATGGCTTAGTGTTACATTTTCCCATGCAAGAGCGATGCAGAGTCTTCTGACGCAATGATCACAAGTACCATTCTTTTTTGTGACCGGATGGCTAATGTGTTATTTGATCCGAGTTCTACTTATTCTTATGTGACCGTTCAGTTTGCCTCAGGATTTGATATGATTTGTGATATACTTGATGCCCCCATCAATGTTTCTACCTTAGTTGGAGAATCTGTCATAGTCACCCATGTTTATCGTGCTTCTTCTGTTATGTTTATGGGTTTCCAAACTTAGGTTGATTTGGTTATATTGGATATGACGGACTTTGATATAATCTTAGGCATGACTTGGTTGTCCCCCTATTATGTTGTGCTTAACTGTAATACTAAGTTTGTGACTTTAGAAATTCTGGGTAAGGAAAAGATAGAGTGGGAAGGGTTGTACAAGCCTAAGTCATCTAAGATCATATCCTCCATTCGGGCTAGGAAACTGGTTGGGCAGGGTTGTTTGGCAAAGTTGGCTCATATTCGAGATGTTGAGGTTGAGTCTCTCTCTATTGAGTCTAATCATGTGGTGTTAGAATTTAGAGAAGTGTTTCCTACCTATTTGCCTGGTATGCCTTCGAATAGAGATATAGATTTTTGCATTGATTTGGAACCTGGTACCCGCCCTATCTCTGTTCCTCCTTATCGCATGGCTCCGGTAGAGTTGAGAGAGCTTAAGGCTCAAATCCAAGAACTTCTTTATAAAGGTTTCATCCTTCCTAGTGCATCCCCGTGGGGTGCTCCTGTCTTGTTTGTTAAGAAACATGATGGTAGTATGAGGATGTGCATAGATAACCGGCAATTGAATAGGGTCACCATTCGAAACAAGTACCCTTTGCCTCGAATAGATGATCTTTTTGACCAGTTGCAAGGTGCATCAATTTTCTCTAAGATTTATCTAAGATCTGGTTACAATCAGTTAAAGATTAGGCCTAGGGACGTACCCAAGACGACATTTAGGAACCGCTATTGACACTATGAGTTTCTAGTTATGTCGTTTGGGTTGACAAATGCGCATGAAACTTTCATGAGTTTAATGAATGGTGTGTTCAAACCATTTCTTAATTCATTTGTGATAGTATTTATTGATGACAATTTGGTTTACTCGAAAAGTGAGGAAGAGCATGCCAACCATCTACGTATTGTTCTAGGTGTTCTTGGGAAACAAAAGTTGTATGCGAAATTTTGTAAGTGTGAATTTTGGTTGACTTCGGTTGCCTTTTGGGGCTTGTAGTTTAAAGGGAAGGGGTAATGGTAGATCCCCAAAAGATTGAAGCGGTTAAGAATTGGGTTCGGCCTAGCTCTGTGACTGAAGTTAGGAGGTTTATAGGGCTCGCTAGCTACTATCGTCGATTTGTAAAGAACTTTGCTTCTATTGCCACGAATCTGACAAGGTTTACCAAAAATTAAGGAAGTACCTTTTGAATGGACCGAAAAGTGTGAGGAAAGCTTTCAATAGCTCAAGACCCTTTTGACCACATCGCCTATTCTAGCACTACCGGTGGAAGGTAAAGATTTTATTATTTATTTTGATGCTTCACATTCGGGTATGGGCGTTGTGTTAATGCAGGATAAAAATATTATAGCTTATGCATTGCGGCAGCTACAGGTGCATGAGAGGAATTACCCAACTCATGATTTAGAGTTGGCAGCGGTAGTATTTGCTCTTAAGATCCGGCGACATTACCTCTATGGTGTCAAGTGTTAGGTGTTTACTGATCATCGTAGTCTGCAACATGTGTTCACTCAAAAAGATCTGAATTTGAGACAGCGAAGGTGGATGGAGTTACTCAAGGATTATGATATGACCATCCAGTATCATTCGGGTAAGGCTAATGTAGTGGAAGACGCACTAAGTCAAAAGGTGGTGAGTATGGGTAGTCTAGCTTGCTTGAGTGTATCCAAGCGACCTTTGGCTAAGGAAATTCAAACCTTGGAATTTTAGTTCATGCAGTTGGGCATCTCAGAGAAAGGTGGAGCATTAGCTAGCATCGAAGTAAGGGCCACGTTTATTGAGGAGATCAAGGCCAAATAGTTTGAGGATGAGAATATGAATGAGCTTAGAAAGAAAATAATGTCTGGTAAGACACAAGATGCAACTTTAGATGCGGGGGGTGTGCTCAACTTTAAAGGAAGGATTTGTGTTCCTAGAGTAGATGACTTAATTGAGAAATTGTTGACAGAAGCTCATGGTTCGCGGTATTCTATTAATTCGGGTGTGACCAAGATGTACCGAGACTTAAAGTGACTATATTGGTGGCCGAGCATGAAGAAAGATATAGCGGAGTTTGTGGCTAAGTGTCAAAATTGCCAACAAGTAAAATATGAGCATCAAAGGCCGGCAAGTTTGCTTCAGAGAACGCCAATTTTGGAATTGAAGTGAGAAACAATAGTTATGGATTTTGTGGCTGGTCTTCGCAAGACATTGGGAAAGTTTGATTCTATTTGGGTAGTGGTTGACAGATTGACTAATTCAGCCCATTTTATTCCTGTCAAAATAGATATAATGCGCATTGGCTAAGGTGTATGTAAAAGAGATAGTAAGTCTGCACGGAGTGCCCCTTTTTATCATCTCATTCCGTGGTACGCAGTTCACATCCAAGTTTTGGAGGAAATTACATGATGAATAGGCACACAACTTACTTTTAGTACCGCTTTCCATCCGCATACGGACGGGTAGTCGGAGAGGACTATCCAAGTGTTAGAGGACATATTGAGGGCATGTGTTATTGACTTTGGAGGACATTGGGATAAGTTCCTACCTTTGTGTGCGTTCTCTTATAATAACAGTTACCACCCCAACATTGATATAACACCGTTCGAGGCACTTTATGGGAGGGGATGTAGATTACCCATAGGATGGTTTGAGGTTGGAGATATGAAACCTTTGGGGGTTGATTTAGTGAAGGATGCTCAAGATAAAGTGAGGAGTATTCAAGCTAAGCTTTTAGCAGCCCAGAGTAGACAGAAAAAGTATGCGGACCATAAGGTAAAAGACATGGCATTTCAGACTGGTGAGAAAGTTCTTCTTAAAGTATCACCCATGAAAGGGGTAATGAGATTTGGCAAGAAGGGCAAGCTTAGTCCTCGATACATTGGTCCATTTGAGATCCTTTATTATGTAGGGCCAGTGGTGTATAGATTGGCTTTACCACCTAGCTTATTGGGAGTTCATCTGGTATTTCATGTGTCCATGTTGAAGAGATATCATAGTGATGGGGATTACATCATAAAATAGGACTTAGCGTTGTTAGAGAAAAACCTCCAGTATGAGGAGGAACCAGTTGCAATTCTTGATCGTAATGTGTGGAAGCTGAGGACCAAATATATTATGTCCGTCACAGTTCAATGGAAGCATCGTCCAGTTGAGGAAGCTACTTGGGAAACCAAGAAGGACATGCGAGACAAGTATCCCCAGTGGTTCATCGATTCAGTGACTACTCCACCCTTGCTTTAGCGTGGTTTCCTAATTTGTCACTTGGGGACGAGTGATGGGTAAATTGGTATCTATTGTAACGACCTACTCCTATAGTTATAGAAAACCCAACGGGGGAAAATTTTAGGCCGAAAAACTTTTTGGTAGTAACTTGAGAATTCCTAGCCTAGTCCATATTTGGATGAAATCAGAGTCATGTGAGTATAGGGAAATATTGTAATGAATGGGAGATTTAATATTGAATTTGATTGCATGAGTAGATAGCTAAGACATTAAGGAACCCGTACAACTTTACGAAATCAAATTCGGGAGAGTAGAACTCCCAAAACTAATCTTAGCATGAACGGGTAGTTTCTTAGTTTCATGGGTTGAAGGTGTGTTGTGAAATAGGGGTTTGAAACTCTAAATTTGACTCTCTAATTTCGTGCAAGCCGCTAAGGCAGGATTATTCCCGCCGAGGGGGAGCTATGGCGAGATGGGGGCCGCCATAGCGGACCAGACGCAAATTAAGTCAGAATAAACCCCAAAAACATCATTATTCTGCAATTTTCGTTCTTGAGAGCTAAGAGACGAACCATGGAAAGTTCTTGACAGTTTTCCACCTCTTCTAGCACTAAAGTTAAGGATTTCACTCCCCTAATCCATTTTTCGATCCGTAGAACTTTGAATCTTAATAATATATTGTTGGGAGAGGGTTTTTGGACTGATTTAGGTGGTGGGAAAAAGCCCTAGTTGCACCCTAGGATCATGAGTTGGTCTTGGGTTATTGGGTTTGTCATAATCCAGGTAAATTACACCTTAATTATCGATCCCCGTATTGAATTGATTGTTTGTAGACCTAGAACAAGTGGAAAGAATCCGAAAAGGGAAGAATCAAGCATCTTAGCAGGTTTCAAGCTTGTTTTCTAGGTAGGTGATGGTTTGGTTTCATGTTTGTGTAATGTATGCTAGTATTTGTTTCATTGTAATACATGTATGTATGCGAATGTAGCACTATTGATCATCAGATGCGAATGACTATGAACGAATGATTGTATGTCATGAATCAACACTTGATTGTATGATTATGAGAATGTACATTGTGATTGTGATTATGGCTTGTTGAATGGAACAGGTGTTATGTTCCAACACACTAACTTGGATTGGGTGCCACGTTCCGACGCATATATGGGATTGGGTGTCAGGTCTGGCACACTAATTGGGATCGTGTACCACATTCCGGTACACTAACAGTTTTGGTGTGGTTCTATGAGAGGACCATTGACTTGTCATATATGCGTAATTACTTGATATTGAAAATATGGAATGGTACATTGCTCCTGAAATGATAATTGATATTGTATATGTTCGGTATATGTGTGTTTACTTGTTGTGACTACTCATATATGTTGTGCTTACTGGAATAGCCGTGTGATCCTACTAATACAATGTGGTTGTGTACTGATACTGCACTTGCTCTTTCTTGTTGAGCACATGACATCTTCAGGCGGTTATTGACAAACCCCATCTAGGAGATCAGTGATCAATCAAATTCAAGGGTGAACCAGTTCTTTCAGGCTACCATGAGTTCTCTATGTTTTGGTCCACTCTTTTGGGACTCAGACTTTCTAGTTAGATATTCGTATGTTTAATTGGGTTGTACCCATATTCTTTAGACTTATTGAACTTTAGATGGTTTTGCACATTGACTTTCAGGTTCTAGGGATTGTTCTTCCGCATTAGTTGGTAAATTTTATTTGAACCTTTGGAGTTTATGGGAACTCTATTTGATTCTTGCATTTAAACATGCTTCTGTATTTTTAAATGTTCAGTTCTTGGGTTACTTTATTAGTATTAATGGTTCTCCCACCGGGGGGTTAGTGTGGGTGCCAATCATGACGGTCTGGATCGTGACATACTCGAGCGACCACATACACTTTCATGTGCATTTGGGAGCCACAACAAACGTCGTTTCACGGTTATAATATTGATTAATTATAATGAGATCCTCTTCAGAGTCGGCACGCCACCAAGTTTACTCTTGCTAGTTGGGAGGCTAACACCCCTAGGAGTTAGTTGGCTGGTTGGGCGTCTTTAAGTTAATATATTTACGCCCCGGCTTACAATATTTAGCTAGGCGACTGATGCCCCTAAGAGTTTACCGGCTAGGCGGCCCCATTTATTGTGTACTATGGTTCAAGGCCCAATTTGCTCGTATTGGATCTGCACTTATGGTAGTTTGTAGTTTTAGATTTAGCTATCATGTGTACTTTTCGGGATTATGGTGATCCGTTCAGCCTTTTTTAAAACTTGCACACAAGTGTACCTTTTGGGATTATAGGGGTCAACTTAGGTTTAGTTTAGTCGTACTTAGATTTACTTTTGGTATGCTCATATATTTTTCTTCAAATTCTTCTTGGGCCTCTTGTTGTGTCTAGATTCTACCATTGTCTTTACCTTTCCTACTCAGTCTACCTATGATGCCTACTCAATACCTTTGCTTTTGTACTCATGCTACACTCTGTATTTGTTTCGAGATGTATTCCAGATGCAAGCTACCAACGGTGATCGTTCGTTCTAGCAACAAATTTTTGATCAATCACGAGAGTGAGAACTTGACATCCTGGACTTGTCTATCTCCTTCTGTGCATTGTATAGCTAATCTATTGTATTTTGAGACAACTTTATTTTTCGTCCACTTTTGGGACTTGTAATCTTTTGTTAGCATTGCTCTATACTTGTGACTTTCAAATTCTGGGAGGGAACTTTACACATATAGTTTGGGTTGCTTCTACTCTTGTTTTTTTGTTGTTTAAATTATTGTTTTTGCTTTTTTCTACCCTTATACTCGTCGATTTGTGTTACGGATTGGCTTACCTACTAGTGAGTTGTAGTAGGTGTCATCATGACTCGAGGAATTGAGTTGTGACGAATATAAAGAGGAAAATCACATAAGCACACTGGCGAAGAAACTGGCGTCCTGCAAGAACCGACATATGTCTCGTTGGTTAAATGAAAGCTTGAAAGGAGCAAAGCTTCCTCAGTCCTGGCACTGCATTTGGTGTGGTACAATTATTGATTGGTGATCCATTGGTCCCTGTAAAGATGCTCTTGTGAGAACTGAAGGTTGAAGCGAGGAGGCAACTGGCACCCCACAATTTCGGATCGGCATTCCATCAGTCCGATAGAAGTCATAAGATAGAAGTTGAAGGCGAAAAATACAATTATGGAAAGTAGTGCTTCCTTTGGAATGTTCTAAAGGATATAAAAGGTATTTATGTAATTATGTACCATAATCATCTTCCCAATAAGGGATTGTGAGAAGAGACCTCTTTTTGTGAAAAAGTATTGATAGAGTATAGTAAAGAACTTCTTAGCTTGTAGAGGAAGAAACCTCAATTTTGGTATCAATCTAATCTTGGACTTCAGCTTTGGTTAATCAAACTAGCTTGGAATGGATATTTCCTACATGAGTATTGTCTCTATTTCTTGTTTTATAAGTTGCTAGACCCTTAACTTGGAGTGTTTGTGCTAGATAAGGATATAAAACCCCAAATTGGTATTGATTAATCACCTCTAACATTGATTGTATGGCATGGATCAATTGTTGACTTGAAGTTCAAATCTAAAAATCAGTAGTTGCAAACTTTGATTGAGCTCTCTAACACCATTTTGGCTTGAAAAAAAAATGGAGTTTAGTAAGACTCAATAGTGATGACTAGTTGAAATTACTCTATGGGTTTGAGTCAAGAATGGGATAATCGAAGTAATTTCTCATTTAATAATATGAGCTAGGAATAGTGTATCTACTCAAGTATTGTTTGGTGTTTTGTTCAAAAGGGTATTGGAGTTGAAAAGAATCTAAGGGAGCTTGAAATTTTGGGTGAATATCAACAAGTAGCCTAGACAAATCGCTATAAATATATAATAAACAAAGGATTAATTATTTGGGTGGATCTCTTTTAAAAAATAATTACTTATTTTAAATATACTCTCTAATTATTACCATTTATAGCAATATGTAACAATACAATGTATTTTATTAGATTTCTGTTTTCTCTCTCGCCTCTTTCTCCTTTTTATCGCTTGCGTCTTTTTCCTTTTCTCTCTCGCCTCTTTCTCCTTTTTTCTCTCTGTGCGGGGTATCAATTTTTTAAATCTACAATTGAAAGATTTGTTGGGTTCATTGTATAATGTGTGAATGGATAATGGTACATAGAATAAAGATTGGTGAATAAAAAATGTGAAAGTGCTGCAAGTATGACTAGAGTTATTCCATTTATGAATACTCATGACAAATGAATGCAACCTTCCGTATTTTCATGCAATCTTTCATATTTCTAGGATACCTTTTCACATATCATGCATGAATTATTGTGTTCACCTATAGGCTCTAAATATCTAAATCTTTCTCAGATATTGACAAAAAAATTTGAAACAAGTTTACAAGAAGAAAAACACTACATAGTAAGAAAAAAAAAGTTTCTGCTTTTCCAAAAACTTCATGTGTGATTACAAGCCATTGAGTGGTTCGTTGGACAACAAATTTGAGGTTTTGCTATTTGTTTGTCGTGAGTCATTTTATCCTGGGATGATATATTCCATAACCTCGGGTACTTGAAGGGAATAATTTTCTTAAGGAAACTCTGTGAATTCAAAGGACTTGACTCTTCTTCCTTTCATCTTGTTGATTCTATAGTTTTTTTATTTCCAAAATTTATTTAACTTTATAATGTATATTTCATTATTTGTATGAAATTTTTTTGAACTTATTTTGTTGGAAAAACATATTTTACACTACGAAAAGTTTAACAATCTTTAGGAAATTATGATTATCTTATTGTGTAATTGTTTAATGGAACTTAAATGTTTCAAATCTGAAGAAATATATGACAATACTTTATTTATAATTGGTTTCTAGAGATTAAAACCTTTGTGGTTTTATGCTCTGTTTGAACTTGATACTAACTTGGAGAACCTTAAAAGTTCGTTGAGAAAATCAAAGTTCATTCGCTTAATGATTGGGAGTGTAAACTTCATCGTTAAACTAGAAACAAACTGGGAAATAAAGATCAAGTCTTTATTTGAAGACACTAAGTGTGCTTGTCTTTTCTGACAACAATATGACTAATGAAATTGAAATCATGGCTGATACGACATCAAAAATTGGTGCAATGAATATTGCTTCGTCGAGTCGTACAAGTGGTGCACCTGCTATATCATCGGCTGAAAAACCTGGAAAATTCACTGGCATGGATTTCAAGATGTGGCAGCAAAAGATGCTATTTTGTTTAACTACTTTGTACAAAGATTCATCAAAGAATGTGTTCCTGAGTTAGCGGATTCAACTTCGGAAGATGAAAGCATTATGGTTATTGAAGCTTGGAAGCATTCTAATTTCTTATGCAAGAACTATGTTCTGAATGGGCTTCATTGATGACTTGTACAATGTGTACAATAATATGAAAACTTCCAAAGACCTCTAAAATTCTTTAGAAAAGAAGTACAAGACGGAGGATGCCGGATTGAAGAAATTCATTGGGGCAAAGTTTCTGGACTTCAAGATGGTAGATAGCAAATCTGTTGTTACTCAAGTTCAGGAATTGCAAATGATTATCAATGATATCCTTGCGGAAGGTCTGGTGATTAATGAGGCCTTCTAAGTAGCTGCTATGATTGAGAAGTTACCTCTTTCGTGGAAGGACTTCAAAAAATACTTAAAGCATAAGATAAAGAAGATGTACCTTGAAGATCTCATTGTAAGATTGAGAACTGAAGCAAACAATAAGGCCGCGGAGGAGTGGTCTCATGGAAATTCAACAATATTAGAAGCCAATATTGTTGAAGATAAGAAAGGCAAACTCTGCACATCAAAGTAGTCAACCCAAGAAGAAATTCAAAGGTAATTGCTTTAATTGTGGCAAAAATGGACATAGGGTTGCATATTATAAGGCTCCCAAGGAAACAAAGAACAAATATCAAGCAAATGTTGTTGAATTTGAAGATGATGATCTATGTGCTATGCTTTTTAAATGCAATATTGGTGGCAATCTAAGAGAGTGGTGGATAGATTTTGGTGTCACCCGCCATGTATGCACCAACAAAGAACTTTTTGCATCATATGAGCCTACTCAAGGTGATGACATGATTTACATGGAAAACTTGGCAACTGCAAAGGTTGAAGAAACGAGCAATGTTCTCTTGAAGATGACATTTGGCAAGGTGGTGACTCTCAAGAATGTGCTACATGTTCCAGAATTAAGAAAGAACTTGGCTTCTACTCCACTTCTTACTAAAAATTGATTCAAATGTGTATTTGTTTCTGAAAAAGTTGTAATTAGTAAAAATGAAGTGTATGTTGGAAAGGGCAACCTTTGCAAGGGCTTGTTTAAGCTCAATGTAATGGCTATTGCAAATAATAAAAGTTCTTGTTCTACTTACTTGCTTGAGTCGAGTGGTTTATGGTATGAACGTTTGGGACATGTCAATTATAAGACCATGCGAAAACTGATTATTTTGGAAGTATTGCCTAATTTTGAGTGCAATAAAACACAATGTCAAATATGTGTGGAAGCTAATTTTGCTAAGCATCCTTATAAATTTGTTGAAAGGAATTCCAATCCTTTAGACTTGATTCACATGGACATTTGTGATATGAAATCAACACCAACGCGTAGTGGGAAAAAGTATTGCATAACTCTTATTAATGATTATACTAGATATTGTATGTTTATTTGCTATTAAGTAAGCATTTAGGCAATACAAAACTAAATTTGAAAATCAGTTCGATAAAAATATAAAAATGATAATAAGTGATAGGGGTGGAGAATATGAATCTCCATTTGCGGAAATATGTTTGGAAAATGGAATTATCCATCAAACGACTGCCCTTATTCACCACAATCTAATGGGATTGCAGAAAGAAAAAACTGAACTTTGAAGGAAATGATGAATGCCTTACTTATAAGTTCAAGTTTACCACAAAACTTGTGGGGGGAAGTTATCCTTACAAAAAATGAAATACTCAATAGAGTGCCCTATAGCAAGACACAATCTATTCCGTATGAAAAATGGAAAGGAAACAAACCTAACTTGAAATATTTCAAAGTGTGGAAATGTCTAGCAAAAGTCCAATTTCCTATATCCAAAAGGTTGAAAATAGAACCAAACACTGTGGACTGTGTGTTTATTGGATATGCTATAAATAGTAAGGCATGTCAATTTTTGGTTCATAAATCTGAACATCCAAATATTCATGACAATACGGTAATTGAATTAGATAATGCTTAATTCTTTTAACACATTTACCCGTACAAAGCTAGATATGAAGAGTCTAGTTGGGGAGGGGGGGTCTAAACGACCTCAAGATGAACCAAAGGAAAATATACAAATTAAAGAAAATCCAAGGCGTAGTAAGCGTCAAAGGACTGTTTGTCATGCCCCGAGCCTACACCATGGGCGGGATTGGCACTGGAAAACAATTGTTGGCCCCAAGCGAACCCTTGACCTGGTTAGACTCTCAGCGGAAAACTTTAAGCTTTAATAAAAAAAACAAATGCAACTTTACTCAACTGTCTCAAAATAACTTTGAATGTTTTAGAATTAAACGTCCAACTAACCAAAGTGTCAACTAAATTCTTATAACAAAACAACTGAAATGCAAAGACTAAAGAACTATAACTATCGGTCTATGAAGCTTCTAATGCTATGAGGAATGTCGGGACAAGACCCCCGATCATCCTAACAACTGAAATGATAAAGCAATAATAAAGGGATCCTCCGAAAAGCAAAGAGGCTCACCAAATGACTCTGAAATGCTCAACTGGATCAACGAAGTACTAGATGTTAATCCTAGTTGCATATATCTGCATCATAAAAAGATGCATGCCAAATAACATCAGTAAATTGAATGTATGAGCATGACAGGGGAATTCTAAACAAAATGTAAGCTTGATTGGAATCTGAAAGAAATACTTACCTCAGCTTTACTCAACTCAAGGATACTCAACTCAATGCAGAAATAAAACAACAATAAAGATGCAGTTTATATAAAGCATTTAAACACTAGATAACATCTCAAAGTATTGGAAATACCATAATATCTCAGTTGTATATAAGAATACAAAAAAAATAAACTCTGTTTGCGAGATTCTCTAAGCGACAACCATCGCTATGAGCTTTATGATGATACAGCGTCTCGCCCACACTGCCAGAACTGTCCTATAACTTTCCGGAATATAGAACGTCTAAGTGGATCTACTAAGCTATACTTAAAAGCATTAAGAAATCATCTAAAAAGTATGATCCTTTCTACACACGTTGGCTACATGGTTTATGGAGTCTTGAGTTATTATGAGCTCGTCCCCATATTGGTTCTCAATACTACTCCCTAATATATTCAGCTCATATGTTTAAAAACATAACTCTTTGTCTGTGGTTTGAGATTATTTCTCAAAAACTAGCTCAAAAGCTCTCTTGGAAATCTGTGTTTTATCTCTTGTTTGAATGTGAAAACATTTACTCTTTGGGAATACTTAGCTCCCATATAATCTTCAATAGAAAATGAACTTCACTCTAACTCTTACTCAACTCAATGCTCAAGTCTTAAAACAAGTTTAAAACATTTGTAAAAGACTTTGAAAAGACTCTAAGAACTCTCTAGACTTGGCTCTTAACTTTTCTTGCATTTGAATTTACAGATTCAAGTCATGATTAATATTTATGGATGATTTCTAGATATTTAGGATTCATTTAGAGTAGTTATATCCTATAGGAAGTGTTAGTACACTTTCGAAGGACTAAGACGGGCTAAACGACGAAAAATGGGTGGGGCAGACGTCCCGAGAGCACTGTTGGCGCGGGGAACCAACCCCTAAAATTTACACATCCATTTATGGTGCACTGCTGGCACGCCGCCCCAAACCTTCTGGCGCATCGAGGGCACGTTGCCCCTAACCTTCTGGCACATCGGGGGCACGTCGCCCCAAACCTCCCTCAAGTAACCCCAATGATTTTTTCAACCTATTTCCTGATCTTAATTCTACCAAATTCGATTCTTTTTCTCAATTTCTCTTTCGATTCAGTTACCTAATACATGTAACCAAGAATCTAACTCAAAACAACTCTTAAAATCGATAAGAATATCTCAAGAAACTCATCAATCCCATCCAAATTCAAGAATAAAGGCAATTTCAAGAACACAACTCAAGAACATCAAATCTTCAATATTTTAGGACAAAAATATGCTAAAATTAACATGATTGGTGTGTGGGTGAAAGAACCCAATTCTATGTGATCTCACATACCTCTTTAGGGATCAACCCTTGGCAAAACCCGCACGAAACCTTCAAGAACTTGATGAAATCTTGACCTTTCTCCTCTTGAGTTCTTTTCTCTAAAACCCTAGCGTCAAATTTAAGTGTGTAAACTGAAACAATTCAGTTTTGACCCCTAATTATATACTAAAAATGAAATAAATTAATTAGATAAGGAAAAGACTAAAATACCCCTCTTAAATCCGGGTAACTTTCCTTAATTGTACATCCCAACTTTAAATGGGGATATCTCCCTCATACGTGCTCAAAAATTAGCAAACTCGGTGGTGTTGGAAAGAGGATTCCAAGACCTTTCATTTGATATCTTATTTTCCACCTAACTCCTCATGCACTGAAAGTTATGGTTGTTTGAAGTTGACCCAAAACTGATACAAACTTTGCCAAATTTCAGATTTCATTCTTTCCAAAAAAAATGGTTCTTTCTAATGGTGTAACATCTAACATTCAACTCAAACACCAAACAAGCAAATCGAACACATTCAGTATATCAATTAAAGGGTACTAAGAAGAGAATTAGTACCTTGATCTGGAATTTCTCTAGGCTCAAAGAGATAGGGATATATCTTCTTCATATCCTCCTCAGCTTCCCATGTAGCTTCCTCAACAAAGTGATTTCTACATAAGACCTTGGCTGATGCTACCTCCTTGGTTCTCAATTTGCGAACCTGAAGGTCTAGAATCTGAACATGAATCTCCACATAAGATAAGATATCCTTAATACCAATATCTTCAGTGGGTATGATAAGTGAAGGATCTCCCTTACACTTTTTCAACATAGAAATGTGAAACACTGGATGAATTGTTGCTAACTCTTGCGGTAGCTCCAACTAATAAGCTACATTACCAATCCTCTTGGATATACTGTAAGGACCAATATATCGGGGACTAAGTTTCCCCTTCTTATCAAATCTCATAAAACCCTTCATGGGTGAAACGTTCAAGTATACCTAATCATCTACTTCAAACTCTAAGTCTCTTCTCTTGACATCTGTATAGGATTTCTGACGACTCTGGGCTGTTTTCAACCTCTCTTGAATAACCTTTACTTTCTCCATAGCTTGATGAACTAAGTCTGGTCCAATCAACCCAGCTTCACCAACCTCAAACCATCCAATAAGAGATATGCATCTTCTCCCATAAAGAGCTTCATAAGAAGTCATCTGGATGTTAGAATGATAACTATTGTTATAAGCAAACTCAATGAGAGGTAGGTGATCATCCCAATTACCCTTGAAACCAATCACACAAGCCCTCAACATATCTTCCAAATTTTGAATAGTGTGCTCTGCTTGACCATCTATCTGAGGATGAGAAATAGTACTCAAGTTCACCTTTGAACCTAAACCTTTCTGGAAATATTTCCAGAATTGTGTTGTAAATTATGCAACTCTATCTAAAATAATCGAAACTGGAACTCCATGAAGTCTTACTACCTCTTGAATATATAACTTGGCATAATCCTCTACTAAATGAGTAGTCTTTACCGGCAAAAAGTGAGCTGATTTGGTCATTCGATCTACAATCACCCAAATGGAATCATGCTTCCTGCGAGACCACGACAAGCCAGTAATAAAGTCCATATTGATCATCCCCCTCTTCCATTCTGGAATCTCTATATTCTGAGCCCTACCACCTAGCCTTTGGTGCTCTACTTTAACTTTTTGACAATTCAGGCACTTAGCAACGAACTCTGTGATACCTTTCTTCACTATTCCACCAACATACTTCTCTCAAGTCACGGATGGATAGAATATCTGGAGCTATGAGCTTCCTCCATGATCCTCTCTTGGAGTTCATCCACCCTTGGTACACATAACCTACCTTAATACCTCAATACACCATCTCCCCCTTGTTCAAAATCCATTACTTTTTTTTCTTGAACATTTTCCTTCAACTCAAGCAAAATAGGATCTTGGTCTTAATTCTCTTTCACTTCTGACACTAATGATGATTCTGCCCCATTCATCATCACTACTCCTCCTTTCGTGGAATCCATTAGTCGAACTCCTAATCGTGCAAGTTTGTGCACATCTTTCGCTAACTCTCTCTTTTCTTCCTCAACATGGGCAGTACTACCCATGGACAACCTACTCAAATCATTAGCAACAACATTATCCTTACTTGGGTAATATAGAATACTCATGTCATAATCCTTAGTAACTCCAACCACCTCCTCTGTCTGAGATTAAGCTCTTTCTGACAACACATACTGAAGGCTCTTGTGATGAGTGAACACATCTACATGAACACCATAAAAATAGTGACGTCATATTTTCAAAGTGAATACTACTACAGCCAACTCTAGATCATGGGCTGGGAAATTCTTCTTGTGAACTTTCAGCTGTCTAGAGGCATAAGCTATAACTTTACCATTCTGCATCAACACACAACCCAATCCAACTCTGGACGCATCACAATATACCACAAAACCTTGCGTACTTTCTCATAAGGTTAATACTAGGGTAGTAGTCAACCGCTTTTTCAATTCCTAAAAGCTCTTCTCACAAGCTTCAGACCATTGAAACTTAACTATTTTCTGAGTCAACTTAGTCAATGGGGATGAAATAGATGAAAAACCCTCGACAAATTGCCTCTATTTTCTAAGTATCAACTCGAACCCTATCACCAAAAACAGTATGGCCTAAGAATGCCATGGACTCAAGCCAAAATTCACATTTAGAGAATTTAGCATACAACTCTTTGTCCTTGAGAGTTTGGAGAACTATTCTGAGATGGCTAGCATGATCTTCCTCATTCCTCGAATAGATTAGAATGTCATCAATGAATACGATAACAAACATATCTAAATAAGGCTTGAATACTCTATTCATAAGGTCCATGAACGTTGTTGGAGCATTAGTCAAACCAAACGACATGACAAGAAACTCATATGACCATAACGGGTCCTGAATGTTGTCTTAGGAATATCACTTTATCTTACTCTCAACTGATGATAGCCAGATCTGAGGTCTATATTAGAAAAACAAGTGGCAACCTGAAGTTGATCAAAGAGATCATCAATTCTCGGAAGAGGATACTTATTCTTGATAGTAACCTTGTTCAACTGACGGTAATCTGTACACATTCTAAGAGAACCATATTTCTTCCTCACAAATAAGACCAGAGTGCCCCAAGGTGAGACACTTAGTCGAATAAAACCCTTCTCAAGGGGACTTTCAACCGCTCTTTTAACTCTTTCAACTCTGCAGGTGCCATTCTATATGGTGGAATAGAGATAGGACGAGTATCGGGAAGAATATCTATATCAAAGTCTATTTCTCTCTCAGGAAGGACTCCAAGATGATCATCTGGAAAGACTTCTGGAAACTCTTTCACTACTAGAACTTACTGAATAAGTAGTGTCTCAACACTAGAGTCATTAACTCTGACTAAGTGATAGATGCACCCCTTGGGAACTAACTTTCTCGCCTTAAGGTATGAAATAAAATAACCCTTAGGCACTGCTAAACTACTCTTTCACTCTATAACTGGCTCATTAGGAAACTGGAACTTAACAACTCAAGTTTTACAATCGACTGAGGCATAACAGGCATGAAGCCAGTCCATACCTAGAATAACATCAAAATCTACCATATCTAACTCAACTAAGTCAACCATGGTGCTTTTGTGATTGACAAAAGTAGTACAATCACAATAGACTTTCTCAGTTAGAATACACTCAAGGGATCAAGAAGTTGCTCAGGAAGGACATCAAAATTCATCGTAACATAAGGAGTCACAAAATATAGACTCGCTCATGGATCTAGCAAAGCATAAACATCAAAATTAAAAACTTTGATCATACCAGTGTCAACATCTAGAGAATTCTCTTGCTCTTGGTGATTGGTAATAGCATATAGACGATTTACCCCTCCACTAGTCCCTGAAGTAGTTCTTCTAGGTGGAGCTCTATCTGGTGGAGCAACTGAAGAAGATTGGGCTCTATTGCCCCTATTTCCATCGCCCTGCCTGTTCTTAGGACACTTTTTCATGAAGTGACCCTCTTGACCATACTTTAAACAACTAGTGGAGCCATTGCAATACGTTCCTAGGTGGTTCCTACTACACTTAGCACATGTAGGAGCCCAATTACCTCCTTATGCCACACTACCTTGAGACTATGCAGGCTTAGCTCTTAAATTCTACGAACTCTGATTATTGAACTCACATATGTTCCTTGGTGCAGAGAACTAGCAGATTATGGAGCAGGTCCCTTATGTTTCTATTGGAAAGAAGACCGGTTCACATTACTCTTTTGTTGCCCAGATTCATTCCCTGCCTTAGCTTTCTTGCTCCTAAAATCTTCTTTATCCCTCAGCTTGTCCTCCTCAACTTGATGCATGTGGATCAACCTCGCTATGTCCATACCTCCTATCAGCATAGCTACCTTGCCCTACTTACTTAAAAGATGAGACAACCCAGCAACAAACAGACTCATCCTGCTTCTCATGTCAACAACCATCTCCGGAGCATAGCGGAAAACTTGGGTGAACTTAAGATTGTACTCATGAACACTCATACATTCCTACTTGAGGGTGAGAAATTCTCATACCTTTGCTTCTCATAGTTCACGGGGAAATAAATGACACTTGAAAGCACTCTCGAACATAGCCCAGCTCAAAATTGGTGCACCCTCAGCTCTACCCTTCTTTCACTGGTCAAACCAAATCCTAGCAACACTCTTCAGTTGATAGATATCTAGTTCCACTCGCTCAGCATCGACAACGTGCATAACCTCAAACACTCTCTGCAGTTCCTCTACAAAGTTTTTCGGATCCTCCGTGACACTTGAACCAGTGAAGCTTGGAGGATTCATCCTTAAGAACTCACAGATCCTTGAAGCATCAACCACTTCCTGTCGATTCTCTCTCTGTCCAACTTAAGTGGTCACATCTTGACTAAACATCCAGATAGCTTCCCGAAACTCAGCATTGGTGACCTATCATTGGGGTTGCACTTCAGGTGCCTTAGGTACCCCTTGTTCTTGTGGTTCAATATTCCTCCTAGTGGGACGACCTCTAAAAACTCTTCGTGGAGGCATGATCTGAAGGATACACGCAAGAATGAATTAGAAGAAACTTCTTAGAGATAAACTCTATCGTACGAAATAAGTATGAAAGAAATAGGATAGGTTCCTAAATGTCGTAGCCTCCTAACTATAGATGTAGCATGTTTCACACCGATAACTAGGACTCTACAGACACGACTTCATAGACACCCTAGGACTCTTGAACTCTGTGCTCTGATACCATATTTGTCACCCTCCGTGCCTACACCCTGGGCGGGACTGGCACTCGAGAACCATTGTTGGCCCCAAGCAAACCCTTGACCTGGCCAGACGCTCAGCACAAAACCTTAAGCTTTAATAAAACAAAATAAATGGATCTTTACTCAACTATCTCAAAATAACTTAGAATGTTTTAGAATTAAACATCCAACTAGCCAAAGTGGCAACTCAAGACTTATAACAAAACAACTGAAATGCAAAGACTAAAGAACTATAGTTATTTGTTTATGAAGCCTCTAATACTATGAGGGATGTCGGGACAATACCCCCGATCATCCTAACAACTAAAACGATAAAGCAATAATAAAGGGATCCACCACAAAGCAAGGAGGCTCACCAAATGACTCTGAAATGCACAACTGGATCAATGAAGTCCTGGATGCTGATCCTAGTTACCTATATCTACATAATAAAATAATGCAGGCCAAATAGTATCAGTACATTGAATGTACAAGCATGCAAGGGGAATTCTAAACAAACCGTAAGCTTGACTAGAATTTGAAAGAAATATTTACCTCAGCTTTACTCAACTCATGGATACTCAACTTAATCCAGAAATAAAACAACAATAAAGATGCAGTTTATATAAAACATTTAAACACTAGATAACATCTCAAAGTATTGAAAATACCATAATATCTTAGTTGTATATAATAATACAAAAAAAACTCTATTTGGGAGATTCTCTAATCGACAACCATCACTGTGAGCTATATGATAATACAACGTCTCGCCCACGCTGCCAGAACTACCTATAACTTGTCAGGATATAGAATGCCTCAGCTAAGGGGATCCACTAAGCTATGCTTAAAAGTATTAAGGAATCATCTAAAAAGTATGATCATTTCTACCCACGTTGGATACATGGTTTATTGAGACTTGAGTTATTATGAACTCATCCCCATAGCGGTACTCAATACTACTCCCAAAATATACTCAGCTCATATGTTTAAAAACATAACTCTTTCTCTGTGGTTTGAGATCATTACTCAAAAACTAGCTCAAAACCTCTCTTGGAAATCGGTGTTTTATCTCTTGTTTAATGTGAAAATATTTACTCTTTGGGAATACTTAGTTCCCATATAATCTTTTTAAAAAGATGAACTTCGCTCTTACTCTTCCTCAATTCAATGCTCAAGTCTTAAAACAAGTTTTAAAATTTTGTAAAATACTTTTGAAAAGACTCTAAGAACTCTCTAGAGTTGGATCTTAACTTTCCTTGAATTTGAATTTATGGATTCAAGGTTATGATCCATGTTTATGGATGATTTCTAAATGTTAAGAAGTCATTTAGAGTAGTTATAATTGATAGGAAGTGTTAGTACACTTTAGAAGGACTAAGACGGGCTAACCAATGAAAAACGGGTGGGGTAGACGTCTCGGGCGCACTGCTAGCGCGGGGCACTAACCCCTAAAGTTCATAGACCCATTACAGTCGCACTACTGGTGTGCTTCCCCAAACCTTTTGCCACATCGGGGGAGCGTTGCCCCAGACCTTCTGGCGCATCAGGGGCACGTCGTCCCATATCTCCCCTAGGTAACCCCGACGAATTCTTCAACTCATTTTCTGATCTTAATTTGACTAAATTCGATTCTTTTTCTCAATTTCTCTTTAGATCCGGTTACCCAATACATGTACCCAATAATCTAACTCAAAACAACTCTTCAAATCGATAAGACTATCTCAAGAAACTCATCAATCCCATCCGAATTCAAGAATGAGGGAAATTTCAAGAACACAACTCAAGAACAATAAATCTTCATTTTTTTAGAACAAAAATAGGCTAAAATTAAAATGATTGGCGCATGGATGAACGAACCCAATGCTATGTGAACTCACATACTTTTTTAGGGATCAACCTTGGTGAAACGCGCACGAAACCTTCAAGAACTTGATGAAATCTTGACTTTTTCTCCTCCTTTCTCCTCTTGAGTTCTTTTCTCTAATTACCGTGAAATTTTAGTGCGTAAAGTGAACCAATTCAGTTTATGCCCCTAATTAGTTACTAAAAATGAAATATATTAATTGGGTAAGGAACAGACCAAAATAACCTTCCTAAATCCAGGTAACTTTCCTTAGTTGGACAGCCCAACTTTAAACAGGCATATCTCCCTCATACGAGCTCGAAAATTAGCTAACTTAGTGGCGTTGGAAAGAGGATTCGAAGCCCTTTCATTTGATATCTTATTTGCCACCTAACTCCTCCTATACTGAAAGTTGTGGTCGTTTGAAGTTGACCCAAAACTCATACTTAACATAACTTTGCCAAATTTCATATTTTCATACTTTCCAAAAAAAATGGTTCTTTTGAATTCTAGCTCTTTCAAATAGCGGGTGTTACACTGCTACTTCCTTCAGATCAGATTTGGTAACATTTCTCATTCATAATGAGCCTCAAACCTTCCAAGAAGCAATGTCCTCTGCGGATTCACCGTTTTGAAAAGAAGTTGTCAATAGTGAGATTGAATCAATCTTGAATAACCATACTGGGGAGTTGGTTGATCTTCCTATGGTAAATAAGCCTTTAGGATCAAAATGGATCTTTAAAAGGAAAGTGAAGGTTGAAGGTACTATTGACAAGTACAAGGCAAGACTCATAGTCAAAGGCTTCAAACAAAAGGAAGGCCTTGAGTACTTTGATACATACTCTCCAGTGACAAGGATTACATCTATTCGGATGTTGGTTGCACTAGCAACAGTATATGATCTTGAAATCCATCAAATGGATGTATAAGCAGCTTTTTAAAATGGAGAGTTAGAGGAAGAAATTTACATGAAACAACCCAAGGGGTTTGTGGTTCCTGGCAAAGAAACAAAAGTGTGCAAACTTGTGAAGTCACTTTATGGACTAAAACAAGCACCCAAACAGTGGCATGCAATGTTTGACCACACAATGTTGGCAAACGGATTTAAGATTAATGAGTATGACAAATGTGTTTACATTAAGGACACTCCAAATTATAAGGTAGTTGTTTGTTTGTATGTGGATGATATGTTAATCATCAGTAGAGACTTAGCTGACATAAACACTATTAAGCAAATGTTTACTAGTAGTTTTGAAATGAAAGACCTTGGAGTGGCAGATGTTATATTGGGAATAAAAATTCTTCAAACTCCACAAGGTGTGGCTTTGTCAAAGTCTCATTATATTGAAAAGGTACTTGACAAGTTCAAATATTTGGATGTCAATATTGTCAAAACTCCAATAGACGTGAACTTTGCACTCCGAAAGAATAAAGGTGAAAGTAACTCACAATTGGACTATGTGAGAGTGTTGGAAAGTTTGATGTATATCATGAACTGTACATGACCAGATATAGCATGTGCTATTATTAAGTTGAGTCGGTACACGAGCAATCCCAATCAAACTCATTGGATGGCAATGAAAAGAGTTTTAGGGTATTTAAAATATACTCAAAACTATGCTTTGCATTATGAAAAATATCCAGCAGTATTTGAAGGACATATTGATGCAAATTGGATCACCAGATCAGATGAAGTAAAATCCACAAGTGGATATGTATTTACTATTGATGGTGGAGCAGTCTCTTGGAAATCATCCAAACAGACATGTATTGCTCGCTCTAGTATGGAATCTGAATTTATAGCTTTAGATAAAGTCAGTGAAGAAGATGAATGACTTTGAAATTTCTTGGAAGATATTCCATATTGGCCTAAACCATTGGTACTTGTATGCATACATTGTGATAGTCAGGTTGCCATAGGTAGGGCAGGGAGCATGATGTATAATGGTAAATCTCGTCACATAAGATGGAGACATAATACTGTTAGAGAACTATTCTCTAGTGGAATTATTATAATTGACTATGTAAGGTCAAAAGATAATGTATCGGATCCACTTACAAAAGGCCTAACTAGAGAGGGAGTTGAAAGGTCATCTAAGATGTTAAGTTTAAGGCCTGCCTTAGACAAGTCAAGAATGATGGTAACTCTACCTAACAGACTAGAGAACCCAAGAGCTAGGTACAAAAAGATCAAACAGAGTTGTGTTTGACGGTCTAACATTGTCAAATAATATAACCCATTCTCATGATGAAGACAATGTTTAGTAACCAAAGATAAAGCTTATATTGAATTTTTTCTTAATGGTTTCTAAGTTTGGCAAGGCATGGCCAAATAGTTTCTTTACAGGAGTAAACATTTAGAAATCACCTATGTGGGAGTGAAGTGGAAGCCTCTTTAAGGAGAATGTTAGTAAAGGCCGATTCTCTAAGCTCTCATGAAACCAAGAAGTGTTCATGGCTGAAACAAACAAAACCATGACAAACATAGATGGTAAAAGGCTGGTTGTGTGACTTATATTGTCTAGGTGTACATTCAAGTTCGATGGTTCAAAGATATCGCATCTACCCATTGATCAAGTTCATCCGATATAAGTTCACTAGGAAAAATTCAAAGGGGAACACACTTATTCCGATGCAACTAGTATTTGTTTGTAATCACACACTAGTCCATGTATATCTATCTTTCGCATAATAGTCATTCCCATTCATGTGGGAGATTGTTGGGTTCATTGTATAATGTGTTAATAGATAATGGTACATAGAATAAAGATTGGTGAATTAAAAATGTCAAAGTGTTGCAAGTATGAATGAAGTTATTCTATTTATGAATACTCATGGCAAGTAAATGCAACCTTTCGTATTTCTCGGATACCTTTCACATATCATGCATGGTTGTAACACTTTGTATTCTAGACAGGCCAGAAGTGAAGATTCCAGAAGTTGTAGGTGCCACCTACGGACCGTAGGTGGGGTTCGTGGTTGGCCACTTGCAGCTCCCTTCCCAGAACCCCAAAATTTTTCAGCCAATTCTAGACCCACGCCAAGACCTACGGACCGTAAGTGGGACCACGGTCCGTGGTTCAGACTCCCAAAAACCCCAGGAAAATTCATATAAGTCCAGAACCATGCCAGACTACGGACTGCAGGAAGGACCATGGTCTGTGGACCAGGTCTGTGGCTTAGACTCCCCAGATCCCAGCCTCTGAAGCCAGTCGATGACTAACCAGGACGGACCATAGGTGGGACCACGGTTCGTGGACCAGGTCCGTTGGTTGGCCCCGACAGCTTTTAAGTCAGGTTGTTTTGGTCTTTTCCCTATGTGTTGGACACCTAGGCTACGTCGTTTAACCCCTAAACTACATCATTTTAGTCAGTTTTAGCCTAGTAACTTAATTAGAACTTACCCTAGTCAACTCATTCTCCAAAAAATCATCCAAGTTGAACGAGAAAAAGGAGAAAGAGTTGACCAACCCTCTCCAAGAATGCAACAAGGTTTCCTCACGTTCCAGCCCCAAAATCAAAAGATTTCTCCGTGAATTTCGTCACCAGGTATGTGGGATTTCATTAATTGGTTCCTTTCACCCATTAGGTCCCTAGAATTCAGTCAGACTCTTGATTCTCTATATCATGTTTAGACCTAGGGTTTCTAGAACTTCAGATTATTGTTGTGATTCAGCTGTTAGACTAATCCAAATCAAATTATCACGTTTTCATGGAATTGTTGCTTAGTTCTTGCATGAAACTCAGAACCCTAGTTGTGTAGATTCGATAAGTTCATGAATTACACTTGCTAGGTCACTCTATTTAGATATACATGCCTCAGTTAAGAATATTTCATTATCAGCATATTAATGTTGCATTTTCAGTTAGCATGTCAGTATTTTGAACTATTCAGTATTACAGAAATTCAATTATAATGTATTAGTTACATAATCAGTTGGGAGTAGGCTTAATACTGAGTGGACTAAGGATCAGTCACCCTCATAGTCCCAGAATTGTGTGCCCTCGTAGGATAAGTCCCCTCTATGGGCAACATATTATTGATCACGCCAATCATGCCTTTAAACCCCTGGCAAGGTATATTGGGTCCTCTCGATGGGGCGATACATCGCACTCCATGGATAACTCTCGTGGTTTTATGTCGGTTAACAGTAGCTCCCACAATCAGATTCTAATGCATTGACCAGGTTATCAGTATTCAGTCTCAGCATGTTATGTACTTGGTCATTGCTTTCAGTTTAGTTAATATTCAGTATCCTCAATATATTTTAGTATTTCCATCATGATCAGATTATATCATTGATCTTATTGCTTTGTTCATTTATGTATATATTGTTCATCTTTATCCTGTTCTACATGCTCAGTACCTTTCAAGTATTGATGCATACTCTGCGCTACATCTTCTCGTGATGTAGGTTCAGGTTCTCAACATTCAGATCACACATACATCGGTTCCCGATCTCCAATTCAGCAGCATCAGTAGTGAGTCCTAATTCTTCGAGGACAACTGACATGTTATCCTTCTATTTTCAGTCTTTCATTTTCAGTATTGCTAGAAGTTAGCTGGGAGCATGTCCCGACAGCTCTAGTCAGTTAGAGGCTTTTATTCAGACATAGTTAGATTCAATTTTAGTTGAGTTTGATCTTTCCATTTTCATTAAATGCAATTTTATATATTCAGATTTAGAATGGGCATTCCCCATCATTTCTCTTTATATCATGTTTAAGCTTCCGCACAGTATTTCTATGTTTAGGAAATCTTTAAGTATGTTTATTATATGCCAATAGGGTTAGTTTGAGGTCACTCGTGATCCTATCTCCCATGTTTACGTCAAGGGGTAGCCTCGGGGGGTGACAAACTTGACATTAGAGCACTAGGTTCAAGAGTCCTAGGATGTCTGAAAAGCTACACCAAGTAGAGTCCCTTTCATGAATGTGAAGCGCACCACACCTATGAAGGGGAGGCTACGAAGTGTTTTAGGAAAACTTCACTTTATTTGCTACTCTTATCGTGCGTAACGTATGATCTAAATTCTCATTTCTAATCCATCGTTATCCACTGAAGATCATGCCTCCTCGTAAAACTTACCCCAGGAATGCTAATACACGCAATTCTGACGCAGTTCCTCTAGTCCCAGATCAGAAAGTTTATAATGCAGAGTTTCAAAACGATATTCAATTGTTGGCCAGAGTGTAGCTAACCAGAATAATCAACAGGTTACAGTTCCTACAAATGCTAGTGGTGGATCAATGGCAACTAGGGTCCGTGATTTTGTTAGGATGAACCCACCTGTGTTTCTAGGGTCGCATGTTGGTGAGGATCCCCAGAACTTCATTGATGAGGTCAAGAAGGTCTTTGGAGTGATGCAAGTGACAGGAAATGATAGGGTAGAGTTGGCATTCTACCATCTTAAGGATGTGGCTCACATCTGGTTCACCTAGTGGAAATATAACAAGAGCTACTTCACCTTTTGTAGCCTCCCTCTCATTAGATGTGGTGCGCACTACACACCCATGAAAAGGACTCTACCTAGTGTGGCTTATCAGACATCCTAGGATACTTAAACCTATTGCTCTTATACCAAGTTTGTCACGTCCCGAGCTACCCCCGAGATGCGGACACGGGACCTAGGATCACAAGTGACCCCAAGCTAACCCTACTGACATGACATGAGCATACTAAGAATAATAAAACTGATGCGAAAGCTAAATAATAATAAAAGTCTAAAATGATGGGGAATACCCATATACTAAAACTGAATATATCAACTATGAGAGTTTAATACAAAAGAAATACCAAACTCAAATACTAAGCTGAATCTAACTATGTCTTAAAATAGCCTCTAACTGACTAGAAGTGTTGGGACATGCCCCAGCTAAGTCTAGCAAAACTGAAACTAAAACAATGAAAACTGAAATATAACATGACTATTGTCCTCGAAGAATGAGGACTCACCACTGATATTGTTGAACTAGAGATTGGGAACCGATCTAAGCGTGATATGGATGCTGAGAATCTGAACCTACATCACAAGAAGATATAGTGCAGAGTATGCGTCAGTACTTGAAAGGTACTAAGCATGTAGGATAGAGTAAAGCTGAAATAAACATATAACTGGACAAGAAATTAAGCAAGAGTATAAATTGAACATGATATAGATACTGAATACTGAGCTAACAGAATGCAATGACCAAATTTAAACATGTTGATGCTAAATATTGATTATACTAAAATGTGGTCAATGCAATGGAGTCTGACTGAACTGTGGGAGCTATTAATAACCAATAATAAAACAACATAAGCTAAATGTGGAGTCTGATGTATACGCCCCATCAAGAGGTCCCAATACACTCGGCCAAAGGTGTAGAGGAATGCTGGCTTGATCACTAAAATGATGCCCACAGAGGGGGCTTACAACCTACGTGGCTCGTAGTTCTGGGACTATATGGGTGGCTGACCCTAGTCCAACTCAGTATTATGTTACTCCCAATAGATTAAATGATTAACACATTATGACTAAATTTCTGTAATATACTAGGTAGCTCAAAACTGACAGGACTGAGAATGCATATTGATATACTGATAATGACACATTCAAGACTGAGGCAAGTATATCTGAAATACTTAAATATCTGGCCTAGCATGTGTAATTCAAGAACTAAAGAAATACATAGCTAGGGTTCTGAAATTGATGCAATAAACGAAGTAATAACATGATAATCTGATTTGGGAACATGTAATAACTAATTCATGATAATCTACTAAAGTTCTAGAAACCCTAGGTCTAGTTGATAATAGGGAATCAAGAATCTGACAGAAATCTAGGGACCTAATGGGAGAAAGGAATCCACTAGTGAAATCCCACATACCTGGTGATGAATTCCACGGAGAAATCTTTCGATTTCGGGGCTTGAACTGATGGAATCTTGCTGCGTTCTTAAACTAGGGTTCTTGACCTCTTTTCTCCTCTTACGCTCTAAATTTTCTAAGTTTAATTAATGATTTGACTTAGGTAAGTTCTAGTTTTGTTTCTAGGCTTAAACGGACTAAAACCTCATAATTTAGGGTCTAAACGACGTATTTTAGAGGTCAAACGAATAAGCAAACGACCAAAAAACCCCAGCTTAACTGCTATCTGAGTGACTGACGGACGGGCTTGAGTTCCTCAAAGACTATGTTATGAATGTGCTTTACCATCCTGGTAAGACCAATGTAGTATCATACTATCTATGGGTAGTGTAACACATGTTGAGGAAGAAAGGAAAGAACTAGAAAAAGATGTTCATCGGCTTGCTCGCTTAGGAGTTTGCCTTATGAACATATCAGGAGATGATGTGATAGTTCAGAATGGGTCAGAATCTTCATTGGTAGTGAAGGTTAAGGAAAATCAATACAGTGATAGGCTATTTCTTCAACTGAAGGGTTCAGTTCATCAGCAGAGAGTTGAGGTTTTCTCCCAAGGGGGAGATGGTGTGCTTCACTATCAGGGTCATTTATATGTTCCTAAGGTGGGTGACTTGAGACAGCAGATTTTTCCAGAAGCCTATAAATCTAGGTATTCTATTCATCCAGGTGCCACTAAGATGTACCGTGATATGCGGGAAGTCTTTTGGTGGAATGGCATGAAAAGGGATATAGCAGATTTTGTGGCTAAGTGCCCTAATTGTCAGCAAGTGAAGGTAGAACATCATAAACTAGGGGGTATAACTCAAGAGATCAACATTCCTACATGGAAGTGGGAAGTGACAAACATGGACATCATTACAGGTTTACCTCGTACTCGCAGACAACATGACTCCATTTAAGTGATAGTTGACAGAGTTACTAAGTCTGCTGACTTTTTGGCTGTCAAGACTACGGATTCGGCGGAGGACTAGGCCAAGCTTTACATTAATGAGATAGTCAGGTTGCATGGGGTTCCTTGTTCTATCAGCTCAGATAGAGGTATTCAGTTTACCTCTCATTTCTGGAAGTCATTTCAGAAAGGTCTTGGTACTCAAGTTAATCTCAGCACAATATTTCATCCACAGACAGATGGTCAGGTAGAGCGTACCATTCAGACCTTAAAGGACATGTTGAGAGCTTGCGTGACCGACTTCAAAGGTAGTTGGGATGATCACCTTCCTCTTATAGAGTTCGCCTACAATAATAGTTACCATTCCAGTATTTAGATGGCCAATTATGAGGCTATGTATGGGCATAGATGCATATCTCCAGTTGGTTGGTTTGAAGTAGGTGAAGCAGCCTTGATAGGGCTAGATTCGATTCATGATGCTATGGAATAAGTTCAACGCATTAGAGATAGACTTAAGACAGCCCAGAGTCGCTAGAAGTCCTATGCAAATGTAAGGAGAAGGGACTTGGAGTTCCAAATTTATGATTGGGTTTTCCTAAACGTGTCACCTATGAAGGGGGTGACGAGATTTGGAAAGAAAAAGAAGCTCAGTCCTAGCTATGTAGGCCCTTACAGGATCTTAAAAAGAGTTGGTAAGGTGGCTTATGAGTTAGAGTTGCCAACAAAACTAGCAGCAGTGCATCCGATCTATCACATATCGTTGTTGAAGAAGTGTGTGGGTGATCCAGCATCCATAGTACCATTGGAAAGTGTGGATGTGAAGGATAGTCTCACTTATGAGGATATACCAGTTGAGATTCTTGATCGTCAGGTTCGAATTCGAAGGACGAGAAATAAAGAAATCACTTCAGTTAAGGTTTTGTGGAGGAGTCAGTTTGTAGAGGGAGCTACTTGGGAAGCAGAAGCAACAATAAAGTCCAAGTATCCTCAACTCTTTCCTTCCGATTCCATTCCAGCTTGAGGTAATAGTTCCTCACCAGTCTTTCAGTTACTTATGCGTAGATTCAGTCTTAGTATAGTGTTCCTTCAGCTATACTTGCATTTTCACCGTATTTGCATGTTCTTGGAACTTAGTTCAGTCAGATTTCAGTTTACACTATTTAGTGGTAGGGTTTGCAGCTTTTTCCCTCCATATTCAGCTAGTTTAGTCTTCATTCGAGGACGAATGTCCCCAAGGGAAAATAATGTAACACCCCGTATTCTAGACAGACCAGAAATGCAAATTCCAGAAGTTGTAGGTGCTACCTATGGATCGTAGGGTGACCCATGGACCGTAGATGGGGTCTGTGGTTGGCCACCTGCAGCTCCCTTCCCAGAACCCCAGAATTTTTCAGCCAAGTCTTGACCCACGCCAGGACCTACAGACCGTAGGTGGGACCAGGTCCGTGGTTCAGACTCTCCAGAATCCCAAGAAAATTCAGCTAAGTCCAGAACCATGCCAAGACCTACAGACCCTAGGTCGGACTATGGTCCGAGGACCAGGTTCATGGTTCAGACTCCCCAATCCCAGCCTTTGAAGCCAATCGACGACTGACCAGGACGGATCGTAGGTGGGACCATGCTCCGTGGACCAGGTCCATTGGTTGGCCCTAACACCTTTTAATTCAGGGTCATTTTGGTCTTTTCCCTATGCGTTGGACACCGAAACTACGTTGTTTAACCCATAAACTACGTTGTTTTAGTCAGTTTTAGCCTAGTAACTTAATTAGAACTTACCCTAGTCAACTCATTCTCCAAAAAATCATCAAGTTGAACGAGAAAATGGAGAAAGAGTCGATCAACCCTCTCCAAGAATGTAGCAAGGTTTCCTCCAATTCCAGCCCCGAAATTGAAAGATTTCTCCTTGAATTTCGTCACCAGGTATGTGGAATTTCACTAGTGGGTTCCTTTCACCCATTAGGTTCCTAGAATTCAGTCAAATTCTTGATTTTCTATATCATGTTTTGACTTAGGGGTTTCTAGAACTTCAGATTATTGTTGTGATTCAGTTGTTAGACTAATTCAAATCAGATTATCATGTTTTCATGGAATTGTTTCTTAGTTCTTGTATAAAACTCAGAACCCTAGTGGTGTAGATTCTTTTAGTTCATGATTACACTTGCTAGGTTTATTTAGATATGCACGACTCAGTTAAGAATGTTTCATTATTAGTATATTAATGTTGCATTTTCAGCTAGCATGTCAGTATTTTGAGCTACTCAGTACTACAGAAATTTAATTATAATGTGTTACTTACATAATCAGTTGGGAGTAGGCTTAACACCAAGTGGAATAAGGGTTAGTCACCCTCATAGTCCCAGAATTACGTGCCCCCGTAGAATAAGTCCCCTATGTGGGCAATATATTTAGTGATCACACCAGTCATGCCTTTATATCCCTGGCAAGGTATATTGGGTCCTCTCAATGAGGCGATACATCGGACTCTACGGATAGCTCTCATGGTTTTATGTCGGTTAACAATAGCTCCCACAGTCAGATTCTAATGCATTGACCAGGTTATTAGTATAGTTCAGTATTCAGTCTCAGCATGTTATATACTTGTTCATTGCATTCAATTTAGTTCATATTCAGTATCCTCAGTATATTTCAGTATTTCCATCATGATCAGATTATATCATTCTCTTATTGCTTTGTTCAGTTATGTATATATTGTTCAGCTTTATCCTATCATGCATGTTCAATACCTTTCAAGTACTGACGCATACTCTGTGTTACATCTTCTTGTGATGTAGGTTCAGGTCCTCAGCATTTAGATCATACATAGATAGGTTCCCGATCTCCAGCTCAGCAACTTCGGTGGTGAGTCCTCATTCTTCGAGGACGATTGACATGTTATCCTTCTATTTTTAGTCTTTTAGTTTCAGTTTTGCTAGAAGTTAGCTGGGGGCATGTCCCAGCAGTTCTAGTCAGTTAGAGGCTTTTATTCAGACATAGTTAGATTCAGTTTTAATTAAGTTTCATCTTTCAGTTGTCATTAAACTCAGTTTTATAAATTCAGACTTAGAATGGGCATTCCCTATAATTTCTTTTTATATCATGTTTAACTTCCGCAACGTATTTCTATGTTCAGTAAATCTCTAAGTATGCTTATGATATGTCAGCAGCATTAGCTTGGGGTCACTCGTGATCCTAAGTCTCGTGTTTACGTCAAATGGGTAGCCTCAGGGCGTGACAATTGTCCTCACCTATAAGCTATAAACATCTGAATCTTTCTCAGATATTGATAGAATTTTATGAAACAAGTTTCAAAGAAGAAAAACACTACATAGTAAAAGAAGAGTTTTCGATTTTCCAAAAACTTCATGTGTGAATACAAGCCATTAAGTAGTTCGCTGGACAGCAAATTTGAGGTACCGCTATTTGTTTTTCGTGAGTCATTTTATCCTGGGAGCATTTATTCCATAACATCGGGTACTTGAGGGGAATAATTTCCTTAAGGAAACTCTTTGAATCAGAGGACTTGACTCTTTTTCCTTTCATCTTGTTGATTATATGATTTTTTTGTTTCCAAAATTTATTTAACTTCATATTGTATATTTCATTATTTTTATGAAATTTGTTTGAAGTTATTTTGTTGGAAAAACAGATTTTACACTACGGAAAGTTAACAAGATTCACAATCTTGAACCACAAAATCAGTTCATTATGCCTGCCTCTAAAGGGATAATTGTAACACCACTAAATACTAACCAAGAGTCGCATGTCGATACACCATTGTTTAATTACTACAGTATGTTTTACTCTCATTTTGGGAACTTGAAATGTTGTGCTATTTACAAACTTGCTTAACATAAATTGTGATCGTAATTTAAGGGATTGTATTGGGGTATTTACATAATATTCTAATTAGAATTATGTATAACTTACAAGGGAGGTGAGGGATATACATATAGGTATATATGTATGCATTTTGGGCAGCCAACTTTTTGTTTGGGCAGCCACCTTCTAGTGACAGTTGTACATGTGATAAACATAACGTTTGAGACTATATTTTGACACCTCCTCCAGTAAAATTCGTTTCCTCTGAAGTCTAAGAACCTTAGAACATTATCTAACCAGTTGTTCTTCAAAATCACAAGAGAAAAACTTGTTCCTTTTGGCTTGAATTTGAGACACACCCTTCCCTTGGGTAAGTGATGAAATATGTTTCTGAGTACGGTAGTGTTTACTATTTTAAGAATATCTCATTCTCTAGGACTTCGTTTACAGTGAATAAATATGATTTGGAAAGATAATTCATATACCTACAACTCTTGTGTTTATGTAAAACTCTAATTTAGCTGTTATGGATTCTAAATATGGGACGCAACATAGGACAAGTTCTGTCCAGATTTTGGAATTAGAAATCCTGCTTGGTCAACTGTTAGTGTTCTGATTATATCATTTTGTACAAAATATATTTTGTGGTAATTCTTGATTATTTACAACCTTAATAGATGTACCTACGTCTTTCATGAAGGATATACAGTCTAGTTTTGCCTTTTTCCTTTTCAAATCTAAGTTGTGACATGAGGTACTAGGTTGGCCAGAATTACTGTTTTGGGAGCATAGTCGTATTTGTACAGGCTAAGCTTACTTGTGATGATAATCCTGTTTTACATCAACATTATTGAGCTACTAGGAATTAAAGAAGTTATTTAATTTTATTTTAAAAGTTGTATATACTCGTGAACAAATTGAGGACCTTGATACGTTGGTTGGTCCACGGTTTGAACTCTTGAAGTTGTGTTGGACTGTTTCTAAGCTAAGTACTGAGATTTGTGTATAAACTTGTACTTGTACTCTTTTTACCTGCTTGTATATCTGAAAGTTTATCTTGGTACCTAGGTTATCTCTTGTCACTTTTGCATTATCGTGTTGTTATCCTTTAAGACATTAAAGACACTTGTGTAACTCGCCCACTTGTACGGATTGTTTGATCACTTGTCACTCTTGTTGGGACCTTGTCCTTCTTGTGGCTATTACTTTGTCACTATTGGCATGCCTCTTGATTCGGATCATTTTCCATCTTGACTCTGGATTTTTAGTTCGTCTTAAGTATGGAAGTTGTCCATTTTAAGTACGAACTAGAAACCCATTTTTAATATGGTTCTTGGTTCTCTTGATTATTGGGCTTTGACCCTTCTTGATGCAGGGCGTCGGTCCTATGCTTGGTGTGACGACATGATGTATATATTGGGCGAGCCTTGTTATTGAATCTCTAGTAAAATTGTGCTATGAGCGTTCTTGACATTTGGATCTTTAAATATTGAACTTGATACTCTTTATATATTGTTTACTTGATTTATTTATTATGTTTCAATTGTGTTGCCCAAAGGTAGCTTGGTGAATCTGAGGGCTCCGAACCTATAGTTTTTACACCACTAAGTTATATGATTAGCGATAAGTATTTCTATTGTAGGGAATGATCGAGAGGAGGCATGAAGCAGGCCATTGGAGATGGAGATTTTTAGAGCCTTAAGGAAGATCACATTTGCATATAGGCTTCTATATTTTGCATAAACCTTGGGACTTGTACATGATCTATGTGTTGTACATTTACATGAAATTTTGAAGGCTAATTTGATCATGTCACCATGGGTTGTAATATAAGTATGGCATATGTTTTGTTGTTTTTGGGGTGTGTAAACCCAAATCTTGTAATATACTAGATTTACTATTTGTTTTAAATGTTTGTGTGAAGCATGAACCGGCAAATTTTGGTACTCTGAAGTTGATAATATTCTTTTGAGTGTGAAGATAAAATATGCAGGAAAACCTCGTAAGTTATTTGCTTAGATTATTCTAGAAGGGTTCTTCCGTCATAAGATAAAATTCTACGCAGTTTCAATTTGACATCATATTAATGTGTAAATGGGCAGGCTTCACTTCTTTAACTATTTTTTTTATGAACCTAATTCCTCTACTAGACTATAACCAATATGCTCTTCGTTAATCTCTTTTAAATGTCGCAAGTATTAAATTAGATTTCTTTTTTAAATGGTAGTATCCTTCTGAAAGGGTCACTACAAGAATAAATTCCTAAGCTCATTATTTCTCTATCTATTCTGGAAATTAAGTTGTCAACCACTATAATGCTATTTAATTTGTTGATCCTTCAGTATCTAATGTGGTCCAAGAAATGATGTGGATCATAATAAATGTTAAGATATCTATATCTCTATCAAAAATTTGTATGCCTAGCGGGATTTGTACCTCTATAAAAAATTAGCCCCTAAAAGTTACTTTGTGTGTTGTTTTGAATATCATAATTATGAATGATTATTATTTGATTATTTCGGAACTGATATGTGCATTGTATCTTCCTAGGATCAACTTCTTGTTTAATTTGTGGCTTGAGTAATATATATATTATGCATGTATTATATTTTATTATAAATTATTTGGGTTGAGATGACTTAAAAGAGAGTGAAGTTTGCAATATGTATTATAAATATAATGTTAATGAATAAAACATGTATTATACATGTCTTATAAATTGAAGTAAAGCAACACGGTCAGATTAGTCATGTTTTTTCCTACACATCACCAATAAACTACAAAATGAATTAAACTTGAATTAATAATGTATTACACACATATTAAAATTGAATTAGAAGAGAATTAAACATGAATGTAAAATGTAGCAAACGTAAGAGCAGTCAATGATTTGTAGACTAAATAAAACTTGTATAATTAATTAGACAAGTAATCTAATCGTAACAACTGAAGAAACATACTAAACTGCAAAATAAATTAAACTTGAATTAAAATGTATTACACACATATTAAAATTGAATTAGAAGAGAATTAAACATGAATGCAAAATGTAGCAAATGGAAAAACATTATGCGACCTATAAACTGAAAAAAACTTGTATCAATAATGAATTAAACAAGTAATCCAATCGTAACAAATCATTCAATAAACTGCAAAATGAATTAACTTATATTAAAAGTGTATTACACAAATATTAAAGTTGAATTAGAAGAGAGAATTAAGCATGAATAAAAAAATGTAACTAATGAAAGACCAGATCTATAGAGTGAATTAAATTTGTATCAATAATGAACTAAACAAGCAACTAATAGTAACAAATAGTAAATTACAAAATGAATTAAATTTGCATTAAAAGTATATTACACAATATTAAAGTTGAATTAGAAGAGAGAATTAAGAATAAATGAAAAATGTAACTAACGAAAGACAAGACAACGATCTATAGACTGAATTAAAATTGTAGTATTCATGACTAAAACATATATTATATGTGTCTTATAAATTATTTTGGTTTGTATCAATAAGAACATGATTGATGTTTGCAATATGTATTAAAAATGTAGTGTGTATGCGTTATAAATGTATTATAAGTGTGTTACCTAAATCATTTGGTTGGTATCACTAAGAAGAAAGTAAATTTTGCAATATGTATTATAAATGTATTGTTAATAAATAAAATTTATATTATATGTGTCTTATAAATTATTTTGATTTGTATCACTAAGAAAATGAGTGACGATTGTAATATGTATTATAAATGTATTATTCATGAATAAAACTTATATTATATGTGACTTATAAATTAATTTGATTTATATCACTAAGAAAATGAGTGGTGGTTGCAATATGTATTAAAAATGTATTGTGCATGTCTTATAAATGTATTATTAGTGTGTTGCCTATATTATTCTTGTTGGTATCACTAAGACAAGAGTGAAGTGTGCAATATGTATTATAAATGTATGATTGATGAATAAAACATGTGTTATATGTGTCTTATAAATTATTTTGATTTGTATCGCTAAGAAAAAAAAGCAATGTTTGCAATATGTATTACAAATGTATTATGCCTAATATTATAAATGTATTACAAGTGTGTTACCTAAATTATTTTGGATGATATCACTAAAAATATGTAATATTAATGTATTGTTCATGATTTTAATATAATTTTAATACCATTATGAAACATGTCTAATACAACTTTAATACAATTGTGATACAGTTCTGTAAACTTCACTTTTTCATGCTTCAATCCAATATTTCTCCTCAAAACAATTCTAAATTAAATCAAACCCTCTTAAAATTGAGATATAAACTCTAAACGACATTTCAATTATTTATAGGAACAACCTAACCAAACTAATCACAAATTCGTAAAACTCAAATAATGAATTCAAAATTTGAAGCTTTATAATGACCATCAATGGTGAACTCTTGATGCTGTAATTTTACAGATTTGAAATTCATTCTTGAGAACATGATTTTATATAAATTTCCGACCTTTATTTTCCTCTTCTCGTCGTATTTTTTTGGTGAAAATCGTGAAATATGGAAAAAAATTGATTTGAGGATAGTTCTTTAAATGAAAATTTCAAAAAAGAAGAAGAAGAATAAAAAGAAGAAGAAAAGGAGAAAGAGAATAAATGGCAGAGAAAGAGGCAAAGAAGAATAAAAAGAAGAAGAGAAAAAATGGCAAAGAAAGAAGCTAAGATAGACTATATAATTTTTTAATTCCAAAAAATTGTTATATTTAGTTAGAAAAATTATATTGTCATAGATGGTAAATATTTTTTTAACATAGCATATTTATGTGATTTACCCATAAACAAACGCACCTTGATTTTGTGATCTCCTGAGTTGTATCTCAAATGACCATATGACCTAGTAGCCATGGATGGCTTGTCGCAAAAAAGGGGGAAAGGATAAACGTTAAAGACCATAATATGGAGTTAGTCATGCAAGAAAAAGATGAGATAATTGTGCTCAGACGCACACATACGTGCATGTGCATCCATTGGAGTGAAGGTTAAACAATTTAAATTCAGACTTTAAACGTTAAACAATTATTATACGTTTTGTTATTATCTACATGATGAAAACATGTTAAGCCTCTAACACACCCAATCACTAATGCATCGTAGAGGTGAGACCTCGTTTATCGTTTCGCTCCTCAAACAAAAAGAAAAAATGCAATTACAGGACAAAAGCACCAGATGAGAACCAAACTCCAAAATATGTCTTCCAACATCGAAAAACTTCTGACACACACCTACTATTGTACAGTTGCAGCTTGCAGGACAAAAGTCTAACTAAGTGGACCAAAAGAATAGCAAAACATGATGCAATGTTAACTTCACCAATTGAGAAGTCACATTTAGCTACTGGATGAACTCAACCTGAAACATATCAACAAAAATAAGAAGGCTAACGAAATATAAAGAGAAAAAGTGATATAATAGGAAAATGTCCTTCCATTCACAGAAAAAATAAAGAAAGGGATATATAAGCAGGTTAAAGTGCAAAAGAAAGATCTAAGAGTAGAGTACATATAAAGGGCATATTGACATTTCCCTAAGAAAGCATGGAAATGGAATCAGAAAATTCAATGGTAACCTACCGCAAAACATAGCAGATTGAGACTACAGTTTGAAAAGTTGGCGCACCATTCACAACACAGATCTACTAAATTGATAAGAAAAAACAAAGTCACTTGGTGTTATTGTAAAAGTGTCATCTTAAGAAGCTTATTTTATCTTTTTTTTTAACAATGGAAACCCGCAGCTGCTACCCTTTAGGTGACCACAGGCTAAAACCCCTGCTCCTATACAATAGCTCGCAAACCACATAGGAGAGGTAACCCGTACTAGGAAATTTTAGTGCAACAGGCTCAACCTAGAACCCCTTGCTTTCGCTGGCAAGGGGTTTCGAACTTGAGACCTCCAAAATGGAAGTCCCAAACCCAAATCATTAGGCCACCTCGAAGGGTAAGAAGCTTCTTTTATCTTTGTTTCATTTCATTATGGGAAAAAACTATTAAGCAGCCTAGAGGTTCTTGTTATTTTTTCATTTTTTATAGATTTTGTTTAAAATATTATTATTTCCCAACATGTTTGTCACTTTTAGCTTACCGAGCGTCAAACTAAGTAAACTTTGATTATCTTCTGTTATGTTTAATTTTTTTATGACCAAAAAATCCACAAGGGTTATTGGTGCGCAATAAAGAGATACTTGTCGAAAGGAGAGAAGAAAGTATTGATCAAAAGTACTTTGTCTAGCATCCCATATGTTTCATGTTGTTTTTGCGACACCCGATAAAGTGACAAAAAGGTTGAAAAAAATTTCAATAAAAATTTCTATGGGATACAATAGAAGGAATTATAAAGTTCCACCTAGTGAATTGGAGAATTCTCACATCTCCTAAGGAAAGGGGAGCACTTAGTGAAAAATCTTTGGGCTTCCACAAAAACTTTTTAAGGAAGTGGTTATGGAGGTTTGGGGTGGAAGAGAATGTATTGTGAAGGGGTGTGGTAGTGAAAAGTGTATGGTATGATGGAAGGTAGGTGGAGGACTAGAAACATCACAATACCATTTGTATGTGGCATATGGAGAAGTATTATAAAGGGGTGGGAAGACTTAAGTAGACATGTTCCTTTAAAGGTTGGGGGTGGTAGTGAAGTTAGTTTTGGGGCATATAAGTGTCGTGGGGACATTGAACTAAGGGAAGTCTTCCCTAATATGTATATAAGACTGGCTTGCCAAAAAGAGATACCATCCAACAAATTTGTAGATCTCATGAGGAAGTTCATCGAAATCTGAGGTTAGGAGGAATCTACAAGACTAGGAGTTGAAATAGTTTCTTAGTTTGGTTGAGTTTATGTATGGGCACGATATTCTAATCAATAGACCGATGTATGGCGATGGTGAGAGATTAGAGTTGACTTATTCACTTTTAAATCATGTTATGAGAGGTTATTACAGAGAGATGAATGTATTTGCCCGCATTGTGCTATATGTGTACCTAGAGTTGAGAGGTGTGTTTCTTTGCGTGATTGGTAGCAAGAGGTATAATATTGATAGTAAACCCTGATAAAGAAGAATCTCACCCATGTTAGTTGGTGCTTTATGTGCAAGATCTCAAGTGAAGATGTGGATCATCTCTTCTTGCATTGTCAAGTGGTTAACTGAGTGTCGGTAAAGGTTCTTAATTGGTTTTAGGTGCAGTGAGGGATGTCAAGCTCAGTGAAGGAGGCATTGCATTGCTACGCTTACAGGAGGGGGAAGAGAAGTTATAGGGCATGGAATGTTGCCACAATAGCAGTAATGTGGGTTTATTGGAATGTCACGATCCAAGGTAGCCCCTAGGCGTAACATGGAGTATAAGACCTTGAGAGGCCCCACACAAGCCACTTAGCTTTCATCATACAACATAATATAATAAAGAGATTTAAAAGGCAGTTTTAACATATATGAGTTTTATAGAGAAAAAGGGGAAATCTAAACATCGTCTCAAAGTCATCTAGTACATAAGAGTTTATCAAGGCATAGCCTGTACATCAAGTTCCAAAACTGAAAGTAAAGACAAAAGGAAAATCAAGCTCAGTCCTCGAAATATGAGGAGTCACCCCAACTTCAAACTTCTATATGAGATCCTAGCCACGGAAGTGCAAATCTGTAAGGTCGGTCCTTACATTTGGGGAAATGTAGGAAAGAGTATGCGTTAGTACAAAATATGTACCAAGTATGATAGTCATGCATAAAACATTTGAAATCATGAAAAAAAGGGACATTTTGATATAGTGCAATGACCAAGCTAAATCATGAATGTAAATGGACTAGAAGACATAAGTCATAAAACATGGTCAATGCAAATAGACATCATCGTGAGTCACATGTGCGATACTTCTTGAAGTAACCTTAATTCATTATTGTGGGAGATTTCTCTTTAACCGACATATAA
Organism: Solanum verrucosum; assembly: GCF_900185275.1. Classification (NCBI taxonomy): domain Eukaryota; kingdom Viridiplantae; phylum Streptophyta; class Magnoliopsida; order Solanales; family Solanaceae; genus Solanum; species Solanum verrucosum. The sequence continues at coordinate 1,155,022 of NW_026020157.1, forward strand.
GACCATGTGAGCTATCGACACGAAATCCGATGTCTACCCCACATCGAAAAGGGGTGTCCTACTTGCCAAGGTAAGACCATGAACTTCTAGCTTATGTGGATCCACTAGCTAATGTCTATCTAAGACAATCATCCTATGGGAGCACATAGCTATGGGATAAAGAGATTGCTTCTAGAAATCCAGCCTCTACTAACGGGAGAGCTCCCATCTCAAAATTCTCTCGGTGCCAAGCATAAATCCCACATAATAGTTAATTTCTTAACTTGCCTTTATTATCCATGGAAGGGCACATCGTCTTTCCAATCCAAGCAAAGTCATATGCCATCCATGTAAAGGTACAATTAAATAACCAATTCAAGCTAGGTTTCATTAGAATAGCTCCTTATCTTTGATTCATTTTAGATAAGAAGACCTTTCAACCTTGGAATCCTTTTATGTGAGAAAACATTTCACATTCATGCATGAGGTAGATATGCGAGCAATCCTTTCATAACAATTAACCACAACAACATACATGGCTTTTACTCTCAAAGCAATCCACATCATCTCATCAATTCCATAAGAACATGCATAACTCCATAATTCACCTTTCATAGTTCAGAACCCACTTTCAATCATCAATATCTAGAAAATATAAAATCATGTAATTATCTTAATTCATGATTGACAAATCATAAAACAATCAAATAAATCAATATTTAAAAGAACCCATGACATGGAAGAAAATTCTAACTCAATTGGGGGAATTCTAACTTTGTAAATTGGAGAATTTGGGAACTCCATGGAGGAAAGGGCTCCATGGATGAAAACTATCATACCTCAATTTCAAAATCTTGACTTCAATGGTGGAATTGGAGACTTGACTTATAAACCCTAACTTTCTTCTCCAACTTCTAGAGAGAGAAATATTTGAGAGGAAGACTTACTCTTCTTTTAGAAATTCGAGAGAATGATTTCAATTGGGTAAATTTTGGGGTTGAAATACTTATATAGGGGTTCTAAAAGACGGCAAAACGACATGGTATTGAATTAAAATAATTTGGGGAAAAGACCAAGAAGCCCCAAAAAAAATAATTGTTGTCACCAACGATGGTGGGGACCTACAGTCCGTGGTTCCACCTACGATCCACGCTTCCACCTATGGACCGTCCTGGTCGTCCATCGTTGATTTCAGAGACTCGATTATTGGACCACAAATGACAGACCCCTTCCTACGGACCATGGTTAAGGCAACGGGATGTGGGTCACGGCTATCGTTCTCGACTGTGACTCTGAAATTTCTGTAAGTCTGGGACTCACCTATGAAACCTATCTACAGCTCGTGGATTGGATGACGGGCCATCCTGGTGAACCGTCACTAAGTACTGGAACTTGACAACTTTTGGGATCTTGGGTTGGCCAACCACGGAGCTAAACTACGCTTTGTGTGTCAGTCCACGGGCCATAGGTGGATCGGTTGAAACTGGCACCAAATTTCTAAAAACTGAAATTTTCTCGTCTTTTCGAATCTGAGGTGTTAAATGGAAAGAGAAAAATAAGACAGTGTTTAATGGTGTTGAAAAAAATATTGTAAAGTTGCAAAATAGTATTTTGCTCTAATTTTATTTTGGTGTTCGCAAGAGACCCCAACTTGTATTAGAAGATTGGATCTCCTTTTTGTAGAATCATATTTTGATCTAGGTTTGTTCTTTTTGTATACGGGGTTTTCCCCAAATGTTAATAAATTATTTACCTTATCATAAAGGAAAGTGTGCAGTTCAAAACTCAGGCAAGTAGTGGGTCTGCCCCTCTGCCCTCTCCCTTTAAATATCAGGCGTGCGTCGAACCCACACATCACACGCTGCACTCTTAGCCCAGGGGCTGGATATCATTTATAGCTCTCAATAAGTAAAGAGATGATCAAATGCATAAAAATATTTTATTTCTAGGAAGTGACATCCTTGGATTTATGTTGAATCCAGTAAAATAAAATGCCTCACATTAGGTTTATCCTCATACTAGCACACAATAAATTAAGCATTATTTCGTCAACTTACCCTTCAATTGATATCATCATCTTTTTCATCATTGTCATACCCAATGTAATCCCCCATGTCAAAAAGAAGATTTAAGGAATTGTGAGACTACACTTGCACACTAGAACTGCTTTGAGAACAATTTGAGCATGGCAACCTTCAAAACCTATTCAATATTTATGCATTCAGAACAAAGGATGGGTAAATTAATCTAAGCTTAAGCCTCAAAATTTCTGACTCATAGGCTTGATGCCTACCTTGCATTAGCTTGAAAATTATTAAGAGCAAAGGTCGAGTAACCTGTAACTTCATCCTCAAACCTGTCTAACAAGCTTCTTGAGCCTCCAAGCAGTGCCGACTCTTGCCTATAAATTTTTAGGCCGGCCTCAATTTTTTATAAATAAAAAATCATGTTTAATCTTTTCATGAAAAAAAATTATTTATAATAAAAAGTACATTTATATATATATTATATTTTCTTCGCTAACACTCACATTATTTATCCTTTTTAACTCCTTTTGCACTCTATTTCTTCAAATCTTTGATAGTTAGAGTAATATTCTGTCAAAAATATGAATCAATAGCCAAAAAGTGTTGAACAAAGTAAATTACAAATATTCTCTTATTTCTTCGTAACTGTTCATATTAAAGTAGGGTATACCAAGTTATCAACTTTTTGAATCAAATTCTATGATTCTAACTCTTATCTTTATTTAAAATTTATCAACTAATTACTTATAAAACTATATTATCGATTCATATAATAATTGTCTCAATAATGATGTTTTCAATGTTGAATTGATAAAATCTTGCTTAAAAATAATAATTTTAAAAAATATTTGAAAAAATCATTTATAAAAAAGATATTAAGTAATAATTTACATCTAAAAATTTTTTTAAAAAAATAAATACAGATAAAATTTATTTAAATTTTAGGCCTCTAATTAAAATTTTGCTTTAGGCCTCGAATTATGTTGAGCCGCCCCTGCCTCCAAGATATTCATACACATATTCTAACTTTAACCATGTCTCGCTACTTGTGAGTAAATATATTATCTCAGGAATATAAACGATTTTTTTTTTGAAATAGCGGAATATAAAGGATTCAAGACTATATTTGAAATATATCTCTAGCCCCAGCTTTTTCCTACACAACATTCACTACTGCTGCCTTTCTCTACCCTCTTATGTCAAGCCGTACAAAATAGAAAACCCTCCCCACTTGGCTTTACTTGAAATACTTGGCCAAACTCTAGTTCAGGATTTATCCATTTAAGCCAAAGAAAGCATCTCCAGGGTTGGATCAGATGGACTACATACTTATTTTAGATGGATGTTAGACCTCCTTTATTCAAAAATCTTTCGCCAGTCCTCTTATATATGCCATTTGTCTTCAGTATGGTAAATTCCGCCTTTTAGTGAAAAAAAATTGACCAATAACACTGCAAATTATGCCTTTTATCAGATAGGTAAAGTACAACCTTGCTTATAAAGAGGATGTATCTCCCTTCCATCCTTCTACCTTATTCTTTTTTTAACCATATCTAGAACCCTTTAATCCCAAGTAAAGTTTAATCCAACAATGAGCCACTTGCCAAGAAGAATAACATGCAATTATAATGGATGATATGAGGCATAAGTGCATGAGTTAAATGTCATACTGAATAGAAAACACATGAACGTCACAGAAACCAATGATTATAAGTTGAAAAAGGAGGCTAAGTTAGTGGTTACCGTGGTAAAGACGACAGCTTTTGAACACCTGTATGTTGAACTAGGGGACAAAGATGGAGATAAGTGTACAAGCTCGCTAAGGCGAGAGAGAGGAAGCAGTACAAAAAAATGGGAATTAACAACCAGGAAAATAGTCCCAAAAGTCTATTTCTGGTCTTTAATAGTTAATACGGCCAGAAATATCTGGTCATCGGGTCCCTATAGGATTCGTAACTAAAGAACAATAACGACCGGATTTGACTGCTAGTCGTTAAAAGGTTCTAGGGACTAGAAAAATGCAGTTCCCTAAATCGCATATATGGACCACATTTCTGGTCCCTAATCATACATTAATTTGTACTACAATCTTCTAGGACCCAAAAAATTGGTCCTTGAAGGTAGTAAGGACTACGGATCTGGTCCTAAAAAATTGCATTCAATTTTCGTTAATAGATCTGCTTGTCATTTTAAATACATGTTTTTTCATATGATATTTTTGAAATATATTACAGAAATTTCAATAGTAATATGCTGCTTTCATATATAAAATTTGCAATCCAGTACAAAATAGACTTCACATCCCACGATGTAAACATCAGTAGGTTTACATAATCTTTTTCCAAAAAACTAAGTAATTTGTCTAACATTCCAACAAAAATGAACCAATTTGTACAGTCTTTTAAGCTTGCGTCTTGAGTTATAAATCCACGCCTTCAAACCTGGAAAAAAAAATACAAAATACATTTTCCTTAGAACTATAGCAATGGACTACAAAGTATTTCAGCTAAAAAATGTTCAAATTTATAAAGACTAAGCCTATACAACATGTACTAGTAAGCTAAAAAGGTCAAAGAATGAAGGCTAAATAACAATCATATGTATACCATGTTCTCTCACAAGTTAAGCTTGAAACGAACATCAAGTATCTATATATTATGTTAAGCCTCTATAATTGAAGTCCAAATGCTTCTACTCTTCTTCCAAATTCTAAAGATCTGTGATTCTAGAGCTCTTAATAGATCATCTTTCAAACAAGTTAAACAAAATCAACCAAAAAAAAAAGAAACAACATCATAGGTATATGGATCTCAAAGTAAGATCACTAAACAAGGAATCAGTAAACTTAATGAACTAACTTAACAAAGAGCATACTGCATGAATTATAGTAAGACTAGTGTTGTTTTCATTTTCTTTCTATATTATTAATCACTAACTAACATAAGTGGGATATCGTTAATGCATAGACACAGCTCAGCTCAAAAGAGAATTATTCTTTTTGTGGATGTTCAACGAAATACCTAGTAATTTCTTCCTTAATATTGCAACTATCATTTTTAATCTATTAAAGAATTTTTATTTTCCTGTAAACCTCGTTGGAATAATGAATCTAAGTAAAAATATGATGTTAGACATCAACCAGACAAAAGGTTCAGGAAAATCTTAAATGGGATCAAACAAAAGACGAATGATAATCACAGCTCAAGTTGGTGAGCCGTGTGATGGGAAACCTCAAAATTTTCTTCAAGTAAAAACCCAACAATGAAGAACAAGTGATGGATATTTAAGGTCGAAAAATATTAACATAAGAAAGTGCTAGATTACAAAAGATATTTCAGACATATCTAAGAATAATGGTTTTGCAACCGCCATGAAATACCTTGAGCCAAAGAGAAATTTTCATCTTAGTAGGTTCATTCGGAACTATCAATAACCAACAAAGGTATGTGCAGAGCTCCAAATGCACGACCACTGAGATGCTAATAAAACTAAAATTATTAACACCTTCGAGGCTACCGAAAGAATTATTACAATTTGTATACTTTTCAAATTACGCCTTAATTTCAAACCTTATAATGCAATCAGTATTACTTGAAATCTTCATAAAAATGAGAATAAATGATATATAATATATTCTATTCAACACCTCTTGCATGGTATCCCAAAAAATTATATAAAACTTTGATATAGTCCTACAGTTATGTTGGCAGTATCAGAGAGCAGACAGACTTATACCTCCCCTATCTCCCCTGTTCATCTTAAGAAAGAAAAAGGAAAGGGGACTTCCTCTTCTACTTTGCTAGTTCTTGGTTTATACTTTATACAAAAGCTAAACAATCTTCTTCCCATGAGATGAGAGCAATCTCTTCCCCCTCACACTAAAGCTAAGATGACCAAAACTAGTCAGATTTCAGACTGTTTCAGGAAGCATAGCTTGTTGCATCAACTGTCAAGTGCAATTTACAGAGAACCAATTTCCCTAGGTTCCTCTTCAAAAGAATTCATAGGCAGTACTAGGGCACCTTGTAAAATTATCCTAGAAGAAGAAAGTTAACATATTTGATGTTCTGTTGCTTTTGAAGTTCAAAGGTGTTGGAAATATCAGTAATCTCTTCCTCTAGTCAAATATGAGGATATGAACTATAGAATGCCAAAGTTGACATACAAAATCTAGATAACCAGAAAATTCTTCAAAGATACCTCCCGTTGGACAGTGTTCAATAGAAGAATCACCCGACATACATTAAATTATCAAGTCCAATATGTACACAATTGACACATGCACTACCTAACAGGTCAAAGTTGCATTTTAATCCAGTCAACAGATTCCATTTAAAAACCAAAAAAATGTTTAGAATGCCAACACAATATGAGTAAGGTCTAAAGTAAAATCGGAATTCACAGCGCACAAGAAAACATTGTTAGGAGGCCTCTCAAGACATCAGAACTAACTAATCGTTGTACGAGAAAATAAGGAACTTAGAGATGAACACTTCTGAGCTGGAGATTAGTACATAAATAACAAAATAAACCTCATGTAAATAGGCGTGAGAATCTATTGTGATGTGGTCTGCGCTTCATTTATTTGCTTTAACCTCTTATTGTTATGCTTAACATTGGAGAAACAACAACAACAATGGCTTCATTGCACTTAATTGAATGTTATGTTGTTTAAACAAGTCAAAAATTGTGACAACCTAATAGAGGGTGGCATAATTATTTTTTTTGAGAATGGTAACTTTAGAGGGTGGCATAATCCATTTCTTTAAAATCAATTATTTGGACAACATAATCAACAATAAAGTTATGCAGAAAACTAGTCCATGCTACAATCATCAAAACAACAAGTTATCATCTTCTCTACTAAAAGAAAAAGGGAAAAGAAAGAACGTTAAGGAACAATTGGTTTTCTGTAAAGACAATAGATTGAGTGAACAGTAACAATCCAAAGCTTTCTAATGCTAACTAGGATATCATCAACAAATGTTATTTTTAACAGTAATCAATCCATAAATACAGTTTTTAGCAAAAAAAAATCAATATTTAACGCTCCCACATCAGTGCTTGAGTTATCAGGCACAAACTTAAGCCAAGACAACAATAGAGTGGGTAAAAGAACACCAATTCAATCAATAAATTTACTCCAACACCTATAATCAATAAATAGAAATGGGTAAATCTCCACTCACCTAACCCACTTGCCCTAGGTGTTTGCACCTAACCAGTAAATACATGGCATCTTTCATAACATTTATCACATAATTAATTAATTAATTTTTTCTATTAACTTGAATTAAAAACGGAGCCTACAGTATAATGCTCAAAACATTTACCTTATTTTGGAGGGAGTAGTTTGCGACAGAAAAAATGTAAGTGAAGAGCTTTAACTAGCAAGTCCATCACCTAGTTTGGAGGGAGTAGTTTGCTACAGAAAAAACACAAGTGGAGAGCTTGAACTAGCAAGTCCATCACTCCCTTTGGAGGAGTAGTTTGCTACATAATACAAGTGAAGAGCTTCAGCTAGCAAGTCCATCACCCCCTCTATAGTTTTATTCAAAAAACATATTCAGTGGCAGAATTCGATAGAATTGTTTCATCAAAGTATTTCTTTGATATGTTTTAGCCGAGATTATACTTGTCAAACGTAATAAGCTAGCTTTAAAAAAAACCCCATAAAAATCATTGATAAGAAATAAGAAATTGAACTACTGAACCTAATGGTAAAAATGAATTCAATCAATTCGATGATACGAGCATGGGTAGCACCAACTATGAGATCCTTTTGAGCTCACAATAAGGATTCAAAGAGGATCTTGGATTGATCTTATGGAGCACAAAAGGATGGGCTTCCACATGAATGATAGCTTGAATCGACAGCCTATTTTGGGGATGTAGGAAGTACTTTGGCAAGCTTGAGCAACCTTTGGTGATGGCCAGCACACGTTGGCGAGCTAAAGCCATGTGGGCGATCATCAAACCAATTGGGTAATGCCATAACCTCAAAGAAAAAAACAAAAGACACAAAATTTTCTTGGCTTTCAAGCACGATCCCAAAACAGTCCTATAACACAAATTGCAAAGACAAAACCAATAGCATACACAAAACCCTACAAAAAACACACAAGTTTCTCCACCTCACAAGATTTAACCCAATACTCTCATTTTTAGCCCTCACACAACAACAATCACTACTCTAAACAACTCAAATGCATCAGTTAAGAAAGAACAAAGAAACATAATTTCTTGTTTCAATGGAAAAAAAGATACGAAGTAGATAAAAGAGAAAGAAATAAAAAACTTACCATAGCCTAATAATCACTATGGTGGACAAAGCTTGTGTATATGCGTGAGAGAGATGAAAATTTGTTTGCAGTCCATCTGTTCTGAGATCTTAGAATTGAAATTTAGTGGTTGATTAGCGATTTTAGGGTGAGGGGGGATTTTCGGAGCCCTTTTTTAGTTTATTCTGTTTTGGTTGCCACCTCTCACTCAATATCGATTGGGACCGGATATTTACTTTTCTTTGGGCTAAATATGTCCCTTTGTCTATTTAGAAAATAAAGATTCTTTTTAGGACCAAAAAAAGTAATCTCTTCCCTATAAATGTATTTATAGGAACCATTATTAAAACTTGTCGCTAAATCCTAGTCTTTAAAAGGCCTTTTTCTTGTAGTGAAGCTTTGAGACTTGGATCAAGTGAAGTGCATCAAAGACAAGGAAGGCAGGGTATTGGTGGAAGAGACTCACTAAACGAAGATGGCAAGCATACTTCCATAAACTCCTAAACAAGGAAAGGGACAGAGACATTGTGCTGGGTGATATGGAGCTCTTCAATCGAGATTTTTGGGTATTGTATGTGTATTAAGTTAAGGAGGTTAAGTGTGTTATTAGTAGAGCGATCAAACCTGATGAGATTCCAATGGAGTTTTGAAAGAGCACACACAAGGCAAGTATGGAGTGGCAGACTGGGTCCTTTAATGTCATTTTTACGATAACAAAAATGCCTAAAGAATGGAGGTCAATGCGTAATAAAATGGTTCTGTTGTACAAGAACAAGGGTGATATCTAAAGCTACAATAATTACAGGGGTATCAAGTTGCTAAGTCACACCAAGAAAGCTTGAGAAAGGATGGTGGAGATGAGGGTGAGTGGTGATTTGCAAAAACCAATTCGGATTCATGTCAGGGTACAGAAGCTATTCATCTTGTGAGGAGACGGGCGGATAAATATAAGGAAAGGAAGACCGATTTACATATGGGGTATTGACCTTGAAAAGGCCTACAACAAAGTCTTGAGGGAAGCTCTCTAGAGATGCCTAGAGGCTAAAGGTGTACCAATGACCTACATTAGGGCAATTAAGGACATGTATGATGGAGCTAAGACTCATATTAGAATGGTGGGAGGAAACTCAAAGGACTTTCCAATCAAGATAAGGTTGCACTAGTACTAGACACAGAGGTTGCACCAAGCACTTAGCTCGTTCTGATATGCCTTCGTGATGGATGAATTGACTAGGTTTAATTCAAGATGAGGCATCAAGATGTATGTTATTTGCAGATGACATAGTACTTATTGATGAAACATGCAACAGAGTTAATGTTAGGTTGGAGGTGTGGAGACAAACTCTACAATCTAAAGGGTTCATGTTGAGCAGAACCAAAACTAAATATTTGGAGTGCAATTTCAATGATGCAATACATGAGGCAGACGTGGAAATGAGGCTTGACACGCAGGTTATCCCCAAGAGAGATAGTTTCAATTATTTGGAGTCTTTAATCTAAGAGAGTGGGGAGATCAACAGTGATGTCACACATCGTATTGACGCGGCGTTGGTAAAGTGGAGGCTTGCCTCTGGAGTCTTGTGTGATAAAAATGTACAACTTAAACTTAAAGGTAAATTCTACAGAGTGGTGGTTAGACCGACTTTGTTGTATGGGATTGAGAGTTGACTAGTCAAGAACTTTCATGTTCACAAGATGCAAGTTGCGGAAATAAGGATGGTGAGATGGATTTGTCGGCATACTAGGAGGGATAAGATTAAGAATGAGGATATCCCAGAAAAGGTGGAAGTGGCCTCTGTGGTGGACAAGATAAGGGAAACAAATCTGAGATGATTTGGACATGTAAAGAGGAGAAGTGTATATACCCTAGTGAGAAGGGGCGAGAGGTTAGATATAGTGGGTACGAGAAGGTAGATGTAGGTCAAAAAAGTATTGGGGAGAGGTAATTAAAGAGGACATGATGCATCTTCAGCTTAGCAAGGGTATGACCTTAGATAAGAAGGTGCAGAGGTCGCGAATTATGGTAGAAAGTTGGTAGGTAGTGGAGTTTTGCTTGTTATTCGACAGGTCCAGGCTTGGTGGTGTCTACCATAGTATTAGCCTTATTCTTGTATTTCTTGTTGTTGAGCAAATAATTAAATAATAAAAGTGTGCTCTCTCTAACAGCTTAAGCTTTTAGATACGATGGTCACACACTTCAACATGGTTTCCGAGCAGGCAGAGGTCCTGAGATTGAATCTCACCGCCACCCAAAACTAAAAAGAATCTCCCTGTGCTTGGCCATGAAAAAGAATCAGGCCCGCACTTGAGGGGGCGTGTTGAGAATATACTTAAATAATAAAAGTGTGCTCTCTCTAACAGCTTAAGCTTTTAGATGAGATGGTCACACACTTCAACACTTGCTTTTGATATCTTTCATCATTTGTTGTTTATTGTCTTTGGATTGCCATATTATTGTGTTGTTGCTACTATTTCCTTATTAGTTGTTATGTTTATTTCATTGTCATTGTTCCTCTTCATACCTACTTCGATTTGTTGTACTTGAGTCGATAGTCCTTTGAAAACAGATTTTACCTCCTCGAGGTAGGGGTAAGGTCTGGTACACTCTAGCCTCCCAGGTCCCACTACTTGGATTTCACTAGGTATGATGTTGTATGGCTTCCCCAGAAATAAATGTCATTATCAAAATTTGCATTGATTCTTATGATTTACATCAAGAGAGTGGTGCAGAAAATGATTAAGTATCAAGAACTGATCAATCCTATCTATCCTTCACCTTCCAAGGGATGTCTGAATTTTCTACCCGTGTACGAGATTCATTTATAATGGAAGAGAGAAACAAGCATAAAGGAAGAGGTGTAATTGGATAATGTCCATTTCTACCTAACTCTTACCATTTAAAGGAGTCCATCAACTGAAGCAAGTAAAATGACAAAAATACAACTCAAATGTCATAGAATAAAGAGGTAAGATTCTAAAACGTTATTCATTCATGAGAAAATGCACCTTTCGACTCTTTTATACATAGCTTCTAAAATGAAGAGAAAATAAGAAGGAAATATATCCAAACCAAGGAAAAAGTTCCTGGGAGGGGGAGAAGAGGAAACTGAAGCAGAAGAAAATTCCAATAATTTAAAAGATAACTTTACCTCAACAACTTGGTTTTTCATGCACTTCAATGATGTCATCATCCTCCATCCCGAGACTACTGGGAGTTGCATTTGGATTAATTTTATCCCCGTCAAAGCAGAAAACCAAGTTTTGCAACTCAAGCTTGACTTTATCAGCGAACGACTTGAACAGCCTCTCAAATTTATCATCCTAAATGAATATAGAATAGGAATGTAAGTCATAATAACATTTCATTCCTGGCTATTAAGAATGACTTAAGCATATCCTTTTCATGAACTAGAAAAACAACAGAGCGCAAAATAAGAGAAACAAACAGCATACAGAAATATGAACCATGATGAGTTTAAGATGATGTAGAAACAGCTTTGAAGTGAAATAGTTCAAGGCCAAATCAAAAAAAAAAACAAGCAATATCTTGATGATTAATGGCATGATAATGTTAATAAGTGCTGATTGCTTCAAGGCATGACTGGTAAATGCTTGATGAGCCTGGATGACTGTCATCTTTCTTTTTTTACGATAATTGTGGTGTTCAGGCCAGCTTGCGTGCACCTCAACTAATTTTATGTCACAAAGGCTAGAATAGATGGGAAGAAATCATCTAGTGTTTTGTCTCAACTGGGAATTGAACCTGACACCAGGTAACTCTGTCCACTAATGGTTAATTGTCAAAAAAGTTTTATTAAGATATGATGTTTCGATTTCCCGGATGGTAATTAAAGCAGTTGTTATTATAAAAGAAAAAAGGTCTGGTTTATTAAGTTCATCTACAAAAATAACCAATTCAATTGTAACGGAGAAAAGGTAGGAAATTAAATCCTGCAGCATTTGGTATATATTTATTCCATCATGAAAGCCAAGCTACAACAAAGTTGATTAGATCCTAAAGTGGCATCTACTTTATAAAATAGGACACTTCACAATTTAGTGATCTTCTGATGCACCTTTTTAAATTTTGTATTACATAATTTAAAGTATGTGGTACCACCAGCTATCTAGCACTCAAGTCTTTGAAGTTCCATAAGAGATGATGAAACCATCCAAACTAAGTCCTTTCCCTGCATGCTAAAAGCACAAACGTATCTCCCTTATAGGAATAATTACCTTATCCTATGCTAATTCAACTCATTTATTTCTGCATATGTTACATGGACTCAAAAACTAGTACCAATAGATGTATGTACATTTACACGTGTATGTCAATCTTTTAGTGCATTTTTCTGGTTGTTAAAAAGCACTTACACTGCAGTCATATTTGACAGTGCTTTAACACAAATGAAGTTCAAAGTAACATAGAGTTTTATGCATATTGCATTTAAAGATAACAAGAAAAATACTTCAAAGAAATTTCTATACAGTTATAGAATTAAATCCTCCTATGATCGTGGCTTCCAAGGAAAATCAACTGATCCTACCACACACAACACTTGGCAGACAGTAAACGTGGGGGGGGAGGGATTCAAAGCAGAACAGATAGAAGTCAACTTCAAGAAGTCGTATATTATAAGCATCATTGAGCATTGAGCTATGCATATGTAACAGAATTTGAAACAAAAAGTGATTTAGTTTCTCTTATATAAACAAACTTGTTCATACCTCGAAATCAATAAAACACCAAGTACTTTTGTAGAAAGCACTATACATTCATCTGTTTTTTATCAGAAGCAATATACATTCATCTGTTTTTTATCAGAAGCAATATACATTCATCTGTTTTTATCAGGAGCATTTATACATTTATTCTTAACTTCTTTTTTGTTTGTATAATATACATTATGAGTATATTAAGAATGAAGGAAAGATTACACCTCTTTTAAACATTATGGTGCACATGCATTCTCAAAAAAAAAAAAACATTATGGTGCACATGACATAACTACACAACAGATGTGCAAGCTTCTATATATGTAAATATATGAACTGCAACCCCAGGAAATACCGCATAAACGCGAAATTGCTTCGTTCCATCCTTGTCTTGGATAGAAATGACCATTTTAACTCTGTCAGTTGAGGGTTTTGACGGCATCTCAGCAACACTATCTTGAAGTGAATGGAGCGAAGCACTAAGATCTCTTTTTACAGATTCTTCAACATCTCGCAGCTCATCCTTAGCTGATTGGGCAAATGATGCCAGCTCTTTCTTTTTTAATCTACAAACAGCCACTCATAATAGTAAAGAGAAAAAGAGAATGAACACGAGCAAGTGCAACTTAATTAGTAATACAAATGTTGTCAAAGACTACAGAAGCCTCATGTTTAAAGAGGATGAAAAAAGAATGACCCTTCCTTTTCACCAAACCCTAAACAGATGAAATCGAGCATAGGTCGGTGTAAGTGTCATGGAACCAGAACGAATTTATTGATGAATAACAATATCAATGCAAATTAAATCTAATAACAAGAATGGATGGTCAATTCTATGCTTTGTCTACTTGACATAATCTACAACAACATCATCATATCTAGTATAGTCCCACAAGTGGGGTCTAAGGAGGGTTTGGTGTACGTAGACCTTCCCTAGTCTACACCCCTACCTTTGTGAGGTGTAGAAGTTATTTCCGATAGACCTTCGGCTTTTCAGACCTTTCGTCATTTGACATAATCTATTTATTTGAATTCAATTATCTCATTTAGGAACTTAACTCATTAAAGATTGGCTATACCGAAGCTAACAGAATTATCTAATCAGTTGCCACCTAAAGAAAACAGACATCAAGTTAGATATACCAAAAGGGTATTAATATTTACTTGGAGAATCCAACTTTAAAAAGTGAAAATTCATAAGATCACGAAACTCATATTTCATTCAAAATAAAGGTGCACGAAAATTCATAAAATCACAAAACTTATATTTCATTAAAAATAATAAAAGAGAAGGAAAATCACCATACTCAAATCAGAAACCAAATAAAAATTAATTCAATTGGGAACCCACAGCCATTAAGGTTTTGTCACGAAACATGTAATGCAAATCTCAAATCATTGGATACAAAAGAATATAGAAATCAAATAAGGTAGTATGAATTTACCTAATTTCTTTTATAGTTGAATCTTCAAGAAGGTTACTAGTATGAGCAGAAATGTTTGGGGAAGGTGGCAGCCAATCCTCTTCTTTTTCTTCGCAGTCAATTATTTGAACTGCTTCATTTTTGTCTTTTTTCTTTTCGGCCTATTGATTAAAGGATTAAGAAATTGAGAAAAAAGAGAATTTACAGAAGATTAAAGAAGAGAAGAGAAGTTTACAGTAGAATCGATCATTTTCCGTTTCTTTGAGATAACTGGAGACGAGTCTGGAGTATCATCTGTGGTTTTTACTAGCATGAGCAAAAATCTTAAGCCAAAGTATGCACACACAACAGTAATTTCATTCATATATGAGAAAAGGGAGCTGACCGTCAAGGCAGACAACATTGAAGGGAGTATTGAAGGGCTGAACACGTCTGTAATCAAAAAGCGGCTCCAGTTCTTCGTTGGATTCATCCTGCGAACAAAAAAAATATCAAATTCCCAAACCCTAAGATTAACACCTTTACAACACCACAGAACAGAATAGCACCATTTCAGAATTCCTTAAAAGATTTCGATTGATTCGCCCACAACAAAGTCCCAAACCAAGTACCGGATGGAGCAATCCTTTTTCTTTTTATTTTGGTCGACAAAATTGAATAAAGGTGTTTGTATTTTTTTGAGTCATTTATAAACTTATTTGAGGACCAAGTTACTATTATAAAAACTTTTAATCTTTCTTAAAATATATATACACACTCATTCCTTAATTACCAATTTAATTACTTATGTTCAAATGGTACATAAAAAATGGAGTTAGATGGTTAAGATGGAACAAGATTAAGTATCAAAATAAATTAAAAGGGTTGTGTATACGTTTGTCCAAAAAAAATATCCTATGATATAATATATACCAAATCATTAATATTGCTTTTCTCTAGAATGTGGTTAGCTTTCTCAAACTGATAATACATTAAGAATATGAGTGAGAAGTTGTCAAATCCTTGTTAATGTGAGGTTCAATTAAAAGCAATCAACGTATCTAAATCTTGAATATAATATTCGGTCACATTCTACTGACAAACAAGTAATAATACTTGGAAACAGAACCACAAACTGGGCTATTTGAATGAACAAAATGCATTTATACCTACTATCATTTAGAACCTAACCATATTTTCAATTCAATGTCATTTTCCAGTGGTAGTTAATGATGAACTGTTCAGTTTGGCCATTTGGGCACTACACTCTAGAACCAGAAAGAGGTTGGCCCAACTTAAATGAGATATGATAGCTTCGGTATTGATCTAACATTGTTGTCAATGCATTATCTTCAATTTGCTTGAGAGAGAGAAAAAAACCACACCAGAGTCAACAAATGAACAATATATTGGCCAAATCCACTGGATTTCTAAAACAGAAAAGGTATACAGTTGTGTAATTTTCAATATTCCATTTCTTGAACTTCTCATCCTCCCTTATTATCTTATCATTAACAGCTTCAATACCAGAATTTACTTCTGCTAAGGATTTATTTAGTGATTCCACTCCTTCAGCTCTACAGTATACACCTCTTTCATGTTCTTTACTACAGCCATCAAGTTGAATCTTATTTCACTTTGGGAATACCTCTCAATACGTTCCTGAATAACTGGTTGCACTATGCGCAACCACTCAATATCACTTTGCCGACCCAAGACTGATTGGTCCCTCCTTCAATCTATCAAGCTCATAGAACACACCGTCCACATGTATATAGCTGATAAAATGATATACATCATCATCTTTTCCAACAGTTTTCTGCTCCTCAAGCACAAATGGCTCAGGTCTTGCAAAACTATTATGGGTTGTACGAATTGCTTCACTGTAATTGATAGTTAAACATTTAAGCTCCGGTGGGAAATTCTTTGAATTCTTTTAGTGCAAATAATTCTGGGCCAATATCAACATCTAGATTGTTCAGAAGGATTGAAAGGATTGCTTGGGTAGCACAAACATTGTTTATCACATGTTTCACATCATCAAGCAAGTTACATGTCATAGTGCTAAGAAACTCCTGGTAGTTTAACCACATATATCATGTAAAGGTATTTAACCTCACTAGCAAATAATTGGTTTGGGTTTGGGTCCATCATCTTTTTCACTAAAACGCTATTTGAAAAGGAATATCAAATCGTACACAGGCTTGTAAAAATTAAAACATAAATTATTATTTCCTTTTTTGAAAAACATGGAGAACCGCAAGCTCGAAGCCCCCAAGAATAAATTATTCCCACAAAACCATACAACTAATGCTCAAGTGGCAAAATTGATTCACCTAAGACTATTGAGCTCATCAAGATCCAAAGAATACAACTCCTCAACCTATTTCAACATGGAATAGTATGAGAAGATAAAATGTTAAATCACCCAAAAGAAGGTAAACTGACCATTATAACAGCCCATCCTTCCCAATCCCCCCACATTTCCTTTTGGTTTTTCTCATAGGAAGCATATCTTATCAGCTTCTACAGTGAGGGCAGAAGAACTCCTACATATAGAAATGAGATAACCACAAAGATATTGAAAGAGTTCTTTTTTTGTTTTTTTTATTCTTCTGGAGAAAGTAACAACTTGTATTCTATTTCCAAAAAGTCAAAAACCTGTCACAACAAGTTACAGATTTCCTAATTACAATTGAAGTAAGTGTATCAGGAAGATCTTCAACCCTTTAACCAAAATTCCAAAGAGCTTAAGACATCTGTAACTGATTCTAGTTCTTCCATATATTCCTATTTACACCAAAAATGAAACAACACTAAACAATTCATCTTCTGGATGAAGTTATTCTTGTTCTGGAAGCACCAAGAAGATACAAAGGGATTAACAAACAAACATTTGTCAGCTTCTATACCGTTGAAGTACTACAAAACTAATGAGCTAACAAAATCCTCAAAAAACATCAAAATTATTAACAGGGGAAAGGTTAGCCCAACTAAATAGGCTAATCGACATCTAGCCTCCAAAATCCTATTGAAGTTAATACGCCATCAAAACATCTGTGATTCCTCTCGATCCAAATACACCAGAAAATGCTTGCAAGCACTATGTTTCAGATTTTTCTGATGGTCTTGTCAACTTCCGTTGAGCTCTTTCTCACATAGGCATCTCTTACGGATAAAGGCACTGCCTATTTCAATCCAAAAATATTTAGAAACAGATTCCAGATGTCTGTGGACATAGGGCAGTGAAGGAGCAGGTTGACTAGCACATGAAACATTTGTTTACTAGTGAAAAGTTCTTTCTAGTTAAGTTGTCTTGGGTGAGTCAAACACCCTTTAGAGCCAACCAACACTTTAGGTACATCTTGGTGGCTCCCGAGTGAATAGAATACTGGTAACTATGGGCTTCCGTTAAGATTTGTTCCCTCTAGTCATCAACATTTGGAACACATAAACGACCTTGATATCTAAGCACACCATCTCCACCTTGGGAGAAAGTCTCAACGAATTTCTTAAGCACCGTTTCTTTCAACTCAACCAAAATTGGATCAAGACCTTGCTTAGCCTTCACATCCATCACAAAGGACGATTCAGACCCGTTATGGACCATGACACCACCCTTGGTGGAGTCCACTAATGGAACACCTAATTGGGCCAACCTATGAACATCCCAAACTAACTCTTTCTTTACATCCTCTACATGAGCAACACTACCCATCGACAACCGACTATGAGCATCCGCCACCACATTTGCTTTATCGAGGTGATAAAGGACACTTATGTCATAATCCTTCAATAGTTCTAGCCACTTTTTTTGGTGGAGATTCAAGTCCTTTTAACTAAACACATATTGTAAACTCTTATGATCGGTGAAAACATCAACATGTACCCCATATAAATAATGCCTCCAAATCTTTAAGGCAAAAACAACTGCCGCTAAATCAAGGTCATGGGTAGGATAATTCTTCTCATGGGTATTAAGCTACCTTGAAGCATAGGCAATAACCTTTACCATTTTGCATAAGCACACATCCCAAACCAAACTCTAGAGGCATCACAATACACCACAAAACCATTCGTCGGTAAGGTCAACATCGGAGCAGAAGTAAGTATATCTTTCAACTCTTGGAAACTTTTCTCACAAGCTTCCGACCACACAAATTTAGCCTTCTTTTGAGTTAAAGTCGTCAGAGGACATCAAAGGAGAAGCAATAGAAGAAAACCCCTCAACAAACCTTTTATAGTAACCGGCCGAACCCAAGATGCTTCTAATATCCGAGGGAGTTAGAGGTCTAGTCCAACTCTTGATCGCATCTGTCTTCTTAGGATCTACCTAATTTCCTTGCTTGACACAATATGGCTAAGAAAAGCTACGGACCTTAACCAAAATTCACATTTGCTAAACTTTGCGACAAGTTGTTGGTCCTTAAGAATTTGCAACACAATCCTCAAATGGTCAATATGCTTATTCTCACTTCTTCAATAGATCAAAATATCATCAATAAACACAATTACGAGCATATCAAGGTATTGTCTAAACACCCTATTCATCAAATCCATAAACGCCGCCAGAGCATTAGTCAACCCAAATGTTATTACCAAGAACTCATAATGACCATACCGGGTCCTAAAAGCCGTCTTTGGAATATCATCATCCCTCACCTTCAATTGGTGATAACCCGACCTAAGATTAATCTTAGAGAAGTAACAAGCCCCTTCAAGTTGGTCAAACAAGTCATCTATCCTTGAAAGAGGATACTTATTCTTAATGGTCACCTTGTTCAACTGATGATAGTCAATACACATACAAAGAGACCCATCTTTCTTTCTAACAAACAAAATGGGAGCACCCCATTGAGAGATACTCGGTTGGAGAAAACCCTTATCCAATAAATCCTTTAATTGCTCTTTCAATTCCTTTAACTCAGTCGATGCCATTTTATAAGGAGGAATAGAGAGAGGTTGCGTATCCGGGAGAAGGTCATACCAAAGTCTATTTCCCGCTTGGAAGGAATACCGGGTAAATCATCGGGGAACACTTCCGAAAACTCATTAACAACGGGGACCGACTCAAGAGTATGGGTTTCAGAATTTACATCCCGCACCCTAACAAGATGGTAAATGCAACCTTTTGAGATCATATTTCTAGCTTTAAGACAAGAGACAAACCGACCTTTAGGCATAGAATTTCCCCCCTTCTACTCTAGGATAGGCTCATTTGAGAACTGAAACTTGACTACACGAGTTCTACAATCTATAGAAGCATAACATGCATGCAACCAATCCATACCACGAATCATATCGAAATCTAACATGTCAGGCTCTATCAAATCAACAAGGGTAACTCTATGGGATAAGGAAACGGGACACTTTCTATAAACCCTTTTAGCCACCACAGAATCACCAACAGGAGTAAAGACAGAAAAAAGTTCTAACAACACATCCGGAGGAACATCAAACCTCATAGCCACATATGGCGTCACAAAAGATAAAATAGCACCTGGATCTAGTAAAGCATACACATCAAGTTGAAAAACTTTTAACATACCGATAACTACATCCGGGGAACTCTCTTGGTCACCTCTAGACTGGAGTGCATAAAAGCGGTTTTATTGGGGAGCATTGGAACCCGAACCACTAGGAGGATCTTGCTTGCATGTATCTTCCTTTAGCCATAAGCATAGGGCAATCCCTCATTAAACTTTTTCCACAACCAAAGCAATTGTCTGTGCCGGCCAGGCACTTACCATCACGTTTCTTCCCTTAGCACAAGTAGACCTAGCCAAAGAAGAACCATATCTATTCCCTCCTTGAGGTTTAGGGTTAGACACCCCATCTTTGTTGGACTTTGGAGGAGCATTGGATGAACCTTGACTGGAAAACCTTTGTCGAAATCTAGGTCGACCCTGTCCATTGGACTTTGCATTAGAGAAGTTTCCATCACCGGTCCTAGCCCTTTTTACCTCCCTAGACTTTTACTTGAGTTTCTCTTCCTCAATTTGTTGTGCATGGATCATAAGACGAGAGATGTCCATGTCACCAATGAGCATGGCGGTACGACACTCTTTAACCACCATTTTGGATATACCCGACACAAACTTACTCATCCTAGCCCTAGAATCCGCAACCATCGTTGGAGCATACTTGGACAATTGAGTGAACTTTAGGGCATACTTTTTCACACTCATACTTCCTTGACAAAGGTTAATGAACTCTTGCACCTTTGATTCCCTCATCTCAAGGGGGAAGAACCTATCAAGAAAAGCAGATTTAAACACTTTCCATTCTACGGGACCCGCTCTTACTAGCCTTGCGTCTTTCCATTGGTTGTACCATACTTAAGCAACACATTTCAATTGATAAGAGGCCCATTCCGCCTTCTCTACTGGAGTCACCCCCATAATAGTAATTACCTTATAGACCTCATCGACAAACTCTTAGAGGTCTTCCTCAACTTTGGAGCCATAAAATTCTGGAGGGTTCATCCTTGTAAAGTCCCTCACTCTTGAAGCTGCCGTACCCACATTTGGGTTCACGGGGACTACCACCTCTCTATTGGCTTGTGCCGTCATGGCTTGGGCCAACATTTGAAACGCCGACCTAAACTCTGCATTTGTAACGCCGACCTAAACTCTGCATTTGTTACATTCTCAGCCAAAGGATCTATCGGAGCTTGAAGATGACCTCCTTGTTCCACATTGTCACCCTCCATCCTTCTAGTAGCCCTTCTAGTAGTCATATCCTGAAGAACATTGGGCAAGGATTAAGAGAGAGATCTTATAGAGTTAAACTCTATGGCACAACTTAGAGTAATGAAAGAAGTGAAGTTTCCTAATCATCTTGTAGCCTCTCACTCATGAATGTGGCGCGCTTCACACTCATGAACAAGACTCTACTAAATGTGGCTTATGAGACATCATCCTAGGACAATTCTAAACCTTGTGCTCTGATTACCAAGTTTTTCACAACCCAGGGATACCCCTAGATGTAACATGGTGTATAGAACCCCGAAAGACTCCATATAATCCACTTAGTCCTCATAACATAAGAAATAGAACAATTAGAGTAAAACAACATTTGAACTCCAAAAACAATAATATATAAAAGCGGAAGTCTAGACACTTGTCTCATCATAGCCATCTATTACAATCGAATGAAATTGGGCCTAGCCCATACATCATGTCCAAAAAGGGAAATACAATGGAAAAGGATCTAAACAATAAAACTCCATCCTCGAAGCATGAGCATTCACCAAAGCTCGAAATCTCTAAATCAACACTTAGCCACGAAACTGGTGACCCTGATTGCCGGACCCTACATTTGGGAAAAATGTAGGCAAGAGTATGTGTTAGTACAAAAATATTCTAAGTATGATAACTATGCATAAAAACATTTAAAGCATGCTAAATTTCATTTCAAATAATGCAATTTACCAAGTTTAAACATCATCATAGAGATAGTTGGAAAATATAAGTCATAACATCATCTTCAATGCAAGCTAGCATTATCTTTAAAACCTTTGAATACTACGAGATACTTCTTGAAGCATGTCTTAGTTCATTATTGATCTTGTTATTGTGGGAATAAGCCTTAACTAACATGAGACCACGTGAGCTATAACATGATCACCCGGTGTTACCCACACTGAAAAGAGTTGTCCTACTTGCCTAAGGTAGAACCATGAACTCTTAGCTTAAGTGGATCCACTAGCTAAATAACCTATGGGGGCACATAGTTTATGGGATAAGGATATTGCTCCTAGAAACCCAACCTCTACTAATGTGAGGGCTTCCATCTCAAGAGATTGCTCCTAGAAACCCGGCCTCTACTAATGTGAGGGCTTCCATCTCAATAAAATATCCACTTGGTGCTAAGCATAAATCCCACGGAGTAGTTATTAAGTCTTAACTTAACTCATTTCTCATGGAAGCAGAGGCGAAGCCACGTAGGCTTAAGGGTGTCCAATTGGACACCCTTCGTCGAAAAATTATACTACATATACACGTAAAGTTTTGACTTTATATTGGTATATATAGAATTTGAAAACCCTGAAATAACAAAGTAATGCGTAGTGGAGTTGGCAATAGCCGTCGCAATCCCACTTTTTGCCCCAGTTCGATTCCCCGCGGCTATATATGAATTTATGATTAATTTGATTTCATGAAACATCAAATAGTTGAAATATTTTTACATATTTGTCCTTTATTATTTTTATGTTGTATTGATATATTAATAAATTTTTCATATTAACACTTTACTAGTTAAAAATATTTCACATGAAATGTAAAATATCATAAGATTAAATGACATGTTAGTATATTTTGCATATATTTTTTTTCAAATCCAAAAGATTGAAAATATTCTTTACATTCTTAAATTTGTGTCAAACGATAATAGAAAAGTAATTTAAAATAGAGTCAATATAAAATAATGTCATAATAATAGAAACATGTACATGATATATACATTTTTTTATTAATCATTGAAAATAATTAATTACAAATAGTGAATAAGTTACTTTTAAACTTTTGAAAAATAAAATAATAATTTAATTTTTTTATCAATGATTAAATGTCAAGGAACTTATCAATTTTTCTAGTATTCTATTATAGTAATTACTGCGTAAATTCCTTTTATGACTATTATAAAATTTATCATATTTTTTAGTACTTATTATTTTAATACGACGTGTAATCTTTATTTATTATTTTCTTCAAATTGTTATTTTTGTATAATCATAAAAAATAATACTTACAACAATTTCTATTTTTATTAACTTAAATATATTTTAATACAACGTGTAATATTTACTTACTATTTTCTTCCCCGTGTTATTTTCTTTAATCATATATCAATAATACATACAACAATTTAATTTTATTAACATAAATACTTTTAGTAATAATTCTTCTAATGTTCTATTAATAATAATGATTGAAATTATTTATGATCACTATTAAAGTTTCTACATAATTGAGATAAAAATTGAGGTACGTACAAATAAAAATATTTTTGAACAAACAAAATAATTACATGCACTATTAGAGAGTACCTTCTAGTTATATAATTATCTTACAATTATGATAAAGTCGGAAAAGTGTAACTATCTTCAAAAACTATAAATATTAAATTCAAAATATGAACTTTTACTTTGTCAGTCTCAATTATTTCAAAAATTACAAATAATTTTATAATTTTAAAATAACTAACTTATCATTTTAAAATAATTTTATAATTCCTAATTAAATATTTAAAAATTTATATAAATTCTATATTTTTTAAAAATGTCTGAATTCCACGTTATAAAAAAAATAATCTTAATTTTGAGTTCGCTTTGATCTAATAATTTGAAACAAAATAATTTCAAATTCTCTGATATCTTGTAATATAAGAAGTCTTTTTTGTACATTTAATTTTTAGAATAGTTGTATATTCTATAGGTTTGAAGGTTCTAAATTTCAAAGATAAACCATTTATTTTAAGTATAGTAACAATTTTTAAAAATTATATTTTAAATAAATTTAACTGAACAAATGAACAAAATTTTGTTCATACTTTAATATTTTATCACTCACAAGTATATTACTAAAAAGATATGAGAAAGTGGAATAATATGCATAAACCATGATATTCTACATTTATCGATACATTATATTAATATTTCCATAGTAATTAAGATTTCAATTGCACATATTTAGCATTTTAAAAATGTGAATATATTACCAATAATCCAACAATCAAAAACATGTTAGTGTAAATGATTGAATAAAAATTAACAGAAAATGAAAAAATAAATAAGTATTAGAATAAATTCACTAAAATTAAATTTAAAAATTACGTATAATCTAAAAATATATTAATCACAGTAAAAATATCAAAGATTACAAATACAAATGTAAATAAGAAAACATATAAAACTCATTTGATTTAAAGAATTTAAGTACATAATATCACAAAAACAAATCAAATTGTATGAAATAAACTAAAAAGTCACAATAAGACATTATACTTATCAATATCAGTTTGATAAATTTTGTTCTTTTTCTTGCACTTCCACTTTTTTATTTGCAAATATATTCAAATTTTCTTCAGCTAGCCATCAAATAATCGACCTATTCACCCCATAAAAAAATGAAGATAAGAAGAATGAAACTAATTTAACAAACAACATTACACATTTGAAGAAGAATAGATTCATGGTTCAGTCATTTGATTTAAAGAATTTATGTACAAATATGACAAAAACAAATCAAATTGAATGAAATAAACTAAAAAAAACCATAATAAGACATTATAGATCTAACAATATCATCATTTGCAGAGGATTTTCACTTTGATAAATATTATTCTTCTTTTCTTGAACTTCTACTATTTTATTCGCAAATATATTCAAATTTTATTCGGCTAGCCATCAAATAATTTACATATTCACTAAATAAAAAGATGAATATAAAAAGAATAGAAATAATTTAACAGACAACATTACACATTTGAAGAAGAATACATCCATAATTCAATAATAAACACATAAAAATTAACAGAAAATGATAACATAAAAAGTATTAGAATAACTTCACTTAAATTAAATAAAAAATAACACAATCGTAAAAAAATATTAATCACAGTAAAAATCATCAAAGATTACAAATGTAAACAAAAGTAGAACATAAAAAACTCATTCGACCCAAAGAATTTAAGTACAATATATGACAAACAAATCAATTGAATGAAATGAACTAAAAAAAATTCACAAAAAGACATTATAGATCTAACAATATCATCATTTGCAGAAGATTTCAACTTGCATAAAAATTGTTCTTCTTCTTCTTGAATTTTCACTTTGTTATATGCAAGTATATTCAAACTTTTTTTTTCGGCTAGCCGTCAAATAATCTACCTATTCGCTCCATAAAAAGATGAAGATAAGAAGAATGGAAATAATTCAACAAATAATACTACACATTTGAAGAAGAATAGTTCAATTAATTTTGTTAATGACTTTATTTATGTATATATAGGGAATATAAATAATGGGTAGAGTAGTTTTAGGTAACCACTTTAAATTCAAATTCAAAAAGTAACTATTTTGCCTTTTTTTAAAAAAAATAGTTACGTGAGTTGGTTACTTATTTTGAAAAAAAAACACATTTAATTTTTTTTTTTTTTAAAAAACTAAAGTATTTCTTCATTTAACAGATTTTTTTAATATGCGGGTAGTTTTGCTATTTATTTATTTAAAATGATTGATGCACGTTTTTTATTTTATTTTTTCTTTTCTACTTTTTAAAGTTATAAAGAAAAAATATTATTTTTTTAAAAAAAATATTCTTTAAGAGATCTATCAAAATGGCAGTGTTTTTTTTTTCCTTTTTCAATTCACGTAAGTTTTACACTGCTATTAATTTAAATAAGTTTTGTAATGTTAAATAAGTTTTAAAATGTTTATTTAAGAAATACTTTTAATTTTATATTTGTTTTTTTTTAATTTGTTTTTTTCAATTGTTATTTATTATTTAAAATATATTTAAAAAAGTTGTCATGAAAACTGATTAGCAATTTAAATACATTGCTATAAACATTATTATAATATTATATTATTATTACTTTTATTAGTACGATAATTATTTATTATTATTGTTACTATTTAAAAATTTACCTTTTAAAAATAGTTGGTTACTCTTTTTTTATTTCTTTTGGTTTAATTTAAGATACATATTTAAAAGATTTTTAAATTATTTTTAAAAATTTAAAATTATTGAATTTTTGTGGTGCTGACATGTGACACTTTTTACTTCTCCTATTATATATAGATAGATGTTCAATAGCTTGGTGGTTAATAGTGTCAAGGTTTGCTTCAGGATCCAAGTTCGAATTTTACCTCTAACTATTTTTTTTTCCAATTAAAATTGAATTATTTCCTTAATTTTTAATACCTTTTCCTTGTGAAATAAGATTTCCTTAATTTTAATACTTTTTCCTTGTGGATTTTTTTCAATTTGAATTATTTCCGTAGATTTTAATACATTTTTCTTGTGGAATAAGATTTCCTTAAATTTTAATATTTTTTTCTCGTGGAATAAGGTTTTCTTTCTCTGTAAATAGGAGACTCATTTACCTAAATTATATCACAATATAATTAAGAATAGAATCTCAATAATTCTCTCTCTATTTTTTCTTATCTTTCTCTTATTTTATAACAAAAATAACCAACTTAATATTTTAGTTTCAAGTTTCATTGGACATGAGGAATTATTATAATAAAGTACCAAAAAAAGTTCAACTTCTCTAAGTTAAACAAATAAAGAAACAACGGTAGATCAATTAGAGATGTTGTCACATTCTTCTAAAAAACAAAGCATTGATTTAAATACTCTAGAGGTTGATCCAGCAAAAAGAACTTCAATTTTAAATTATGATCCAAATCTTCGTGATGAAATAAGAAGAGCATATCTTAAACTTGGTCCTTGTTGACCAAATATTACAGAATACCCTCAATCATATATTGCTAAAGCAATGTGTCGTTTCAACTTTGATTGGTATCAAGCGTATGTCTGGTTAGAGTATAGTGAGAGTGCAGATGCAACATATTGTTTACTTTGTTATTTATTTAAAGGCAATAATATTTATCAAGGTGGAGGTGAAGTATTTTCAACAACAGGATTTAACAATTGGCATAAAAAAAGCAAGCTTGATGAATATGTTGGTGGACCGAATAACATTCATAATCAAGCAAAGAGAAAATGTGATGATCTAATGCAACAACGACAGTCCATTCGTGTTGCATTTGATAGGCAATCTGATCAGATTAAGATTGAATATTGGACTCGCTTAAATGCTTCAATTGATGTGATAAGACTTCTCTTAAATCAAGGATTCTCACTCCTCGGTCATGATGAAAGTGAATCATCATTGAACAAAGATAATTTTGTTGAAGTTCTTTCCTAGTACAAAGATAGGGTTGAAAACATCAAACCTTTCGTGTTAGAAAATGCTCCAAGAAAAAATAAATTGACTTCTCCAGATATTCAAAAAGAACTTGTGACTGCATGTAAGATAGAGACATTAAAGTCTATAATGGAGGATCTAAATGGTGATTATTTTGATCTATTAGTTTATGGATCTTTTGATGTGTCACGTAAGGAGTAAATGGCTATTGTTTTACGATATGTCCATAAAAAAAGATTTGTAATGGAAGCATTTATTGGACTTGTTCATGTTAAAGATACTAGTGATTTATCTCTAAAGAAAATAATTGTTAATGTACTTGCTCAACATTCATTAAGTTTATCTTATGTACGTGGACAATGTTATGATTGAGCAAGCAATATGCAAGGTGATATCAATGATCTTAAAATGTTGATTAAGAAAGAAAGTAAACCAATTCATTCTATTCATTGTTTTGCTCATCAACTTCAACTAACTCTTGTCGCACTTTCAAAAGAATGCATTCAAGTGGGAGGAAGCTAAGCTTTCAAAATAATTGTTAATGTATTTGGAATTGAAGATTTTGAAGGAAAATGTATCCATGGATAAAAGCTACCATACCTTAACAAAAAAGCCCAAAGAAATTGATGTGTAAAAGCTTGCTTCTTGAAACCTAGCTTGAATCTCCTTCTTCTTCTTCAAGTTTCTAGAGAGCGAAATATTTTGAGAGGAAGAACTTTGGGGATTTGTTTTGGGTTTTGGGAATAATGACTTGAATGGGTTAGTTTTAGAGTTAAAATCACTTATATAGGGGTCCTAGGCTTAGGCAAAACGACTTGGCTTTAATTTAATTAAAATCGAAAAGACCAACTTAACCCCCACTTACATTGCACTGCCCAGGGACCACTTGAGGTCCCACGAGTCGTGGTCCTCTTCGTGGACCATGGGATAGTAGCTAGGCAACCCCTCCTTTAACACCCTAGATGCTAAGGCATCTTCACGACCCTTTCCACAGCCGTGGTGCCCTCTGTGGTCCATGGACCAGTGGCTAGGGTCGCCACACCCTGCCCCCACATGGCCAAGTAAAGACCACGACCCCTCTCACGACCGTGGTTGCCGTCACGAGCGTCCAATGGCTCGTGGGGAGGGTGAACTTTTGGGGAAGTTTTGGCATGGATACTGCCTCACCACCACGACACCTCCCACGACTCGTGATCCTCACCACGAACCGTCATGGGGGCGTGGTAAGGTGGGCAGTGCTTGGGAAAAACTAGGCTGCCCAAACCCCCTTCTTGGCCCTTGCCCTCTTCCTTGGCTCTAGCCCTTACACACTTAGCCCTAGTTTAGTTTACTAGTTTTTGGGGTGTTACAACAGTGATATGTAAGAAAGAGTCTAATACATATATATACCAAAGATGCAATATTTAATGGTAAGAGAGATATGATTAACATGCAAAGAGCCTATCCTGTTTCATCATCAGAGTTGTACATAGCTTCAAAAGGGTCTATCTCTTTTGCCCTTAGTCAGGAAGGTAGAGAGAGATCTGCGATGACATATATATCCTTAGATTGGGCTTTGTTGTAATTATTTTGGGCTGACCCAGTTGCCCTCCATTCCATTTTATTTTGGGAAAATTATCAAACTAGTCACAAGCTCTAACATAATTATTAAAAACATCTACACTTTAAAATAATTATTAAAAATGTCAATATGTCAATATTTTAGAAAATAAATTGTATCCTAATATAATTAATTTCCTTTCTTTTTGTTTCTCTCCACATCGGACCATTTTTTACTCCCTATCCGGTAAAAATAAAATAAAAAATACCCTCATTACTCCCACTTACCCCTCTTTCTAGGTTTTACCCCAAATCACTCATTTCTCTCTCTTTCCTTTTTCACCATTGTTATCTCCTTCTCTATTCAAGAAAATCAACTATTTGAATTTCCTACACTTTGTTCAAGAAATCTCACAATTAATTCAAAAGATATTTTTCACTCATTTATAAAGGTAAATTCGAAGTCAACAAGTATTTTGTGAAATTTCTTGTGATTTTATTTTCATATTCATCAAATATTTTGTGTTTCAGATTTTTCATTTTCTTAACAATATTGTTTGATTTTTTGTGAGTTTGTTTTTATATTCACCAAGTATTTTGTGAGATTTTCCTTTCTTATGTATTTCAGATTTTTCGTCTTTTAAGCATTATTGATCCATTTTTTTGTGATTTTGTTTTTATATTTGAGATTTAGTAGATTGTCGTAATCTACATTGGCATTCATACTTCATATATTTATTGATTTTTTATACATTCATATTTAATAATTTTGAATTTTGCTTATAGGGTTACTAATGCATAAGCAAAAACAGATTTGGACTTGAGTTTGGTGAACAAAAATTGGAAAAAAGAAAATGGGTGTGCAGAACTTTGCATCAGAGAGGGACCGACAACAACACATACAAGAAATGAATTTGAACTCTTATGTACCAAGATTAGTTTAATGTATTTTTGCTTTTAGCTACATTATATATCCTGAGTTAGTGATGAAGAAAATTGTATTCTACTAGATCCATTATGTATCCCAAATTAGTAGTATCCAAAAGAAGAATTATATTAGCTCCATTATGTAGTTGTTTAATATATGTGTCATGCTTATATATCCTTTTTCATATTGTATTCTTGTTTTGTGTATTAATATGTTCTTAGATTGTATATATTCTTTTTGTCCTTTTTCAGATTGTATTATTGTTTTGTGTATTAGTATGTTATTAAATTGTATTCTTTTTGTCTTTTTTCAGATTGTATTCTTGTTTTGTGTTCTTAGACTGTATAATTATTTTGTGTATTAGTATGTTATTAAATTATTTTCTTTTTGTCTTTTCCCAGATTGTATTCTTATTTACTAATTGTATCCTAATATATTTAATATTCCAAAGAACCAGCTATGAAATAAAAGCATAAACTTTTGTTCATACAAAAAATCTATAATGAATGCAATCAATACCAAACTATCATTTTTTTATGTATTCATTATATAGGTATTCATCCTATAATTCCATGTGTATTAGATAATTTGTATTTTATTTTGTCGTATTCAAAACAACTGGCTACAAAATAATAGCATGACCATTTATCCATACCAATTCCTATAATGGATACACAATTTTCTTAAAAATCTAAAGGTAAACAGCCAAACACAAGTTCATTTCGTTCACAAAAAGTATTTCTATATTAAAATTTTGATTTCATACTAATTTTGTATTAAAATCAAACTTAAAATACAAATGTCAAATACATACACAGATCCAACTACTTTCATAAAAAAAAAAAACAATAATTGAAACTTAAACAATACCTAGCAATTTTTTGATTTTCACTGATAATCTTGAACTTTAAAAGAAATCGATGGAATTCAATTTGAAATATCAATCGATTAATTCAACAGTTTCTTAGCCAAATAAAACTGACGCAAATCAACGAAAACTCCACTTCAATTTCAATGGAGTTATTCGAAAATGGATATTGAAATTTCTTAGAAGAATGGTGAAAGGACGTTTGAATGAAGAAGAGAGAGATGACAGGACTCTAATAGTAATTAATTAGAGATTTAAGCATGTTGACCTTTTTTGAAATATCTTCTCCCATTATTTTCTCCATTATGTTGTTAAAGATTTGTATTCTTTCAAATTAAATAAATACAAAAGTCATCCTTATAACAAATCAAAATATTGACATTTTAAATAAATATTGAAAGTATTGACAAGGGGTCCTATTAGATGCTAAAATATTGTTGTTTTGAAAATTTTCCCCTGCTTAAGAAAATTAGTAAACTAGTCAAAATCCCTAACATGATTATTAAAAATATCTACACTTTAAAATAATTATTAAAAATGTCAATATGTCAATATTTTAGCAAATAATAGGGGTGTAGGTGGTCGGGTTTTACAAATATCAAACCAAATCATTTGTGTCACAGTTTTAAATTTATAAACCAAACCAATAAAACTCGGATTTTTCAACCTCGGGTTTTTTCGGGTTTTCCGAATTTTCAAGTATTTTCGGATTTTTCCGTTAAAGTATTCATACAAACATATAATTTATTTGTATTTCAAATATTTCTTTAGTTCTACCAAAATACAACTATCTAAGGTGTTTCTTAAGAAAATAACGCAAAATATGATATGATTAATGACACTAAATATCCAACAAAAAAATAATGATGAAATCGTGTAAGAAAATATTGTAAATTAATAAGTCATAATGAAAATGATCATAATTTAAATGTACTAAATCATTCTAAAATAAGTTTAATAAGTATTAGTTACATGACTAAATATTAAAGGAAATTAAAATTAAATTATGTATTTTAATTGTCTAAACCAATGTAAAACTAAAGAACAAGTATTCAATATTATTGTCATTCGTTGAATTGATTTTCTTTTTGCATTAGTATTAATTTGATTTTTATTTAAGCTTTATTATAATTATCAACATCTATAGACTAAATCTTTATTGGATCATTCATAATTTTAAGTTTCAAATTTGAAATGATATATTAAAAGATAAAACTATGAAAAAGTATAAGAAATATTTAAAAATTATATCAAAGTAAATATTTTTATGTATAAAATAAAATTTTAAAATTATCTATTTAATGTCAGATTGGTTTGATCTCGGATTGATTTTTTTAAGTTAAAACCAAACCTACCCAAATATAATTGGGTTTTTTTTTTCAATACCAAATCAAGTTTAGTTGGATTTTTTTTTCCAGTTTGACTCAATTTGGGGTTTGGTTCGATTTTATACACCCCTAAAATATAATATATCCTAATATAATCAATTTTCTTTTCTTTTATTTCTCAAATCAGTCCCTATTGGACTCATTTTTATCCCACTATCCGGTGAAAAAGATAAAACAAAATCTCATTACCCACTACCTTTTTCTAGGTTTTTACCCCAAATCTCTCCTTTCTCTCTTGCGTTTTCACCATTGGTCTCCCCTTTTCTTTCTCATGGGGTCCATTGGGATGGTTAATTCCCAATGAGATTTATACGCTGCAAGTTCGATCCGCAGCACAAAGCGTCACCGTCTCCATGAACACGTATTCACGTTTGGGGTGGCACAAGTTTTCTTAATGATGTGTGCTGGATGAAGTTTGGGTTGTTCATCTTCTTTGTGTTTATAATGA
This sequence comes from Solanum verrucosum, assembly GCF_900185275.1. NCBI lineage: Eukaryota > Viridiplantae > Streptophyta > Magnoliopsida > Solanales > Solanaceae > Solanum > Solanum verrucosum. Next base: position 1,187,544 of record NW_026020157.1, read on the forward strand.
CTCTCTTTGTCTACTTTTACGTGAATGAAGAATGATGAAACCTATGAGCCTCCTTGCGTGCTTTATTAGCCATTTGACCATGGTAGATTCCAGCTTTGATTCCTGCCTCAAGAAGTGATTTGAAGATGTACAAAAACCATGATAATGGTATCATAAGCCAAGTCACTAGGTCATAGCAGCATTGAGACTCACTAGTAAAGCATCATGCACTGTTATGATATCATGAGAACAGCAAGAAGGATCAACAGTCTGTTGAAATCATGAAATCTATCAGAACCTAGCAGGCTAGCACATGGAGAAACAGAGTAAAGAATAAAGGGAACTACTAGGAGGAGAAAACGTTCAGCATTTTCTCAACTGAAACAAACTGCAAGTGCCAAGCAAGCCAAATTTCATGCATCTAATCACAAACCTTGAAAAAGGATGACATTGAAGTAGAAAGCACAAGGACTAATACTTTCAACATTTCTGCTCATTAAGAGATGTAATCAAAGCACATCCACTGGAAACATATCATACTAGAATGCTACAAATGTCCCAAGTTGGCAAAAAAGAAATCATAGTTTTATCATGGAAGAGACAAAATGTGACCTCTTCAGTGTCTTTGACGGTTGTACAATATACTATTGTTGAATTTGCATTATCTACATATTTAGAGATCTCTTCCACCAGCTGATCAACAAATTGAGAACTACGACTAAAAGATTTGACTCCGTAAAAAAGATTTTTGAGATCAAATGAGCCAATAGCAACATGATGGCCTTTCATCAACAAGGAGTTCATAATGTCACTCCGAACTCTGAAAATTAAGAAAAGAAATGATTATTCATCCAAAGCTTCTACGAGCTAAATAAAGAGAAGAAAAACTAAGAAATACAAAGTGGTGTGTCAGCTTATATATACTGGTCCAACAAAGCTATAGTGCAAGTTCGATATTTTTATTTTCCGGTAAATGACACTTCATGCTATGAGAGACGCAATAAATATTTGACAGTGATTAGAAGTTGTGAGTAGTTTAACCAAAAGCATAGATAGCATATACCTGATCCAGCTTAACTCACAACAGAAGCCTACTACAACAAGAATGCTTGAAAATTAGGACTAACAGTCAAGAGACGGCAGAAGTTAACACAATGCAATAGACTGTTAGATACAAGAGAAGCGAGGTAAGGTGGTATAGTTAAGGCTGATTTCTCAAAGTAAAGCTAGCTGACAGTTGAGCTTGGATATAAATTTTCCTTGTATTACTGGGAAACAGCCAATTCACTTTAGTAAACTTCCCTACAGTACAGTTGTAGATTACATCAAACACTGGAGACCCAGCCAAACAGTAGAAATTAAAATATAAAATAGTGTTTGGTAGAAAGTCTACTGTGTGGTCCAGACACTAACAAGCAGCAAGGAAACAAAATCATGAGATGAAATAAGATTAGAGAAAGAAATTACATCCAATTAGATATCCTGTCCACCTTGTTTCTGAAGCAGAACATGACCCCAAAATCAAAAGAAAAGAAGAAATTGGGGAAGTAATGGAAAAGAAAAGTAAGAGAAAAAAAGTTACAGAACTTGAAAAAGTATTTACTTTTCTGTAGCAGTTGCTGTCATGCCAACAAATAGAACATTCAAAAGAACATTACGCAGCTTGTCCAACTGCTTATACTCAACCCTGAAAAGGAGAAAAGCAAGTTTTTTTAGACAATAGGTAAAACCGTAAAAGGGCAAAGAAATATTATTAAGATAGAAGTAGGTTAATACTGCAAGAGACGACTAAAATGTCCAAGAAATATAAAATTCGAAGAGCAAAGGAATAATGAAGAACCATGCCTGACAAGGCTGAAGTAGACTCGTGCTACAAGAAAGAACAAAAATATCTTGATGGAATGCTGCTATAGATCCACTATAAATAACATCTTTAGTTTTCATGCTGTAGAAAATAATATTCATCTGAAGAAACTTTCAAGCTAGAGCTCCATGAACCAAAGATAAAGATACGAAAATTCTAAATCTACTTCAATGCACTTCAAGGAATTTAGGTCCACTGATCAGTGCAAATTTATAACCTTAATTACTATGAGTGCTGCTTGCACCCTCAGACAGTTGAATCATTTCAAGTTTTTTGATCTTATACAAACATATATCTGTCTTAACGTTCATTTTCGCAATATTCACAATGTGAACGAGTTGGGTCTTAAAAGGTTCAACATTTACTACCAGATAACATTGTTGGTCTCAAAACCATTCTATACTGGGTGTTAGAAGGATCAACATTTACTGCCACATAACATTGTTGGTCTCAAAACCATTCTATAGGCCTTGCCTTGAGATTAGGTATCTCTTTCAAACAGTACAGAAAAATTTCATACAACAGCACCAACAACTATCAGTACAGGAATAGTCTTCAGTGAAAGGAATAAAAACTATCAGTTTTCAGCCTACTGTACATATTCCTTTATACAACAAAAAATACAGTTAGTCCTGATCTTCAGCATGGAGTTAGCACTTCCTTCTGAACACCTGTGTTTCGCTTTTTCCACATTGTCCACCAAAAAGCATAGACGAATGGTGTTACCTATTATCTTCCATACTTTACCCTAACCTTTTTAGCCTTGGCAATCTATCAGTTCTCTTTCTCAAAACAAAAGCAATCTTTCCTCTGGTGTTGTTCCAGGCATAATTCAAGTCATCCCCAGTGCGTTTAGGAAAAAGGACCATAATTATCTTGCTGTAGAGCAGTGCAAAAATACATGGTTACTTCTTTTGATCTCTCCTCCAAATAGATCCCATCGATTTCATAGCTGAACTCATCTCTTCTGGAGGTTCTCTTGAGACAAGCACGCTTGATGAGACACCATCCAAGAGAAACAAGTTGCTTTCAAAAGATGTTTCAGATTTCCAGAGCTTCCTCCACCTTGCTGCATTGTACAGTCCATTTCTTTTTGTAAGAGCTAGGCTGCATGTCGTAAAAGTAAACATCCCCTATCCTTGTGCTTTCCACCCCAGAATCTCGCTGTATTCTAGAGTCTTAAAAGACTGCTACTTTCAAGCGCCCAGTAGTTCAAGTTTCTTCTCAACCTCACATCCTATCCCTTTACATTGCACTGAGATAAATTTGTATCACTATAAAGCTGAGGAAATTGCTTCTTCCTGGGGATCTACTCTATCCAGTTGTCAAGAGAGAAGGATATTTCTTCTGTCATCTATTCACACAGCAATTGCTTCTTGCTGGTAACTTTATATAAATGTTACTTTTACTGATAAAAAAAGAAAAACATATATTCTTCTATCGTTTCCAATTTTAAAACCAACTCTTTTCTCAAAATATAGTGACATGACCATAAGATTTTTCCAGCAACCCACCCATAAGTTCTTGCCACTGCTTTGGTACACCATTCCCCTAGTGTTCCTTATTTCTTTATCAAACATATCCACAAGGAATTCCCCTATTTACTGAACCTCCAAAGACACTTCTTTAGGAAGCTTCTATTTTGGATTCTAATTAGTATCCGTATTTTAACACAGGAGGGACCTTTCCTAATGTCAAAACACTCTCATATTCTTTATGCCCAGTCTACCTTAGTCTTTAACCCATTGTAGTAATTCCCTATTTCATCAAATGGTAATTTTTCACTTTGCTAGGTATCATTTCATCGCATAGCACTCCACCAACACTGCTACAATTTAAGTAATTAAATTTCAATGCTATGTATTACAACTACACTCTTCATCTATCATTTGGTTCTCCTGTCAAACAGAGTCTACGTGTTAGCATTGTCTACATTTAGGTACTGCAATTGCATCCCATCTCACTTCACCTTCATTTCTAGGGGACTATACGTCCAATTTTATGAATTATTTCTACCTCTCATAAAATCATTATACTCTAGAGTGGTTCTCCAGATGGTGAGAAAAAAATGAACAACTAACCAAGAACGAAACTGGGTACCAAGGTATTTAACTGTTAGGGTTTTGCCCTGATTTTCTTACCATAATTTAAGATTTATTTTTCCTTAAAGAAAAGACAAAACATTACCATAAATGTTTTTACTTTTTTTGAAAGAAAAATATAATATTCTTTCATATTTGGATTATTCTCTCCTTTTAGGACTCTTTTTCTAGTAAGAAAAAGTTTTAGGACTCTATAAATATATGTTTGTTTTCTTCTAACACAAAAAACAATAACATCCACAATGTAGTCGTTTAGAGAGTTTTGTTTATGGGGAGATTTATTCTCTCTAAAGTTTCAATATTTTTCTTTATATTAGTTTTGATATAATAATATTTTGATTTTTAGTATAAGTTTTTGTTATCTGATTTATCAACCATATGATTTGCAAATTGCAAGCTTCCGCATGACATCCTAATCACCCTTCATAACCCAACATTAACTACCATTGTTTCCCATTTAATAGCTAGGAAAAACTGTATAACTCAGAAAATATAATCTTCTTGAGCTTTATTATCTTCAGCCACTGCTATTCATATCTCTAAATTGAGAATTTTTTTGAAGCAGCAAACCATACACAGGCAAGATACTCAAATAATACTTCTGCTAAAATCCTTGCCAAATGGACCAGAGAATCCATGAACAATCAAAATGTCAAAATATTAGGATAATGTGTGAAGAGGATCTAACCTGAAATCATGACCCCATTCTGAGATGCAGTGTGCTTCATCAACCGCCAAGAGACACATCCCTGCTTTCAACAATCTTGACTGGAAACTGCAGCACATTTTGCGAAAAGCATATGTATAGTTAAAGATGCTAAACTCATTGGAAAATACATCTTAAAGATTCTTAACTTGAAAATCATCATTATTTCCAAGTGATGACAGAAAACAATAAAAGCAACAACAGCAAAAATAGTTCAATAATAGTCAGTGGAAACCTTTTCTAACTGTTTACTGAAAAGTTCCAGTGGTTTTCCTCATGTGCCAAATAGGGACATCTAAAGACTGAAGTAAGAATCATGCAACAGGTGAAGATGAAATTGAAGGCATCCATCAAAAAATATTGGAGCATAACAAGTTATACAGAAAAATGCTGTTGCCCACAACTCGATATGAAACTCACACCTGGAGTGGAAGTAATCTAGTGTGAGGTATACAAAAAACTTGTAAAGAAAAATCATGTATCTTGATGAATTTCTTCAGAAAATATAATTATCTGAATCACTGGATATTTGACAAGGAGCTTTTCCACTTAGAGTCTAGAGATACATCTTTCCAGATTACTCACCAAGCCTTTTCTGGAGACATATAGAGAATATCATAGTGACCTAACTCAGTATTGGACTCTGAGAACTTGAAAGATAGTCAGCTTTAATGCCATGACCTACAACAGGACATTATTTTTCAGAACACATATTTTTTTATGCTGTGAGCAATACAAAGTATTTAACTTGATCTTGTATCAAAGAGATGAGAGGACTTATAACAACAGCAGCCTTTCCGGTTATCAGTGGGGGAACCTGATAGCCTGAACAAACAATTCAAGCAAAATGTTCAGCGCATGTGTATAGTGTTTAAATATTGACAAAAAAGTTGAAGCTTACCACAATGATTTGCCAATGCCGGTGGCCATTATCACCAAACAGTCTTTTCCATCTAAAATCTTCTCTATGAGGGGACTAATTGTGAATGTTTTGGTATATGTCCGACTGTTTCAGCTTTGGGCCCTTCTCTTTTCGCGCCATTTTTTTTTACCAATGTCATCTAATCTTGGGGGAGTACATACATCATACATGGCAATGGATGGTAGAGTGTATTAAAATAAGGTAAAAGACATAAATTCACCTTTGATATTGTCTCGAAAAGTCAGTTACATGCTTAAACTATTATAACGATCTATTACACATCTTTATTATTTAAAAATGAATTTTTTTACCCCTAAAACTGACTTGGCAAAAAATAAAAAATAAAAAAAGTGCGTTTAACGGTAAATAAAGTAAAAAAATAAATTTAAAGTCTTCTTTTTTACTATCACCCTACCCCCACCCAATGCATCTTCTTCTTCTTCTTCATATACAACCATCTTCTTTTTCTTTATTTTTTTCATCATTTTTTCATACCCAATTTCCATCCACCCCACTATACCTCCACCAAAATTCTCTCCCCCACCCCCCGTCATATCCTATTTTAATGCTTATTCGATTTCACCATTTTTATTATATTTGATTTTTCTCTTCGGCTTTGTTGGTGGTTGATAAAATTGATGATTAAGTTTAAAAAATAAAATAGGCGAAATGGTCTGGTGGACCCTTATACTTGTATCAGTTTGTATTTTGAACCCTTCTACTTACACCTTTGTCATCTGGACCCTTAAACTCAATTAAAATGAGACTTTTAAGTCCCTCCAACCATGTGTGTAGCTCACTCTCCTTTATATAATTGACATGTCATATCCACGTCAGCTATATTAATGCCACATCATAATTATTTCATAACTATTTTTAAAAATTATTAACCAAAATTATTTAATAAAATGTAAAATAATAACATTTTAATTTATTATTGGCATTTCTAATTCTCCCTATTTCACGACCAAAAGAAAGCCATCGCCGGCGTCGTGCCATTTTTGCCGGCGAAATCACATATGCTTTCTCCCTCACCCGTCTTCATCTCTGCCGCACACCATCTCTATTTTTGTTTCCTCCTCCAATCTCCACAGTAACAATAACCTAAGCCACCGCACAACCAGATCTGGCCATGGCACAACCAGATCTGGCCAAACTTTTCGTAATCCAACACCGACTACTATTTTCACACCCTAAATTGCTTACAAATACAATTTCACACCAACTTCTGCCGTGAAACTTGTCGAAATCTACCCATTATTGTTTCTCCCCTTCCCACTGTTTCATGGCCCAAACCGTCGCCACCATTGTTGCCGGCGACACCACTCATATTCCTTCTTTTACCTGCCTTCATCTCCGCTACACATCATGACCATTTTCGCCGCCATGATTAGATCCTCGCACCCTCACCCACCTCATTTTCCTCTCCGTTGACCAGTCGCGCCTCTCTCTCACTCTACTATGTATCAATGGTGTCCGACGATTGCACCACTAGCGTCGTTGTCTCCTTCCATCAGTGAATTAGTTGACTCAAGGAGGTGCCCAAGATAATCTAAATAAATGAAAATAATTGTGGAAAAAAAGAAAAAAAGGGTTGGGCAGGTGATGAATATGGCTGAACAGGAGGTGTAATGGGTGAAGAAGAAGAAGTTTTTTAATTAATGGTTTAAAAATATTTAAAAAATTATTTTTTTTATAATTTTTAATATTTTTTTAAGTAAAAATGCTCCTCACTCGCCTTAATAGGCGTGTAGTTACACACTTTTGTCAACTTAGACATCCTAATGCCACATAAACATGGTCAATGGTCAGAGGGGTTTGTTAAATTGCGTTTTATTGAGTTTAAGGGTCCAGATGACAAATGTGTAAGTAAAAGGTTCATACTACAAACTGATACAAGTATAAGGGTCCACCAGACCATTTCACTAATAAAATATAATGATGGATTTGTTGGCGTGAGGTGACAAAGAAGTGGGAATTGAAGGTGGTGGAGAAGAAAAAATCAATATTGACAATGGTGGTAGTGATATTTGGTGGTGGGTTTGTACCTTTTGATGGTGATGATGTAATTTTGGTGATGAGTTTGTTTGTGGGTGTCAAATTTTCTTGTGGATCTTTCTAATTTTTCGATGGTGAATTTGATCGTAGGTGGTGAAATTTATGGTGACTATTTTAATTTTCATGGTGAAATATATAGATTTGGTAGTAATATGGCGACAATGGTAGCGGGTTCATGGTGGTGTTCATTGAAGAACAAACAATTGAATGATATGGAGAATTTTAGTCAAAATTTGACATGGCATCTGATGTAGTAGTGGCATGACATTGATGTGGCGCAAATGTGATACACCTCCCATTATGAGAGTGGTGCTTCATGTCTTAGTGGGTAAAAAATTTCACTATTTAGTGGCAAAGGTGTGTAATAGGTCACCATATTAGTTTAAGCGAGTAACTGACTTTTCAAGACAAGTGCGGGGTGAATTTATGTCTTTTAGAGTGTATTAATAATGCTTTCATTAGCAATGCATGTATTAGTTATTTCGAGTGTTTTAAAAGACTCTACTGGGACTCGCCTTGGGGCGGGACTCTAGCAAAACACCTTGATACTCAAGTGTGGGGCTTAGTTCTATAAGACTTACGCCCTAAGCGTCTGACTGTATCTCCTAAGCACGCCCAACGCCCAACGCTTAGAGCTCGCCTAACAGATCTTACACAAATTATGTGTTAAAATCTTTAGTTAACATTATTGACCCTCATAATTCTTGAATAAATGAATGATACTTCATTATATTTTAATCTAAAGAGATAAGAAGATTGAGAGTAGCTCAAATAACAAGTTGTAGTATCACATCTTTACTATTTGATAACATTGTGAAGGTGATTATACATTACGTAACATTTCTTTTAAAAATATGTAACAAAATTTTACTTTTTTACTTATCTGTGGTCTTCTTGGTTTTGTCATAAATCTCAAAGTTATCATATTTTATTTAGCTATTTGAATGTAATTTTATTTTTATTCATGATGGAGTGATGTTTTTATTATAATATTAGTAAGTTTTATTTATTATTTTCTTTTAGGGGGTGAATTGTATTGTATAGTACGATAAAAAAATATTTTTAGAAATAATAATTCTTTTATTATTAAAAAGTTAAGATATTAGATTATTTATACTTGTATAATCATATTAGAAGTTTTATTTTTTATGAGTTTCATTAATCATGTTTGTAATTATTTCAAACTTTGATGTATTTTTATAATTTTGTATTATTATATTATTATACTATATTATAAATTAAAAATTTATAGATCAATAGGGCTTACGCCCCACGTCTCGAGGCTTACGTCTCTCCCTAAACTAAGTAAAACGCCCCGCCTCATGCCCCCGCCTTTTAAAACACTGGTTATTTCATTAAGTGAAAAGACGCAATTAATGATATTAATAAATATCAAATTTTGAATGGAATATATAGTAATTCTCACCAAATTTGAGAGTAGTTTTCTAAAATTAGTTGACTTAACTATGGTTATGCTATTTGTTGATATAATATAATCTTGACCTTTAAACTTTAAATAAGACACATGTCTCTCATCTCGACATGCACTTGACGAAATGGAAGGAAGGGTAATAAAGGGGAGCCGGATCTAGCAATGCATGTATTAGTTATGCTTGCATTAATTATACATAGATTATTTTTATACATTTTTGGTTTGATGCTCATTAAAAATAGAATGCATTGCATTAAAAAAATTATTTACAAAGATACCCTTCACTATTATGGTGGACAAGATATAAAAAAATGTACTGAGGGAATTGGGTCTTTAATTGAGTTATTGCATGCATTAAAACCATTGCATTGCTAATACCTACAAATCCATGGTATTAGCAATACACACCTTTAATACACAATAGAGTGTATAACTAATGCAAACATTAGTTATACATAGGTTGGAAAAGAGTACCAAATAAGGTACTAGTAATACACAAAGCTAATGCATGCATTATTTTTCTTAATACACTCTACCAAACGACCCCTAATGGTGATAAAAAAGTTTCAAAATCAAGTATATGTGACTCAAGTCTTAATTATTGAGTAGGGTGACAACTTTTAGATTAAGGATTAAGGGGATGGATTTTTCATCTCTGAGCTTTTTATTTTACACTTTGACTCATCTTATATAAAAAACTAATAATGAGAAAATGAGGGAAAAAGAATGCATCCAACGACTTATTTTCTCCTTTTTCTCTCTTTTCGCTATTCTTCCATTGTTATTGCTCTCCTGTTGCTGCTCATCTTCTTCTTGTTGGTGTTTGTCATCTTCTTTTGTTGTTGCTTGTTGTGACATTCATATTGTTGTTATTGTTGCGCCGCTACTACTGCTATCAAACCAAATTTTGTTCCTATATCACTAAGCATTACTTCATAGGTGATTTTGGTAAGTAAAATAATAATTTTTAGTCTAATTTATCTGGGTATATTGGGTGTTTCTTGGGATAATTTACAATCACATATACAATAGGTAAGTTATCTGTTGCAACAAATACAAAAGTTGTTACTACATATGTCTTAAGTAAATTCAACATAGTAGTAGTCTATAACAATAGATCACTTAGCTGTTGGATAGCTTCTATCAGATTTGGAACAAAATTGGAAGCTTGTCCCAATAGGTAAGCCATCTGTTGCAACAGATGACTTACCTGTTGGATACATATAACAGTACCAAGCTAATCTGGGACAAATCCAGAAGCTTATCCCAACAGATAAGTTATTTAAACAGATGACTCATATGTTACAACAAATGACTTATCAGTCAGATACATGTTACAGTACCAGGAAAAACTGGGACAAAACCAGAAGTTTGTCTAAACAGGTAAGTCATTTGGTGCAACGAATGAGTAATTTGTTGCAACAAATGACTCATCTATTGCAATAATTGACTTACCTATTGGATAAGGTTCTAGTTCCGAACATGTATTCAACAAGTAAGTCATATGCTGCAACGGATACCTTAGTTGTTGCAATAAATGACTTACTTGTTGGGACAATGATTATGCATATAATTTTTTTTATTGTATATAGCCACTCAACTTTACTATACAATCATTATTAAATATTTTTAATAAATTTATTTAGGTACCATTAATGGAAGAATCAACAATAATAGTTATTGATTGTTATGGTGAATGGATCGAGAAGAACAATCAATTTATTTGGCGTTGGTAGGATGGTGACCTGTTAAACTAAATATTGATGACAGTTCAAAGGGAAATTTTGTATGATGATTTTGTGAACATAAATATTAGCTATTGTGGACTAAATTGTCAACCAAAAGATCTTCTCATTAGTTACATGCACATGTCTTTTGAAAATCAGAGGGTCCTACCTTTTAAGATAAGTAATCAACTTTGTTTGTGTGCTTATCTGAGTGATGCAGCTTGTCACGATCCAGGGGTACCCCCTAAATGTAACAAAGCACATTGAACCCCGAAAGGCTCCATGTAAGCCACTTAACATATCATAACATAAACATAGAACAATAAAGAGTAAAAACGCATTTCAAGTCTAAAATTTTCATAAAAGAAAAGCGAAAGTCTAGATTCTAAGTCTCAACATAGCCTTGTATTACAATATTCTAATGAGAAAAGCGACACAACCCATACAACATAGTCCGAAAAGGAAATACAAGAAATGAACTACAATGAGATAATATCAGTCCTCGAATCATGAGGACTCACTCGCAAGTTAGGAGAGTAAGCAAATCCAAGCTTTAGCCACAACGATTAGCACCTTGAGAACCTGACTCTACACTTGGGAAAAGTGTAGGAAAAGTAGGGGTTAGCACAAAACTGTACTAAGTATGATAGCCATGCACAAAACATTGAAAACATGCTAAAAGAGACATTTTATTTGAATGCATGCAATTTGCTAAGTTTGAACATCATCATGAAGATAGTGGAAAAGCATAAGTCATAAGCATAGTCAACATATAGATAATCATAACCTATGAGAAACACTTCATAAGTACCCTCAAAGCATACTTGTGCAATACATGAATAAGACCCCATAATTTTCACTTAAGCTAAGTAAAGCCTCTTGAGTAACCATACCACGACTGCTTGTCGCTTCTGGCCACCTTATTCCATCACCCGAGATCCAAGTCAGCGTTCATGAATTCATATTCTTGTTTATACTAGTGTGGGAATAAGCCTTAACCGACATAGACAATGTGAGCTTAACATGGAATTCGGTGTCTACCCTACACCGAAAAGGGGTTGCTCTACTTGCCTAGGGTAGAACCATACTCTTAGCTTAGGTGGATCCACTAGCTAAATACCTATGAGGGCACATAGTTTATGGGATAAAGAGATTACTACAGATACCCGACCTCTACTATTGTGAGGGAATCCATCTCAAGAGATTGCTTCTAGAAACCTGACCTCAACTAACGTGAGGGCTTCCATCTCATATCAATATCCACTCAGTGCTAAGCATTAATTCCCACAGATTTCATATTAAGTCTTGACTTAAGTTCATATTTATGGAAGAATGTCTTGACACTCAATCCAACATAATTCATAAGATAACTCCTTAGATCATGCGTGAGAATAACCTTTCACCGTCCATGTTTACATATAGATTCAATAGGTGAGAATAACCTTTCAACCTTAGAATCCTCATATTTTGAGAAAACCACTCACATCATATCATATTCGTACACATGTGTGTAAATGAGAATTTCTTTCAACAACACATAACAAGATCATAATCATAAGCACTTTACTCTCATAGTGTTCTTAAAGCATATATATAAATCTCATAATCATGCATAACTCTTATACTTTACCCTTCAAGGATCAAAGATCATATTCAATCAACACATCCAGAATTCACTACATTAGACATGGATATAATCATAATTCAAGTAATCAAATCACTACATGCATAATCTCATAATACTCTTCTTTCATCAACAAACCCACATCACAAGATCATAATTGGGAAATATAGGGGTTTCATGGGTTCTTGGGGAGTTCATCATAAAAACATTAGTAATCATCAATTCATTCATAATATAACATAATTAAAGCATAAAAATTGTTTTAGAGAGAAACCCATGACTTTGGAGTAAAACCCTAGCTTTTAGGGATTTTTATCTTTGAAATTGGGAGTTTGAAGGGACTCCATGGATGAAGGACTACCATACGTTAGCAATCAAACCCAATGAATTTGAGTAGAAAAACCTTTCTCCTTGAACCCTACCTTTAACTTCCTCCTCCTTCTTCTTCAAGTTTTCTAGAGAGAGAATTTTTGGTGAGGATATGAACTTTGGGAATTATTTGGGTTTTGAAAAATAATGAGGTGAATGGGTTGGTTTTTGACTTAAAAGGCTTATATAGGTGTATAAAATGAAGGCAAAATGACCTCACTTAATACCCATCTAAAAAGGAATTACCTAAAATAATCCCCACTTAAAGTGGGGTTCCCAGGGACTACGCCCATCTTCACGAGCCGTCAAGGGCACCATGACCCTTGAAGGTGCCCGTTGGTCCCTTGACCAGTAGCTAGGCTACCCTATCATTTCCCCCAAAAGGTGAAGGCAAACCCAAGAGCCTTCCCACGGGGGGTGGTCTTCACCACGAGCCGTGAAGTGGCTCGTGAAGGGGAGCCTTTTTGTGGCAGTCTTAGGGAGGCTACTGCCTCACCACCACGGGTGGCACCGTGGGGCGTGGTGGCCACCATGAGTTGTGAAGACTCTCGTGGTCATGGTGGGCAGTGCCTTGGCCATTTTAGGGCAGCCTTTGCCCTTGCCCATTTTCCTTGGCTCTTGCCCTTCTCCCTTGATGTTAACCCTCACGTTTAGCTCTAGTTTAGCTTACTAGTTTTCGGGGTGTTATAATATATCCCCCTTGGGAACATTCATCCTCGAATGACTATCTAGACACCTTACAGAAGTAAAGACTCAAGACTAGCAGTCCATCATGAATGAAACATAAAAAATAATACACAATTCAAAGGAGTAAACGTCAACTCCATCTCAAACATAATCAATGCAACACAAGGAAGTAGGAACTTGTAATGCCCCAAAAATTAGTAGGTTGAACTAGAGCCTAAAACGTGTGAGTTAACGTCAAGGTACGTGTTAGACCCCGTAGTTAGAAGACCATCTAAGGTTTGATTGAGGGTTGCAAGGGCAAGGGCCAAGGCAAAAGGGCAAAGCCTAAGCCAAAGGCCAAGGCTGCCCCAACCTTGGCCAAGCACTGCCCAAAGACCACGACCACCTTCACGACCAGTGGTCTTGAACACGGTCCATGAAGGGGCTCGTGAAGACCCCTTAGGCGTGTGGTAGGCAAGGATTTGAAGCCTACCTACTGCCTAGGGACCACGACCTTCACTACGACTCGTGGTCTTGACCACGGATCATGGGAGGTCTCGTGGTCATGCCTTCAATTGTTGGAGGCCAAGACCCCAAGCCTTAGCCATTGCCTAAGGACCATGGGCAGGACCATGACTCGTGGTCTTGACCATGGCTCGTGAGGGCTTCTCGTGGTGCCTAGGAGTGGGCTGCCTAGTCGAGGGTCAATTGGTAATTTTCAAATTAATTAGTTATTTTATGGGGTCGATTTTAATTGTTGTATTTCACATGTATAAATGATTTTGAGTCATTAAACACCCCATTTACTTCATTATTCCCAAAAACCCAAATCAAACCAAAAGTTCATCTCCTTCACAATATTTCTCTCTCTAGAAGTTCCCAATGAAGAAGAAGAAGAAGAAGAAGAAGTGGAGGCTAGGGCTTGAAGAACTAAGGTCTTTCTTCACAAATTTAGGGGAAAAATTCCATTAAGGTATGGTGGCTTTTCATCTATGGGTAGCTTTCACCCATAGAGTCCCTTCAAAACTAGATTTCAAAGTTTTCAAGTTCCCCAAAAGTTAGGGTTTCACTCTAAGTCATGGGTTCCTTCCTCAAACGTTTTCAAAGGTTGATTTATGATAGATTATGATTGAATTGATGTTTAATTGCTGATTTATGATGAAATTCCCCCAAGAACCCATGAATTTCATAAATTACCAAATTATGACTTCATGATGTGGGTTGATTGATTATGAAAACATGTGAATAGAATGTGTCAATATGGATTGAGTTTATTGAATTATGTCATTATTTATGCCTAAATTGTAGTAATTCTAGGTGTGTTGGTGAATTATGATTCATGTCCTTGAAGGACAAATTGTGAAGGTTAATGTATAATCATGATGCTATGTATGTCCTTTGTGATTTCAATGAAATTAAAGTAATGTGATCATGACTTAAATGCAATTGTGTTATTATTGAAAAGGTTATCCTCAATTATACACTTATGAATGATGATGATATATGTGCAAGATTTCTTCAATGTAATGTTACATCTTGAATCGGTTGACCTAATGGTGGCAGCCCTTTCATAAACGATTAATGAAGTATTCTAGGCTTTGTCTTGAATCGGTAGACCTAATCTTGGTAGCCCTTGCATGATGAGTCTATGAACTATTCTAATGATGAATCTTGGATTGGTAGGCTTATGGCACCCTTTCATAAATGACAATGATGAACCTTGAATCGGTAGGCTTATGGCACCCTTTCATGATGATTCAATGAGCTATCCTAATAATGTACCTTGAATCGGTAGGCTTATGGCACCCTTTCATGTGTGAATCAACGTACCTTGGGTCGGTAGGCCAATGACACCCTCTCATGTGTAATAATGTTAATGTGAATGAACTACTCTATGAGAATGTAAGCTTAGCATCGAGCAGATATGGTAAGATGGAAGCTCTCCCCATGTTAGGCCGGGTTTCAATGAACATCTTCCTTATCCCATAACTATGTTCCCACATAGGTCTTAGCTAGTGGATCCACCTAAGCTAAAATGTTACCGGTCCTACCTTAGGCAAGTAGACCAACCCTTTACGGTATGAGATAGACACAAAATTCCATGGTTTTCTCTCATGGTCTATGTCGGTTAATGCTTATTCCCCTCATGTGAGATACATACTATGGTTACTTGAGAAGTTCTATGAAGTGTGGGTGGTAGTATGGTATGTCATTTATACATTACACGAGTAGGCTTTGAGAGGGCTATGGTGTGATTCTCTAATGTCTTAATGTCTAATGAAATGAATGTGCTCATGATGAAGCTAATGAGAATGTTGACTTAAAGGCTTAATGTAATGATGAATGCTCTACTTGGAAATGTTACAATGAGTTGCTTTCCTTGTCATGCCTTATTGTGTATAAATGTTCCTTGTCTATGGTGGCCTCAAAGGGGTACTTAGTGTGAGTGGTATTATGGGATTCCATTCATGCATTGCACAAGTATAACTTAGGGTTGCCTAAGATGATGGTTCTATTATATTGAAATGATATGCATGTTGAATATGTTTGTATCGTATGCCTCTTATACTAAAGTTCATGATGTCTCTCAAAATTGGCATAATGCATGGTTTCCAACCAAAATGTCCTTTTAAAGCATGATTTTTGCATGGTCATCATACTTAGTACATTTTTGTGTGCTAACCCATATTTCTTCTATTTTTACTACAAAGTGTAGGTTCCGGATCTTAAGGTGATTCCTTTGGAGTAAAGCTTGGATTGACTATTTTCTAAGCTAGTGGTGAGTCCTCAAGATTCAAGGACGTATGAGGGTCTTTAGTAGTTTCCTTTATTGTCATTTTAAGTTTCAGATTATGTTAAAGGGCTGTGACCCTATTTTTGATTCTAAAGATGTATTAGATGGCCATGTGAGACACTGTTAGACTTCCGCTGTTTTAAATAAAGTTTTGGATTGTATGGTTTAAAAGTTTTAAATTCCGTACCATTTTATTTATGTCTTATGTTATGAATGCTATGAGGCTTGTATGAGGCTTTTCAGAGTCTTGTACACCATGTCACGTTCGGAGTGTAGGCTCGGGTCGTGACAAAACTACATCTAACAACCCATTATTCATGAAAACTCAACATTTCTCATATACATAGGAAGATATATCTTCTCTAAACTAAAAGCATGCTAAAAAAAAATCACAATGAGCATTTATACAATATGCTTCCAAAAAGCACAACTAAGCATATTCAACAATTCATCTCATGAAGCATCTAGGCAACTCTAACTCAATGCACAACAACATGAGGAAAAATCAATCATAAAAACTCATTTTCTTACTAAACATAAATTTCTCAAGAACACGCATAACATAAGTAAATCATGGAAAAGCACATACCACACACATGACTCCCAAAACAAGAAAACTCAAGAGGAATTACTTACCTCAAGTTTAAAATAGGAGTAAAAGGAAAGAGATAAGGATATCGGGACTTCATATCGGCATCGGCCTCCCAAGTAGCACCCTCAACTAAGTGATTCCTCCATAAAACCTTCACAGAAGCTATTTCCTTATTTCTCAATCTCTTAACTTGCCGGTCTAGGATCTCTAACGGAACCTCTTCATCAGCAAGATTCTCCTTAATCTCTAAACCCTCTAAGGGAACTATGGTTGATAGATCCCCAATACATTTCTTCAACATTGAGACATGGAACACCGGATGCACCAATGCCAACTCATTTGGCAAGTCTAACTCATATGCAACCTTACCGACATGTCTCAAAATCTTATAAGGACCCATAAACCGAGGACTAAGAAGTTCAGTATTTAGTTTCAACATGTTATAAACTGTCATTGCATACAGTTAGTTCATGTTTAGTATTTTTAGTATAGTATTATGCTTATCTTATACCATTGCTCAATTATATGCTTTGTTCAGTTATGTATATTGTTCAGCTTTATTCTATCATGCATGCTCAGTACCTTTCAAGTAATGATGCATACTTTGCGCTACATCTTCTCGTGATGTAAGTTTAGGTCCTCAGCCTTCAGATAACTCATAGACTTGTTCCCGAGCTTCATCACAACTGTATTAGTGGTGAGTCCTCATTCTCTGAGGATGACAAACATGTTTCCTTTCTACATTTCAGTCTTTAGTTTCAGTTTTGCTAGATATAGCTTGGGCATGTCCCAACATTTCTAGTCAGTTAGAAGCTTTATTTCAGACATAGTTAGATTCAGTTTATCTTTGGAGTTTGACATTCAGTTGTCATTAAACTCATAGTTTAATTATCATATAGTAATGCATATTCCCCATCATTCCAGTTTAAATGGTGTTTTAAGCTTCCGCACATTACTTTTTTAATTTAGTTATCTTTAAGTATGCTTATGATATACCAACAAGGTTAGTTTGGGGGTCACTCGTGATCCTAGGTCCCATGTCTGCGTTCAGGGGGTAGCCACGGGGTGTGACAAACTTCGTATTAGAGCATTAGTTTTAAGTGTCTTAGGAAGTTGGAAAATCAACACTAAGTAGAGTTTTTTTCTTAAGTGTGAAGTGCACAACATCTAATGAGAGGGAGGCTACGAAGTGTTTTAGGAAAACATCACTTTCATGATATTCTTATAGTGCGTAAGGTATGATCTCATTCCTCATTTCTAACTCGACTTTATGCACTTTCAGATTATGCCTCCTCTTAAAGCTTACGAAAGGAATGCTAATGCATGAAATGCTAACACAACTTCTCCAATCCCTGATCAGAAAGTTTTGAATGCTTAGTTTTCGAACGTCATTCAGATGTTGGTTCAGAGTGTGACCAACCAGCAGGTTCCAGTATTTGCAAATGCTAGTGGTGGATCACTGGCAGCCAGGGTTCGTGATTTTGATAGGATGAATTTACCTGGGCTTTTAGGGTCACAGATTGGTGAGGATCCCAGCAACTTCATAAATGAGGTAAAGAAGATCTTTGGAGTGATGAAAGTGACTGGAAATGATAGGGTGGAGTTAGCCTCCTACCAACTTAAAGATTTAGCTCACATTTAGTATATTCAATAGAAAGAAAACATGGGTACAGATGCAGCTCCTATCACTTGGGAATGTTGTAGTGACACTTTTCTGAATAGGTTCTTCCCAAAAGAGTTGAAGAAGGTAAGAGCTCAGGAGTTTATGAACTTGAGGCAGGGTTCCATGTCAGTCCAAGAGTACGGACTCAAGTTCACCCAACTCTGCATGTATGCTTCTCACATGGTTGCTTATTCCAGGGCTCAAATGAACAAGTTTATGTATGGGGTATTTGACTTAGTGAAAAGAGAGTGTAGAAGTGTTATGTTGCTGGAAAATATAATCATCGCTAGGCTCATGACTCATGCTCAGCAGGTTGACTGAAATAAGCTTAGGGAATAGGCCGAGTATAATATGAAGGCTAGGACAGGAAACTATGAGCATTCTCAACAGAAATCAGGATGTGGAAATTGCTCGCAGTTTCAACAAAAGTCTTCATCCTAGCACCTTCATCATCTAGTGTTCCATCTTCTAGGTTCAGACGGGATCAGCAAGGTAGGGCATCAGGCTCTAAGTCTCAAGGGAGTGTTTCAGGCACCAGAACCTACCCAACTTGTCCAAAGTGTGATAAGAATCATCTGGTGAGTGTCTTGCAGGAAAGGAAGGATGTTTTAGGTGTGGTCAGTCTAGTCACAGGTTGCGAGATTGTCATTCTTCTAAACAGGGTCAAGGAGGCAATAATGGTATGGCTCAGTCTACAACTTCAGCAGCACTAGCAGGTCGCCCGACTCAGCAGGGTAATTGATCTGGTACAGGTGGCGGTCAGCGCCAAAATAGGTTGTATGCTCTTCAGGTACATTAGGATCAGGAAGATTCTCCTGATGTAGTCACTGGTACGTTATAAGTTTTTAACTTAGATGTTTATGCTTTATTAGATCCAGGGGCTACTCTTTCCTTTGTAACTCCGTATATAGCAGTCACCTTCGATGTTAGTCCAGAAACTATCTCAGAACCCTTCTCAGTCTCTACTCCAGTCGGTTACCCAATTATAGTTGCACGGATATACAAAAATTGCCCTGTCACAGTCTCTGAGAAAGTCACCTTAGCAAATCTTGTAGAGTTAGAATTGGTAGATTTACATATCATTCTAGGCATGGATTGGTTACATTCTTGTTATGCATCAGTCGATTATAGAACAAGAATCATTCGTTTTTAGTTTCCAGACGAACCAATCTTAGAATGGAAGGGTAGTAGCTTAGCACCTATGGGTTGATTCGTTTCTTACCTTAAGGCCAGAAAGATGATCTCTAAGGGTTATCTCTATCATCTAGTTCGGGTTGAGGATTCAAGCTCTGAAACCCCAACTCTTGAGTCAGTTCCAGTAGTTAATAAGTTCCCAGAAGATCTTCCAGAGTTCCTCCCAAAAGGGAAATCGAGTTTGGAATTGATCTCCTCCATATACCCAGCTTATATCTTTTGCTCCTTACAGGATAGCTCACTTAAGGAATCAAAAAAGAAGTTGAAAGACCTCCTAGATAAAGGCTTTATCAGACCTAGTATTCCCCAATGGGGTGCACCAGTGTTGTTCGTTAAAAAGAAAGATGGTTCCCTCAGGATGTGCATTGACTATAGATAGTTGAACAAAATCACAATCAAGAATAAGTACCCTATCCCCAGGATTTATGACTTGTTTGACCAACTTAATGATGCTAGTCATTTCTCAAAGATATACCTCAGATTCGGTTATCATCAGCTCAGGGTCAGAGATTGACATCCCAAAAATAGCCTTCAGAACTCAGTATGGTCATTATGAATTCGTAGTTATGTCATTTGGACTAACCAATGCTCCTGCAACTTTTATGAATTTGATGAACAAAGTGTTCAAGAAGTATCTGGATGTGTTCGTTATCATCTTTATTGATGATATCTTCATTTACTCTAGGAATGAGGAAGAAGATGCAACTCATATAAAGGTTGTCCTGCAAACTCTCAAAGATCGCCAATTATTCGCTAAGTTTAGAAAATGTGAGTTGTGGTTGCAATATTTTTCTTTCGTTGGATATATTGTGTCTAGAGAAGGGATCCAAGTAGATTCTTAGAAAATAGAAGTAGCGAAACAATGGCCCAGACCTAAACTCTCCTACAGATATATGAAGTTTCTTGGGTTTGGTTGGTTATTACTGAAGGTTCGTGGAAGGATTTTCATCCATAGCCTCTCCATTCACTAAGTTAACTCAGCAAAAGGTTAAATTTTAGTGTTGAGATGATTGTGAGAAAAGCTTCGCCGAACTGAAAACTAGGTGAACTATAACTCATGTTTTGACTCTACCAGAGGGTTCAGATGGTTATGTTATCTATTATGATACATCCAGAGTTGGCCTAGGCTGTGTGTTGATGCAGCGAAGTAAGGTTATATCTTATGCTTCTACATAACATAAGGTGCATGACAAGAATTATTCGACTCATGACCTCGAGCTTGCTGCAGTTGTGTTTGCACTTAAGATTTGGAGACACTACTTGTATATGGTGTTCACGTAGATGTGTTCACAGAATATAAGAGCCTTCAGTATGTGTTCACCCAGAAAGAGTGAATCTTCGCTAGAGAACGTGTCTTAAGTTCCTCAAATATTTTGATATAACATGCTTTACCATCTTGGTAAGGCCAATGTAGTAGCAGATGCTCTTAGTAGACTATCTATGGGTAGTGTAGAACATGTTGAGGAAGAAAGGAAAGAACTAGCAAAACATGTTCACAGGCTTTCTCGCTTGGGAGTTCACCTTATGAGTATATCAGATGGTGGTTTAATAGTTCAAAATAGGTCAGAATCTTCATTGGTAGCAGAGGTTAAGGAAAGGCAAGATAGTGATCTGATATTGCTTCAACTAAAGGGTGTAGTTCATCAACAGCGAGTTGAGGTTTTCTCCCAAGGGGGAGATGGTGTGCTTTGCTATCAGGGTCGATTATGTGTTCCTAAGGTAGGTGAGTTAAGACAACAGATTCTTGCAGAAGCCCATAACTCTAGGTATTCTATTCATCCAGGTTCCACTAAGATGTACCGTGATCTGCGGGAAGTATTCTGGTGGAATGGTATGAAAAATGATATAGCGGATTTGTGGCTAAATGCCCTAATTGCCAACAAGTGAAGGTAGAACATCAGAAACCAGGGGGTATGACTCAAGAGAGAAACATTCCTACTTGAAAGTGGGAAGTGATCAACATGGAATTCATTACTGCTTTACCTCGTACTCGCAGACAGCATGACTCCGTTTGGGTGATAGTTGACTGAGTTACTAAGTTTGTGCACATTTTGGCTGTTAAGACTATAGATTCGGTGGAGGACTACGCCTAGCTTTAAATTAATGAGATAGTCTAGTTTCATGGAGTTCGTGTGTCTATCATCTCATATAGAGGTCCTCATTTTACCTCTCACTTATGGAAGTCATTTCAGAAAGGTCTTGGTTCTCAGGTTAATCTTAGCACAACATTTCATCCACAGACGGATGGTCAGGCAGAGCGTACCATTCAGACCTTAGAGGACATGTTGAGAGATTGGGTGATCGACTTCTAGGGTAGCTGGGATGATCACATTCCTCTTATAGAGTTCACCTACAATAATAGGTACCATTCCAGCATTCAGATGGCCCTTTACGAGGCATTGTATGGGCGTAGATATAGATCTCCAGTAGGTTGGTTTGAAGTAGGTGAAGCAGCCTTGATAGGGCCATATTCGGTTCATGATGTTATGGAGAAATTTTAGCTTATTAGAGATAAACTTAAGACAACCCAGAGTCGCCAGAAATCCTATGTAGATGTAAGGAAAAGGGACTTGGAGTTCCAAGTTGATGATTGGGTTTTCCTAAAAGTTTCACCTATGTAGGGGGTGCTGAGATTTGGCAAGAAAGAGAAGCTCAGTCCTAGATATGTAGGCTTTTACAAGATCTTGAAAATAGTTGGTAAAGTGGCTTATGAGTTAGAGTTGCCAGTAGAACTAGAAGCGGTGCATCTGGTTTTTTTTAATATTTCATTGTTGAAGAAGTGTGTGGGGTGATCCAACATCTATTGTACCTTTAGAAAGTGTTGTTGTGAAGAATAATCTCACTTATGAAGAGGTACCAACTAAGATTCTTGATCGTCAGGTTTGAAGGTTCAGAAACAAAGAAGTCCCTTCAATTAAGGTTTTGTGGAGGAGTTAGTCCATAGAGGGAGCTACTTGGGAAGCAGAAGAAGCCATGAAGGCCAAGTATCCTCATCTCTTTCCTTCCGATTCCATTCCAGCTTGATGTAATAGTTCCTCTTCAGTTTTTCAGATATTCATGTATAGTTTATGTCTCAGTATCATGTTCTTTCAGTTTGTAATGGCATTTTTTCAGCGTATTGGCATGTTCTTGGAACTTAGTTCAGTCAGAAATCAATTCTAGTACTTAGTGGTAGGGTTTGCAGCTCTTTCCCTCCCTATCCAGCTAGTTAGACTATATTCGAGGATGAATGTTCCTAAGGGAGAGATATGGTAACACCTAAAAAACCAGACTTAGAAAATGCAACAGGAAAATGCCTGAACCAGTGAAGCACGACAGGGTTCACGGACCGTGAGATGGACCACTGTCAATTGACCTGCCCGTGGACTCAGTACCTTCCAGCAGAGGTGGACCACGGGACAGCCTTCAAGGGTCATAGACCACCTAACGGGCCGTAGTGGTGGCCACGGTGGAGAGTCAGAATTACCCCAAGCCCTAACATCAGACAACGGAGCCCTCCACGGGTCATGGTCTTGATGACGGGCCGTGGGAGGGTATGTAGACCTGAGTCTGCAGACCACCAACCTAAGTAAAGAACCACGCCAGCCTTCACAGTCCGTGGTCCTTCACACGGGCCGTGGTAGGGCTCATGGTCGAACCTCCCAAACTCAGTATCTACTCGACCAAGGACCACGACCGGCTTCACGGTCTGTGGTCCTTTTGACAGACCGTAAAAGGGGTCGTGGTCAGCCCCGTCAGATTTTTAAGAAGGGTCATTTTGGTCTTTTCCCCTATGTGTTGGACACCTAAACTACGTCGTTTAAGCCCTACACTACGTATTTTTTGTGTGTTTTAGCCTAGTAAATTAATTAGAACTTACCCTAATATCTTTCACCAAAATCAAGTGAAACTTAGAGCAAATTAGAGAGAGAAGTAGAACAGCCCTCTAAGAAAACGCAACAAGGTTTTCATCAATTCCAGCCCCAAAATCGAAAGATTTCTATGTGAATTTCGTCACCAAGAATGTGGTATTTCACTAGTGGGTTTCTTTCACCCAATAGATTCCTAAAATTGAGTCAGATTCTTGATTCTCTCCATATTATCTAGACCTAGGGTTTCTAGAATTTAAGCAGATTATTATGAATTAGGTATTTTAATGTTCCTAATTAGATTATCATGTAGTAGTATTGTTTTTTCCCATATTCATGCATAAACTCAGAACCCTAGTTATGTAGTTCTTTTAGTTCATGAACTACATTAGCTCGGATAGATAAACAAATATACATGCCTCATTTTTTGAATGTTTCATTATCATATATACATGTTGCATTTTCAGTTTTGCATGTCAGATTATTGAGCTATCCAGTTTACTTCAATTATGTTATAAATTTTATTTATTCAGTTGGGAGTAGGTTGTATACCGAGTTGAACTAGGGTCAGTCACCCTCAAGTCCCAGAACTACGTTCCCCCATAGGTTATAAGTTCCGTCTGTGGGCATCAGTTTAGTGATCATGCCAACAATGCCTTTATACCTCTAGCAGGGTATATTGGGTCCTCTCGATGGGGCGTATACATTGGACTCCACACTTAGCACATGTGGTTTTATGTCGACTATTAGATGCTCCCACAGTCATATTCTAGTACATTGATCAGGTTATTAGTTACAATTCACTATTTAGTTTCAGCATGTTATAAACTTGGTCATTACATTCAATTAGTTCATTTTCAGTATTTTCAGTATAGTATCATGCTTATCTTATACCATTGCTCAGTTATATGCATTTTTTAGTTATGTCTATTGTTCAGCTTTATTCTATCCTGCATGATCAGTAACTTTCAAGTACTAACGCATACTATGCGCTACATCTTCTTCTAATGTAGGTTCAGGTCATCAGCCTTAAGCATGCATAGATCAGTACCGATCTTCAGCTCAACAGTATTAGTGGTGAGTCTTCATTCTCTGAGGACGACAACTATGTTTCCTTTCTACATTTTAGTTTTTAGTTTCAATTTTGCTAGATCTAGTTGGGGCATGTCCCAACATTTCTAGTCAGTTTGAGGCTTTATTTCAGATATAGTTAGATTCAGTTTAGCTATGGAGTTTGATACTTTAGTTGTCATTAAACTCACAATCTAATTATCATATTGTAATGGATATTCCCATAATTTCAGTTTACATGATGTTTTAAGCTTCCGCACAGTACTTTCTTAATTAAGTTATCTTTAAGTATGCTTATAATACGCCAGCAGGGCTAGCTTGGGGTCACTCATGATTTTAGGTCCCGTGTCCGCGTCCAGGGGGTAGCCTCGGGGTATGACACATGTAGCCAACATGGGTAGAAAGGGTCATACTTTTTAGATGATTCTTTTTTAATTTTAGCATACACTAGTGGATCCACTTACTAGTAGGTTCTATACCCTGACAAAGTATAGGAAGTCCCTGGCAGCATGATGCAAGATTTTGTATCATCACATAGCTCATGGTGATGGTTGTCGGATAGAGAATCTCCCACAGAGTTACCTGTATTACAATATACAAAATTGAGTTACTATTGTGTTTTTCAATGCACTGAGTTGTTATCCACAAGTTTTAAAGCCTTTCTTTATACTGCATATTTACTACTGCTTTATATTGAAATGAGTTGAGTTGAGTTGAGATGAGGTAAGTTTCTTCAGTTCCATTTCTAGTTGATGTATTATTTAGAATTCCCCTCACATACTCATACATTCCATGTATTGACGCCATTTGATCTGTATCTTTTATGATGCAGATACAGGTAACCAGGATCAACATCGAGCGCTTCGTTGATCCAGTTGAGCTTCAGAGTGTTGGTGAGCCTCCTTGATTACGGAGGATCCCTTACCAATTCAAAAAAATGTTGCAGCTCAATATCATCATCTTCATTCTTGTGGTGATGACATCATAATTCAGAGAGGTAGGATTAACTGCAAACTCACCGGCGTTCAAGATTCGCAAATCAGTTGATTTTATTTCAACTTGATCGTAATTTATGATTTGTAAATTTGGTTGATTCCATTTCGACATCAATGGCCGTAAAATATTTCTTAATTTTATGCCTTCTGTGGACTGTGCGGAAATTCATAAACCATCTTGATGATGAACAACTTTTGTTTTCCATCTTTTACTTGGGTTGCAAGAATTTATATTTGATAGGGCGCTTCATTTGATCGTCAATGGAAGACTATATTTATTTCCAAGTTTATGCATATAATTTGTTTGTGTGTGTGTGTGTGTGTATATATATATATATTGGTTTTTTATAAATTGTGGCCCATTGTTTTAATTTGAAATGGTTTTGAACCAAGTTTTAAAATTTTGCCACCTCTTTTGTGTGTGATTGTGATTGTTCTTGTGCAAATTTGAGTGTCGGTTGTGGTCTATTGAGTGTCAGTTGTGGTCAATACCGATGACTCGAATAGTACTCTTAATTGAACAAAATAAATGTGCAGCTACGATGAGGCAAACTAAGTTACATAGGGAATATGTGAACTTTTAGCATCTCGTTGTGACTAGCTGGTTGTCGAATGAGTCTCCTGTGATGAAAATTGCATGCTAGCTAGAAAGTGTGGAGTCTTGTTTGATAATTGTACCAATGCCTTATGTGGTGAGGTTGTCTTGAACATTGTGCTTGATGACACCTAGAATTTACCCCGTTGGTCTGATTGATTGAGTGAACCAAGCAATTGAAATGATCTTAGGAGATTGTTTTTTTAGAGTGAGCCAATTTGACCATATACCTCTTTGTGGCCAACCTTGTGAGATGTGTGAACCTTGCTTGACACCTTTTAGCCTATCCTTTTCTTGGAAGAAACTTGAACAACTTTGACCTCTTTATCCCATCACCCACAAATAGGGGTGTCAAAAATGAACCCAAACATAGGAAACCCGCCCACCCCGCCCAAAATTTCAATGGTTGGGCTCACGATAATTTGAATTGGGTTTAATCTCAACCCATACAAGCCTAACCCATTTTAAGAGAATCCTCAATTGAGCCCAATTCAATCTCCAATTTCAACCCATTTTAAAACTTTTTATTAAGATATATTCCTATATTGAAGTTATGAATTATTATCTATTTAATATCTTTTAGGATTTATCTATCCATTTGTTACCTTTTTTTAAAAAAAAATCTTGGTTTGAAATTCAAATTGTGACTATAAAAGTTAAATATCACTATGTTAAAATTATTGAGATTAATTGGGTAAAATTGGGTGGGTCAAGAGCCAACCCATTTTTTAGCCCATTTGAGCCCAAAGTATACTTGGGTGGGTCAAGACCCAACCTGATTTCTATTTCAACCCATTTTAATATCTCCAATTTCAATCAACCTACCCATTTGACACCCCTATCCATAACCGTCATGAAGTATTGATTCATTTGAATAGCCAACTTAGGCAAAAATCCTAAGTTGGGGGTGTGGTAAAAAAAAAGGAAACTCAAGAAGTGTAAAATATCCCCCCTTTGATGAATTGTTTTGAAAAAGATTGAACCCATCCATGTCAAAAAAAAAAGAGAAAAGAAAAAGAAGAAAGAAAAGAAAGAGACTGAAAAAGAGCAAAAGTTGTGAAATAAAGTGTGAGAATAGTAAAAAATGGGATATCCGGTTATTCATGTTTAGTTGAATAATGGGGTGGATTATGAACATGTTTTAATGTCAAAGAGAAGGAGAAAAAGTGATTTGCAGGCCATACTTCATGAGGGTAGAAGCCACTAAGCCTAAATGATCATACTTTTACACTCAGCCCCATTACATGCCTTAAAAAGACCTTTGTGATCTTTAGTGAGCTGAAACTAATGTTATGGAAAATAAAGGCAAGCCTATGGGTGGAGTCATGCATGTGTTCGTCTTTTTTAGTGTGAGACTTGTATGTGATTCCAGGACCTTAATTTTTTGAGAAATTTTGTGGGAACGTGGAATCATCTTTGTTGTGAGGGCATTTGAGTACCTTTGTTGAGCTTGAACTTGCATTTGAACCAAGAATTGTGAACTTGAGTACACTTGATAAATGAAGAACCACAATTTAAATCTTTAAGTGCACAATTTAGCATTGTATGTGTAGTTTGAACCTTTTGTGTGAATTTACATTGAATCTTAAGCAGCACTGTTTGTAGACATCCGTGTTGAACTAATTGATCTTGAGTTTTTACTTGAGGATAAGAAAAAGTTTAAGTTGGGTGTGGATGAGTCTGAGATTTTGACTCATTTAGGGCTTTGTTTTGATAGTTTAAGTGTCCTCAAATGCCTAATTATGCTATAAACTGATGTTAAAGCATTGATTTACAGGTATGTAGGCTAAGGAACAAGGCAAGGACACTACCGGGAAAAAAGAAGCAAACAAGCTGAGGAAGTGAAGAAAAACGATCCTGGTGATCACCAAGAGCACTCGGCGAACCGCAGATTTAGCTTGCCCAAAGTTCCAGCATGACAGCCCTGGCGAAGAACCAACTTGGCGACAAGAATGGGCAGTTCGCGAATCGCCGAATGACTCCCCGAGGGCTACTTTGATCGCTTAAAGTTACAGGACCTAGAGGACTGATGACCATTGCATGTTGGCAATGGAAGGAAGCAAAGGGCGAATCGCCGACCTATTCGGCGAGGCCCGACTTACTCCACCCAATGGCCTTTTGGACCAAAAATTGTGCAACTATAAATTGAAATTTAAAATGAAATTTCAGTATCATGAATTAGAGTTTTCAATTTCTAAGTTGGAGAGTTATAGTTTTCTCTTTTAGTTTTTGAGTTCCATTGTAGACTTTGAAGCTTTTGATGCTCAAACTTGAAGACTTGCAAGTTGGTTTTTCAATTTATTTAATTTGGACCATTATAAAGACTTGAAAACCTTTACCTAGATCATGGCTAATGTATTTGGTAATCGTTCTCCATTTTTATAATGTGTAGCTAAAACCCTAATTCTTGGGGTGTGATCATGTGTTTATTAGTCTAATTATCTTATGGGTATTGTAGTTTAATTATAATATTGTTGTTTTAATGTGGGTTTAATCATTAGATGTGTTTTAATCTATGGATTGTAGTTGCAAATGCAATTCTAATTTAGAGTTCTTGGCTTGCTTGAGAGAGAGGTTTTGGAACCAAAGCTTTTGAATAATGATTGTAGGTATTGGGTTGATATGGGTTTTGCTCGAGAGAGTGAATCCTAAACTCAGTTCTTCTTGTCTAGCTCAATAGAGTGGATACATTAAGATTGTGGGTCGTTATCTTATTAAGCTTGTCGATGCTCGAGAGAAATTCCTGAATCGTAATAGTTGTTCGAGAGAAAGCTATTGCACTTATGGCCTAGCCTACCCACAATATTTCAGCAAGTTATTGTTAAATTTCAATTACTCATATAGCGTAATTAGCTTATAAACGATCACATCCCGAGAATCCCTCTGAATATTGTTGTTTCCCATGTTTTTGTACATCTTCTAGTTTTTAAATGCAAATCAAAACCCCCCATCTGTCATTCGTTGTCACCCCCTTAGATTTGTTTGTATTTTTTTTGATAACTTCTATTCCTATAACCGCTTAGAACACATTTGTATTTCGTAATTGAATTTGAACATTGTACCGCTTCCTGTGGGTTCGACCCCAACTCTTTGTTGGGTTTTATACTAGATAATGATCGTCTTTACACCTAGAATTGAAAGTGGTGTAAACTGATACGTTAAATCAGTCATATTTAAATTAATCTCTCAGTAAATTTTTTCACTTCAATATATAATAATTTAAATAATTAATAAAAATTTACTTGGCTTAAGAAATAATTAAATTATAGAGTTAAGCAAAAGACTTCGAAGAATACAAATTCTAAATATAAATTATAAAACAAAATATGAAAATCTTCTAAATATAAGAATGTCAAATTTTACCATCAATGTCACGACCCAAGCCTAGGGCCTAGACGTGACCGGCGAATGGGGAACCCGAAGGAACCCCAAACAAGCCTCATAGCGTATCATTACACATCCTCGGTCGCGGAAGCAATTAAAATGACCATAAGCAATAAGCATAATCAAAGGGGAAATCGGGACTAAGGGAGCAAGAGAAAAAAGAGAGGAAGAAATAATACATAAATACCATAGATGAGTCAACCTCAAGCATAATACACAACTTGTCCAACACCACCTCTAAACATGAGTACTTAGCGGGGGCCAAGACAAACTACCGGGCTCACCCTCATAGTCAAAACATAACTAAAAAGAAACAGTCTTATACATAGCAAAAGATCATGAGCAACGTCCCCGGAATGGAGGACTCACCAATAACCTTGATAGGAAATTGTATTAGCCACGCGGAGGAGGATGGTCAAGCGGTGCTCCGGTCCCTACATGGTGACATCATGTAGGCATAGAGTATGCATTAGTACGTTTGAATGTACTAAGTATATGGGATGCAATGCAACGCTACAATAGATGGACATCATAGGAAATATGCATAATCATACCCGATAGATAGCACATTAGAGAAATGATATGTATAATGATGCTTACATAAAAATCATATTTAGTGGGACATAGTACATGTGTGGTGAGTGACCATCAATATAGTATTTTCCAAGGCCTACCACCCCCTTGGAGAGGCGAAAGAGGTACAAACCCCTCAATGTGGTTACCCGGGCCTACCACCCCCCGAGCTAGGGACCAAGGTACAAACCCCTCGATGTGGTTATACGGGCCTACTACCCCCCGTACTAGGCAACCAAGGTACCAACCCCTTGATACGGTTACCCGGGCCTACAACCCCCCGAGCTAGGCTTGGTCGACTCACAACACTTATATAGAGAAAATCATATACATGTATCACTTTCATCATCATTTCAATAATTATATAATCATCCGACTCATAGGATGTACATTGGACCTTCCATTTCCTATGAATTCTATAAATGACATTTTATCAAACACATGGTGGGCTATTGTTCATGTAGATAAAATTATGTCTTTCAAGAGTACTAAGTCCAACCAATTCCGAAATACATATAAATCAGCCCACCAACAACATACATATATATATCAACCTTCATAATTTGATCATGGAAGCATGAAAACCATAAACATCACATAATAATTCCATTTCATGATAATATGCAAAAATAGACCATAATAGAATGTGTAGTAGTAATTCCATAATTCAAGAGTTCATAAATGATCATAAGGACCCATAAACTTGAAGTAAAACAGAGGATAAATGGTTGGACTTGTGGAAAGGAGGGTTTCCACAATCAACCCACATACCTCAACTTGGGAGAATCCTTAATGAAGATTGGAATGGAGAATTGATGCTTGAGATTGAGTCTTGAATCCGGAATTAGAACTTGTGATGTTTGAATTTGGTTGAAGATCTTGGAGGAATTTTGGAGAGGGATTAGTGAGTGTTTTTGAGTGTTTTGAAGCTAGAAAGAAATATAACTAAGTATGGAATAATCCTCTTTTTTATAAAAGAAAAACGTCCCAGCCGCTACAGTAACGTAGCTCTCTGGAAATTGCAATTCTGCCCGGACAGGTATTACGAAAATGATGATAACTCCTTCATCCTAACTCGGAATGAGGTGAAACCAATTGCATTGGAAAGCTAACTCAAAGGGCTTTAATTTAATAGGTAGTGGCCCTTCCAGTTCCTTGTGTGCTAAGAGATATGCCCCTTTAAAGTTGACCCTGAAAATCGCATTTTTTGCGATTTTCGAATTTTGATACGGTTGCTCTAAAATTCGGGTTAGACCCATTTCCCACTCAATTTTACCCCCTGAATAAGAATATGAAGTCGAATTTCCGAAATCATGCATGGATTTTGAGATATATGGAAATTACAAGTATAGGTGTTTCCGAAACACATTTTCGGGCATTTTTGGGGTCGTTTCAATCAAATGTAGAGAAAAGATCTCCAAATAAAATAACAAATAACTATCGAAATTTAAAATTATTTGTTGTAATTCCTCATTTGTTAATTGGTTATGTTTTCTTTCATATCAAATCTCTTTTTATTGTACATTATTGCAACACTTTTATCTTGAAGGCTTTCTAAGCTAATACAATTTTTTTCATTTCTCATATATTTCTCAACATTTATCATGATATTATAAATATGACTTTGTTAGGGCATGTGAGATGAATTACCCTCTAATATAAATAACTATTATTGTCTCTCAATGCATTATCTCACTAATATTTAAGGTTCAGTATTTATATTAAGGTTGAAAGATTTATTTAATTGTCCAATTTAGAAGTAGACTCAAAATGGATTTGCTTATTTGAGCAACGTTGATTTGTATCATTTTTGAACCAATCTTGAGATGTTTGAGTAGCTTGAGATGGAGTTATTGAATTTTAAGAAAAGCCCCTTTATAGAAGGACCTATGTAGAAGCTCATTCCGGACAAAGGAAATCTCTGACACAGATTTAGGCTTCTCCGATTGAGAAAACCCTAACAATTACTTTTGTAGTAGTTGCGAGCCTAAAATCAAAGTCAGTTCCAAAAAGGAGTTCCCTATTTACAGCTTGAAAAGTAAATTCTCAGTGCCAATTATAAGGTTAGGAAAGCTAGGTATGATGAAATCCTCCTTTCGAATAGGAATTGATTTGATCTTATTATTAGAATATTCAGATTCAAACGTTGTTCTTCTTGTAAGTTGGTTTGTTAGTTGATTTATTGTGACAAGCTTACACACACTTGATATATGTTCCTAACTTCCCTTTCTTACATAATCTGGCAACATCTATGGTTATACCATGTATTTCACTTGTTGCGGAATGTTCTTTCTTTTTGTCTCTTTTTTTCTCATCTCAACTGCTTTTCTCTTAGAGGCTTCACGTTCATCAAATTCTTTTCTTCTATTTTCTACTAGTTTACCTCTCTTTGGATCATAGTTAGGATGTTCAACATAAATTAGGCTTTTAGGTTCCCACATATAAAGTTCATGCATTGGAGCAACAACTAGCTCATAAATCCTAATTTGAGTAGCTTTCTTGTAATAATCATTTATGATTTTTTTTAATTCACTCTTACATGGAATATGCAGGTCACTGCATGTGAGCATGTGATATTTATAAGGTCCTATCCAATGCAAAATCAAGTTCTTCCATAGTTTGTACTTGAAGCAACAATAATTCAATGCTAGTAAAAATTGGTGTAGCTGCTTCTATTTTTTTGTTTTACTAATTTCTACATTTAAGGGCATAAACTTCTCGTTATAGTAAGAAATTGAAAGATTTCTTGTTAAAAATTATGTATTGAGACAAGTTACAGTAATATTATGTTGGTATATGAGTACAATGTCTCTCTTTTTATTAATTCTTTTCATTGAGTATATTCAAATTCCTTCGAGCAGTCCAAGTATAAAAAAATTTCTTGCTTTTGAAATTGATTTTATCCAATTGAATAAATTACAAAGATTATTTACAAGCACACCACACTTTGTTATTTTTCTAAACTTGATTTGCTCAGGAATTTGGGTAATCTATCGTTGAATCAACTTCTAGCTTCTTTGTCCTCCTCTTCCAACACATATATCTTAATTATTTCATCTCTATACTTACTTATATAAGTTTCCTAACAAATTTTCAAATCCGTACCTTTGATGATAAGCCTTTATGCATTCTCTTGAAATTATTGTATAGATGTCTTACACAATATATATGCTTAACTTGTCGAATAATCTCAATCCCTTCAATTCCTAAAACAACAAGAAATAGATAAATATAATTAATGTTTAATATTAAATATAATTAAATAATCAAGTCGTATTATAACTATATAATAATTAGTATTCCTTTTTTTCACTTTATGTGTTCAAGTTATTATTTGGATAGTTAAAGAAGGAATTAATTTTTCATATTTTTTTAAAAATATTTTGAATTGTCAATTATAATAATTTATCATATTTTATAGTAATTTTTCAATATATAAATTTATATGAGAACATTGAAGATACTGATTCAAATTTACTCCAAAAATTAATTACTTTGACTCTTGTACAACTATGAATACAGATACAATACTAAACTAACAAAAAATAATATGATCATATCTATATTTTATCACACAATCAATACTTGTATGTTTGGTCTATTCGATCCATTCTTCTTCTTTCCATTATTTTCTTATATAAAATAATTGATCTTTATATAAAATAATTTTATGGGTCATTGTTGTTTTTGCGAATAATAGAGAGAAACTAATGGCAACGACAAATATAATCAACAAAGAAGAGTTGCATGATCTAAGTGTGGTGAAAACAAGAGATGATTAATTGAAGGTAATATGTAGATACATCAATCCCCTATTAATTGAAGATGATTAATTTGTGTTAAATGCACATTGTTGATTCTATCATGTGCTCACGGTGAAATTTTATTTATGTATCTACTCAAGTTGATTGTCTATCAGTAGTAGTATCTATCACAGCGTTAAGGTTGAGTATGTTGTTATTGTTGATATTTATTTGGCTGATGAACTATACTAATGAAATAGATACATTGTATCTTTGATTTTGTCGATAAAAGTGTGATCTTTGATGATCAATCTGTCTATTGGCTCTAAAGAGGTTATATTTATCAACTTTTTTCTAGTTGTGGTTGATGATATATTCATAAAGGGGATTGATTAATTAATACTTTATGAAAAAATTAAAGGTCAATGTGAATGTTATTTTGGAAGCATGTTAATACAAATAATGGTTTAATGAAACACATAACTTACTTTTAAAGTAATGATTTGTCTCACTGCAAATCAGTGGAAATTCATGCTATAAAAAATAATTTTTTCCACTTGTTTTCCATCTAAAAAATGCATGTGAAAAAAAATTATTACTGTATAGCGAGAAGCTTCTTAATTTTTCCATTCCTTTTTCATAGAATTAGCTAACTTAAAAATGCATGTGAAAAAATAAATTATCACTGAATTGTGAGAGGCTTCCTAATATTTCCACTTGAAAGCATTACTATTTTCTTTCCTCATTGATAAAATTAGAAACTTTTTCATAATAGCCTATGATAGTTATCAATAGGAAATTTTAGTGTAAAAATAATGGCTTTTTATAGTGTATTTATGAAGTAATGACTTTTAACTACATCTCAATTTCAACATTAATTTTTCTTATCCAACTGCATGTTTTGTATTGTGATGGTTTTCATAAATTGACTAGATTATCATGTTAGAATTAACATTTCACAATAGATGTGAACTAATTCACTACTTATTATTTCTCAATACACATCTATCAGACTATCTACCTCCCAAGATAGGGATAAGATTTGTCTACTCTATTCTCCAAGACCTCACTTGTAAAATCACACTAATATGGGTGAGCTGCTTGATAAAAAGTTATTTACCACATTTTTTGCTAGTTTAGGCCACACTTTGCAAGGGTGGCTTAAAGCCTAAAATATTGTAGTGTCATTTTGGCAAGTATGTTTTATTTTCATGCTTATTTTTTTAATATTATGTTATACATATGCAAGTTATTTACAAATTTATTGTTTATGTTAAAACGAGTTCTCTTCTAGCTGATCAATATGATTTTTATAATTTAAATATATTATTAAGAGCATTTACTACTAGTAATTGATCCAATTCTTTATGAAAGTAAAATGGTCAATTAAAAGAGATTCCATTTAATATGAACAACTAATTGAAAACAATAGCTTGCACACGAAAAATATAATATTAAGGAAATGAAGCATGAAAAGAAAACATACTTGTAAAAAGGAGAATCAAAACACTTTCTATGTGCATTGGCCAAAGAATCATGATAGATCATGCAATCCTCTTTATAGCAGCGATGAAACTTGTATTCTTTGCACTTGGTACATATGATAAATTCATTTTGATAAATACATTTATGTGGCCCATTGGCATTTTTTAAAGATTTGTTATAAAATTTCAGTAGTGCAGTCTTTACCATTAAAAACTTGTAATCCTAAACAAAGATCCAAATATTATTCTTCTATTTTCAAGACTCTCTTCCAGCATGTTTCTCATATTCAGTTAGAGTAAGCTTGTCTAATAATAAAAAAAATATTTTTATTAGTATCAAAATGTGGCAATATCTAACAAAGAAGGTAATAAGAAAGGAAGAATTTTGTTTCATAAAAGGTACAAGTAGAATAATAATATTATAAATGACTCATGATAAGAAAAAAAGTAATGCAATAGTAAACAATTTCAATAGGTAAGAGCATACTAATGATGACGTGATTACACAAAATGCATGTTTCAAGAAGTTATAACAGGAGGTGAATGCAACCTTGTTTACTAATTAAATTAAACCTACAATTTTCCAAATGGACATGTTATAGGTTCTTTGAGAAAACATTTGAAGTCTTGTGGACAAAATGTTCCACATATATGATAGAAAATTAATGCATCCAATATTTAGAAATTATCATTATCTACAACAATAACATACTTCGTACAATTCAACAAGTAAAGTCTGAATAAGATATAGTGTATGTAGATATTAATACTACCTTGAGAGCTATAGAGGAACTTCACATAGCCCGGGACTATTCTAGTGCTGCAATCAAATGGACATTATTTGAGAGCTGCTTCAACATCGAGAAATCATCCAGAAAC
Organism: Solanum verrucosum; assembly: GCF_900185275.1. NCBI lineage: Eukaryota > Viridiplantae > Streptophyta > Magnoliopsida > Solanales > Solanaceae > Solanum > Solanum verrucosum. The sequence continues at coordinate 1,223,808 of NW_026020157.1, forward strand.
AAGAATCATAACCTTGAATCCATAAATTCAAATTCAAGGAAAGTTAAGAGCCAAGTCTAGAGAATTCATAGAGTCTTTTTCAAGAAGTCTTTTGCAAATGCTTTAAATTTGTTTTATGACTTGAGTTTTGAGTTGAGTAAAGAGTAACAAATGAAGTTCATTTTCTTCAAAAGACTATATGGAAACTATGTATTCCCAAAGAGTTAATGTTTTTCACATTTTAGCAAGAGAGGAAACACCGATTCCCAAAAGACGCTTTGAGCTAATTTTTGAGTAAAGATTAAATATTTTTACATTTAGAAAGAGAGGAAACACTGATTTTCAAGACAACCTTTGGGCCAGTTTTTGAATAATTATCTCAAACCATAGAAAGAGTTATGTTGTTCAACATATGAGCTAGTTAAATTTTGGGAGTAGTATTTAGCAATAATTTAGGGACAAGTTGAGTTCAGATAATTCAAAGTTTCCATATACCGTGTGGCCAACATGGGTAGAAAGGGTCATACTTTTTAGATGATTCCTTACTGCTTTTTAGCATAGACTAGTTGTTCCACTCAGTAGTTAGGTTCTATACCCGCGTCAAGGTATATGTCGACCCTGGCAGCGTGAGACAAAATGGTGTATCATCACATAGCTCATAGTGATAGTTGTCGATTAAAGAAACTCCCACATAGATATTTTGTATTCTTATATACAGAGAGCTTACTTGTATTTTAACATACAAACAAAGTTTAAATTGTATCCTTACATACAAATTGTGTTACTATTGTATTTTTCAGAACATAGAGTTGTTATCCACATGTTTTAAATCTTTTCATTATATTGCATTTATATTACTAATTTATATTGAAATGAGTTGAATTGAAACCATGTATGTTCCTTCAGTTTCTTTCAAGATTATGTCTTGTCTTCAAGTTCCCCTTGCATGCTCTTACATTCATACTGATGCCAGTTGGCCTTCATCTTTTATGATGCAGATACAGTAACCAGGATCAGCATCCAGTGCTTCGTTGATCCAGTTGAGCTTCAGAGTTTTTGGTGAGCCTCCTTGCTTTCAGAGGATCCCCTTTTTATTATTTTTCATTGTTCTATTTCATTAGGATGCCGTGGGTCTTGTCCCTACGTCCATCTAAGTTTTTAGAGGTTTCATAGACAGTTAGGTTATGTTAGTTCTTGAGTCTTTCCATTTCAGTTTTGATGTTTTAGACTTGAGTTGACATTTTGGCTAGTGAGTGTTTCTTTTAAGACATTCTATTTTTGTTGCATGAGTTTATCTTTTGAGATTGTTTCTTGTTATTTAAGTCTTTCGCTAAGAGTTAAGCCAGGCCAAGGGTTCGCTTGGTGCCAGCAATGGTTCTCGAGTGCTAGTCCCGCCCAGGGTGTAGGTTAGGGGTATGACAAACATGGTATCAGAGCACATAGTTCAACCGTCAAAAGGAGTGTATGAAGTTGTGTTTGTAGAGTCGTAGTTATCGGTGTGAAGTGCGCCACATCTATAATTAGGAGGCTGCGACACTTAGGAAATCTCACTTCTTTCATACTTATTTTGTGCGATAGAATTTATCTCTAAAAAGTTTCTTCTAATTCGTGCTTGCGCATGTCTTTCAAATCATGCCTCCACGAAGATCTGTCAACGTTCGTCCCGCTAGGAGGAATGTTGAACCACAAGATCAAGGGGTACCTAATGCACTAGAAGTGCAACCCCAAAGAGAGGTCACCAATGATGAGTTTCGGAAAGCTATCCAAATGTTGAGTCAAGTTGTGACCAATCAAGTTGGACAAAGAGAGAATCGACAGGAAATGTCTGATACTTCTAGGATCCGTGAATTCTTAAGGATGAATCCTCCAAGCTTCACTAGTTCAAGTGTAACTTAGGATCCAAAAAACTTTATTGAAGAGCTTCAAAAGGGTTTTGAGATTATGCATATTGCTGATACTGAGAAGATGGAACTAGCTACATACCAAATGAAGGGTGTCGCTAGAATCTAGTTTGATCAGTGGAAAAAGAATAGAGTTGTAGGTGCACCACTTGTGAGTTGGGCTTTGTTTGATGAGGCATTCTTGGGGCGTTTCTTTCCCCATGAACTGAGAGAAGTAAAGGTACGAGAATTCCTTTCTCTTAAGTAGAAATCTGTGAGTGTTCGTGAGTACAGTCTGAAGTTCACCCAACTTTCTCGATATGCTCAGAAGATGGTTGCTGACATGAGAAGCAGGATGAGTTTGTTTGTTGTTGGGTTGTATCGTTTGTCAAGTAAGGAAGGCAAGGAAGCTATGCTGATAGGAGATATGGACATAAGAAGATTGATGTTCCATGTACAATAGGTTGAGGAAGAGAAGCTCAACGATAGAGAATAGTTTCGAAACAAGAGAGCTAAGACAGGATATGAGTCCGGACAACAAAAGAGTAATGCCAACCGATCATCTTTCCAATAGAAACAAAAAGGACCTGCTCCATCATCTGCTAGTGTACCTACACCAAGGAACAGATGTGAGTTCAATAATCAGAATTCACAAAATTTCAGAGCTAGACCTGCGCAGTTTTAAGGTAGTATGGCACGAGGAGGTAATGGGACTCCTGCATGTGCTAAGTGTGGTAGGACCCACTCAGGGGTGTCTCGTGATGGCTCCATTGGTTGCTTCAAGTGTTGTCAAAATAGTCATTTTATTAAAGAGTGTCCTAAGAACAGGCAAGGTAATGGTAATGGGGGCAATAGAGCCCAATCTTCTTCAGTTGCTCCACTAGAAAAAATTGCATCTAGCGGAGCTACTACTTCATGGGCAGGCGGAGGAGCAAACCGTCTGTATACTATCACTAGTTGCCAATACTAAGAGGATTCACCATATGTTGTCACTAGTATTATCCAAGTCTTTAACTTTGATGCTTATGCTTTGCTAGATCTAGGAAGAAGTCTATCTTTTGTTACTCCTTATGTTGTGTTGAATTTTAATGTTCTTTCTGAGAAACTTCTCGAGCCCTTCAGTGTTTCTACACCTATTTGTAAGTCTATTCTAGGCGAGAGAGTCTATCATGATTGTACCATATCTGTCAATATATCACAAGAGCACAATGGCTGACTTAGTTGAGTTAGATATTGTAGATTTTGATGTCATTCTAGGTATGGACTGGCTTCATGCCTGTTATGCCTTAGTTGATTGTAGATGTAACACCCCGACTTTTAAAAACGTCTAAATTAACTCGTATCTTCGTGGAAAGACAAGTAGGGTGAGTAATAAATTAAAAATGATGTGTTATGTGATATTTTAAGTGTTCAAGTGTGGTATCTCAAGTTTTGAAGTTAGGTATGTGACAAAATAAAAGTTGGCGAATGTTGCCGTAAATTCCTATTTAAAGATTTGTCTTAAATTTGAGTCAAATGTCTCGGACGTTCTCTCCCAATCTATTACGAGTTATGGTCCCCGTGAGCTATGAAATTGAAGGTCTACGAGTCTAGTTTCCAACGCATCAAACCGTTTGTTCATACGAATTCAAAATAGAGAGATATTTGCATTTTTGTGGGACTGCGCAAGCAGGCACGTGAGGTGGGGCCCTAAGTCGGTGGAATGTTACATATATCTTCTCCTTCGACCTTTTTTTACCATTTTTAAGCTAAAAAATAGAGAAATTAGAGAAACCCATTTCTAGGATCAAGTGAAATATAGATTTTCTTTACTTAAGTCCTTGACGAAAGTTGTTCTACGCGTTGGGCTCATCATCGTGGTATAATTTGTTTTATCGATTGCGTAGCATATCACACTTAAGTGTTGGGACATCAAGGGTTTTATTATTTTTGATAAGTTTAGATTTAGGAGCAGGTCAATACACTTATCTTAGCCTTGATTTATTTATTGGATTATTCCAGTATATCAGGATACCTCATCATAGTCTATTGCCTTTCATACTTTGTACATTAATTTGTACTGACACCCCATGGCCTTGAGGGCACTGCATTCATGCATACATGTCCTGACAGACGACTAAGTAGACCTCCTCAGCAACATGATTGACTTTTATCCGATTGTTAGCCCCTTTCCTCCGGAGCTGCCAGAGTTGAAAGGCTTGTTACCTTTTGTTGTATATATCTTTATGGGTAGGCTGGGACCTGTCCCACCAATCTTTACTACTCTTAGAGGTTTGCAGACTAGTGTGTGGGGTTTATAGCTACGTTATGGCCATGCTGGCCTATGTTGTTGGTTTGCGGAAGCATGTGAGCTGTTTGATGTATTGTATTGATATGTACCTGCTTTTAGGTTTGGTATAGATATCATAGTGGCCTCGACCACCCAATCAGGACTTCTGTGCTAGTTGACTATTTATTTATATGATCTCCTGGGAGTAGCTGTTTCTTTTATAGATCAGTTGACAGGGGCCTTGCCGGCCGATGACTTAGTTTTAAGCCGAGATATACTTGTTTGATTTCTTGATTGCGTGTGGCTGCCATGCGCTAGTAGCAAATGGTTCAACAGGGTCGGCTCAGGCCTGAGTTTTGGTATTAGGAGCCAGTTGCGCCCCTCGAGTTTGGGGCGTGACAAAACTTGGTATCAGAGCAACGTCGTATCCTAGGGAGTCTGCAAGCCATGCCTAGCAGATTCTTGTTTATAAATGTGTTGTGCACCACATTCGATAAGCAAGAAGCTGTCGGGCATGTTAGAATCACTATCCTTCTTTTGCTCACCTCGTGCTATAGTGCGGTGTCTTAAGGGTTGAGGTTTCCGGCTTATATATGATACTTGTATGCAAATAGAGATGACTGACACTAGACAGACCACAACTAGCCAGGGGCTAGATAAAACTGCAAGCGAGGGTACCGAAAAAGTACCACAGATGGAGGTGGCCCATTGTGAGACCCAGGGGGAGACATCTTCTCAGCCCCCTATAGCTTCTCCACAATTTCAGGAGCCTCCGAGGGTTACAGGACTTTCGGCTCCTCCAGCAGTACCACCTCTAGTTCCTCCTATTCCATGTGATCAGGATTTCAAAAGTGCAGTATGTATGTTAGCACAATTACTAGCTGCACAGTGCCAACCAGTTACGCCAGGTATTGTCGGACCTTCTGAAGGGCCCAAAAGTTCTAGAGTTCATGAATTTCTTGCCTTGAATCCTCCACAGTTTACAGGGACAGATCGCAGGGAAGATCCTCAGCACTTTGTTGATCAGCTTCATAGGATCCTCAGAGTCATGCATGCCTCAGCGACTGAGTCAGTTGAGTTAGCAGCATTTCGATTGCGTTATGTTGCAGTATTGTGGTATGAAAGTTGGGAGAGATCTAGGGGAGAAGATACATCTCTACCCACTTGGGATAGCTTTACAGAAGCTTTCATAGATCACTATTTGCCTCGAGAGATTAGGGATGACCGGGTGGACCAGTTTTTGAACCTCCGATAAGGTGGCATGAGTGTCCGAGAGTACGGGCTAAGATTTGATTCATTAGCTAGATATGCACTAGCATTTGTTGATACGATGCATGACAGGGTACGTAGATTTGAGGGAGGGCTTAACTCAGACTATATCGAGGCTTGTTCTACCGCTGCGCTAAATGACAATATGGATATCTCGCGGATTCAGACCGACATCTATAGTATACGAGTGAGAGGGTCGAGAGAGAGAGACAGAAGAGGGCTAGACCCGCTGGTTCGCAGGGAGATTTTTAGGGTGGTCCCAGACCCCGATATTTTATTAGGCCACCTAGACCTCCACCATAGCAGTTCCAGGGTAGTAGATTTGATCATCAGGATCAATCAGGCTTAGGTGAGGGTTCACGAGCATCAGGCTTGCAGCAGTAGAGGGGTTCAGGCCAGGCTAGGACATCCCCGCCGCGTTGCATTACTTGCGGTAGGATGCATTTCGGGAGGTGCAGATAGGGTTCCACAAGTTATTATTCTTTTAGACAGGAGGGGCATGGGTGGAGAAACTGACCTACCATAGGTCAGGGTGGTACAGGTCAGTCGACCAGGTCAGCAGTAGGTTCCTCCTCATCAGCACAGTCTACAGGGCATGGACCCCATACTTTAGCACGTAGGGGTAGAGGCGGAGGTAGAGAGAGAGCATCTAGTTCTGGTAGTGGACAGAACCGTACATATTCATTAACCGGCCGACAAGACTCAGAGTCATCACCAGATGTTGTGACAGGTACATTGATTGTTTGCTCCCATTGTGTTTATGCTTTGATAGATCCTGGATCTACTTTGTCTTATGTTACTCCATTTATTGCGGGGAGTTTATGTATAGTAGCAGAGTAATTAGATCGAACCTTTATGTATCTACACCAGTTGGTGAGTCTACTATTGCCAGGAGAGTCTATCGAGGTTGCACGGTAGAAATTATCGACCGTCAGACCTCTGTAGACCTGGTAGAATTAGAGATGGTTGATTTTGACGTCATTATGGGTATGGACTGGTTAGCATCTTGTTATGCTAATGTTGAGTGCCGGACAAAGATTGTTAGATTCCACTTTTCAGGAGAGGCAGTTCGGGAATGGAAAGCGATACAAAAACGCTGAAAGGTAGGTTTATTTCCTATCTTAAGGCAAAGAGGATGATTACCAAGGGTTTTATTTATCATCTTGTTCACATTCATGATATAGATGTAGAACCACCGACTCTTCGGTCTATTCCGGTAGTTAATGAGTTTCTAGATGTATTTCCAAACGAACTCCCTGGTATCCCTCCAGAACAGGAAATTGATTTGCTATCGATATGCTACCAAGTACACAACCCATATCTATCCCTCCTTATAGAATGACTTCTGCTGAGCTAAAAGAGTTGAAGGATCAGCTGAAAGACTTGCTGGATAAAGGCTATATTAGGCCTAGTGCTTCACCATGGGGTGCACCAGTGTTGTTCGTAAGGAAGAAAGATGGGTCACTAAGAATGTGTATCGATTACCGACAACTGAATAAGGCAACTATAAAGAATAAGTATCCCTTTCCAAGGATAAATGACTTGTTTGATTAGTTACAAGGTGCTAAGTGTTTCTCAAAGATTGATTTAAGATCAGGGTACCACCAGATACGAGTTCGGGAGAAAGACGTTCCAAAGACAACTTTTAGAACTAGATATGGACACTTTGAGTTCTTGGTAATGTCTTTAGGATTAACTAATGGCCCAACAGTGTTCATGGACATGATGAATAGTATATTCAGGTCGTATCTAGACTTGTTTGTGATTGTATTTATTGATGATATTTTGGTGTATTCACGTTCAAAAGATGAGCATGCAAATCATCTGCGAGCAGTCCTCCAGGTTCTTCGAGACCAAGAACTTTATGCAAACTTTTCTAAGTATGAGTTCTGGTTAGACTCTGTAGCTTTCTTAGGCCATATTGTATCAGATGCAAGCATTGCGGTTGATACACAAAAGATTGAGGCCGTAAAGACTTGGCCCAGACCCATGACTCCGACTGAGGTTTGTAGTTTCTTAGGGTTAGATGGGTACTACAGAAGGGTTGTAGAGGGATTTTCTTCAATTTCAGGCCCATTAACGAAGATGACTCAAAAAGCAGCTAAGTTCCAGTGGACTGAGGCTTGCGAGCACAGTTTCCAGGAGCTGAAGAATAGGTTGACATCAGCACCAGTTCTAACATTACCAGACGGTTCAGAAGGCTATGTGGTGTATTGATGCTTCTGGTGTTGGGTTGGGATGTGTTCTAATGCAACATGTTAAGGTTATCGCATATGCTTCAAGGCAGTTGAGGAAGCATGAGAAGAACTATCCGACCCACGATTTATAGTTGGCTGCAGTTGTGCATGCGTTAAAGATCTGGAGACACTATTTTTATGGAGTTCATGTTGACGTCTTCACAGATCATAAGAGCCTTCAATATATATTTAGACAGAAAGAGTTAAATTTGCGACAACTTCGATGGCTTGAGTTACTGAAAGACTACGACGTGGATATTTTATATCATCCAGGAAAGGCGAATGTGGTAGCTGATACCCTCAGTCAAAAATCTATGGGTAGTTTATCCCACCTAGGTGTTGAGAAGCGGGAGCTAGCGCGAGAGCTTCATCAGTTAGCTAGCTTAAGAGTCAGATTGTTAGAGGCAGACGATAGTAGGGTCACAATTCAGGATACAACCGTATCATCTCTAGTTGTAGAAGTAAAATCACGGCTACAAGAGGATCCTAGATTAGAGAAGCTTAGAGACAAGGCTCAGGATCCATAGTCTTTAGCATTTGATATAGTAGAAGATGAAGTCTTCAGATATATCGGTCGATTGTGTGTTCCAAATATTGCAGGGCTTCGATATCGAATTATGGAAGAGGCACATCATTCCCGTTATTCTATTCACCTTGGTTCGACGAAGATGTACCATGATATTAAGGAGATCTATTGGTGGCACAGGATGAAAAAAGACGTTACTGAATTTGTGGCACAGTGTCCTAACTGCCAACAGGTGAAGGTTGAGCACCAAAAGCCCGCTGGGCTAGTTTAGGAGATAGCCATTCCTTTGTGGAAGTTGGAAGCAATTAATATGGATTTTATTACAGGGTTACCTCAATCGCGTCGCAAGTTTGACTCTATTTGGGTAATTGTTGATTGACTAACAAAATCAGCCTATTTTTTACCAGTCAGGGCTATTTTTTGGCCGAAGACTATGTAGGGCTCTATATTAGAGAGATTGTTAGGCTACACGGTGTCCCAGTATCTATTATCTCTGATTGAGGCGCACAATTTACCGCCAACTTCTGGAAGTCCTTCCAGAAAGGACTGGGGACACAGGTTAATCTTAGTACTGCCTTTCACCCTCAAACAGATGGCCAGGCTGAGCGCTCTAGACTTCAAGGGGAGTTGGGATGACCACTTACCTCTTATAGAGTTCGCATACAATAATAGTTCTCATTCCATCATCGGGATGGCACCTTATGAGGCTTTGTATGGGAGAAAATGTAGATCCCCTATTGGATGGTTCGAGGTAGGTGAGTCAGGGTTGATTGGACCCGACTTAGTCCAGCAGACAGTGGATAAACTTAAGCTCATTCGGGAGAGGCTGCTAACAGCTTAAAGCCGATAAAAGTCATACTTAGATGTGCGACGAAGGGTCTTATAGTTTTACGTCAATGACTGGGTATTCTTAAAAGTCTCGCCTATGAAAGGTGTTATGCGATTTGGCAAAAAAGAAAAGTTTAGTCCAAGATTCATTGGGCGATACCGAATCCTTCGAAGGGTAGGACGAGTGGCTTATGAGTTAGAATTGCCTTCGGGGCTAAAATCCAAATCGATATTACAAAAGTGTGTAGGAGACCCTTCTTGGGTTGTCCCATTGAGGATGTTCAAATCACAGAGGAGTTATCCTACGAGGAAACTCCAGTTGCTATATTAGATCGGCAGGTTCGTAAATTGAGGACCAAATAGGTGGCTTTGGTTAAAGTATTATGGAGGAATAAAAATAGAGAAAAGGTGACCTGGGAAGCTGAGCATGTCATGAGGTCCAAATATCCTCACTTGTTTCATACCCCAGGGTGATGTCATATTAGTTTATATTAAGGCAGTAAGGTAAGATACCTATATATATATATATATATACTATTGTTTATTATTATTATTGTGGTTGTCATTGTATACCTACTCGCACTGTTGTGGTGGAGCTATAACGCTTAGCTATATATGTTGTCATGCGAGACGCCTAGGTTAGAAATTTTACATTTCAAGTTCTTGGATACTGACATTTACAAAGGATACACTGCCTAAATTTTGGGAACTCCTAAGGACTGAACAGTGTGACTCAGATCTTTCATTCAAGGACGAATGTTTCTAAGGGGGGAAGGATGTAACACCTCGACTTTTAAAAACGTCTAAATTAACTTGTATCTTCGTGGAAAGACAAGGAGGGTGAGTAGTAAATTAAAAATGATGTGTTATGTGATATTTTAAGTTTTCAAGTATGGTATCTCAAGTTTTGAAGTTAGATAAGTGACAAAATAAAAGTTGGCGAAAGTTACCGTAAATTCCTTTTTAAAGGTTTGTCTTAAATTTGAGTCAAATGTCTCGGATGTTTTCTCCTAATCTATTAAGAGTTATGGTCCCCTGCGAGCTATGAAATCGAAGGTCTACGAGTCTAGTTTCCAATGCATCAAACCGTTCATTCATATGACTTCAAAATAGAGAGATATTCATATTTTCGTGGGACTGCGCAAGCAGGCACGTGAGGTGGGGCCCTAAGTCGGTGGAATGTTACATATATCTTTTCCTTCGACCTTTTACACCATTTTTAAGCTAAAAATATAGAGAAATTAGATAAACCCATTTCTAGGATCAAGTGAAATATAGATTTTCTCGACATAAGTCCTTGACGAAAGTTGTTCTACGCATTGGGCTCATCATCGTGGTATAATTTGTTTTATCGATTGCGTAGCATATCACACTTTAGTGTTGGTATAGCAAGGGTTTGGATATATTTGAAGATTCTGAAGCGTATTATGACCTTAAGATCGAGGTAAGACCCTTCTTTCATCGACTCTAGCTTTTATACGCAACAAATAGCAATTTGCGACGGAAATACATATATTTTATCATATTGTCGTGGTATCTTTTATTTTTGTGTGTTGATTATGGTCCTACCTTGTTGTAGTATCGAGGGAGTATTGAGTAAAAGTCATTAGGCCACGTGAATTTAGTGAAAAAGGTATGTTAAGGCTACTCCCTACTTACGATATGTTTCCTTAAAGCTTAGAAGCAATGTATTTGGGTTGTTATCCTTGATATACTTGTAGCCGTGATTGTTGATTGTTGGCTTCTCGAGTTGATATAATCCTCCCTTGTCGGGATTCTTATTCAGTTAGTAGCGTCCCTATGCTGGACATGACTTAGAGGCTATTTGTATAGGTTGCTTATAACTAAATTGCTCGCTTTTAGCGGTTGGACTGTTATTATTGCCATTGGGGCTATTGTGGTTAGCTGCAGGAATATGATCTATACCTAGAAGGGCTATGTTCTGCCTACAGGGCTATATGGATGCCTAACAGGGCTATGAGTTGCCTACAGGGCTATATTGACGCCTAAGAAGGCTATGTGCTTCCTACATGGCCATGTTGTTGCCTAAGAGGGCTATGAGTTCTCTATAAGCTATGTTGATGCCTAAGATAGGTATGTGCTACCTACGGGGCTATATTAATTCCTAAGAGGGCTATGTGACTGCCTGCGGGGCTAGGGGACTACTGATAGGGGTATATAGGCTGATTGGCACCTTCCGGGCTTATGGGGGCCTGAGTAGGTGGCCTTGTGTGTTGTTTGTACCTGCCGAGCTTATGGGGGCTTGGTTAGGTTGTTGTTTTATTATTTTTGATATGTTTAGATTTAGGAGAAAGTCAGTACACTTATCTTAGACTTGATTTATTTATTGGATTATTCCAGTATATCAGGATACCTCATCGTAGTCTATTGCCTTTCATACTCTGTACATTATTTTGTACTGACGCCCCATGGACTTGGGGGCACTGCATTCATGCATGCAGGTCCTGACAGACGACTGAGTAGACCTTCTCAGCAGCAGGATTGACTTTTATCCGATTAGCTAGCCCCTTTCCTCCGGAGCTGCCAGAGTTGGGAGGTTTGTTACCTTTTGTTGCATATATCTTTATGGGTAGGCTGGCGCCCTGTCCCACCAATCTTTTCTACTCTTAGAGGCTTACAGACTAGTGTGTGGGGTTTATAGCTACGTTATGGCCATGCTGGCCTATGTTGTTGGTTTGCGGAAGCTTGTGAGCTGTTTGATATATTGTATTGATTTATATATGCTTTTAGTTTTGGTATAGATATCATGGTGGCCTCGACGGCCCAATCAGGACTTCTGTGCTAGTTGACTATTTATTTATATGATCTCCTGGGAGTAGCTGTTTCTTTTATAGATCAGTTGATAGGGGCCTTGCCGGCCGATGGCTTAGTTTTAAGCCGAGATATACTTGTTTGATTTCTTGATTGCGTGTGGCTGCCATGCGCTAGTAGAAAATGGTTCAGCAGGATCGGCTCGGGCCTGAGTTTTGGCATTAGGAGCTAGTTGTGCCCCTCGAGTTTGGGGCGTGACAGTAGAACTCGAGTTGTTAAGTTCCAGTTTCCTAATGAGCTAGCTATAGAGTAGAAGAGTAGTTCAGCAGTGTTTAAGAGTCATTTTATTTCATACCTTAAGGTGAGAAAGTTAGTTTGCAAGGGATGTGTCTATCACTTAGTCCTAGTTAATGACTCTAGTGTTGAGATACCTCATATTCAGTCTGTTCCAGAAGTCTTTCTAGATAATCTTCTCGGACTCCCTCTTCAGAGAGAAATAGACTTCGGTATAGATATTCTTCCCGATCCTCATCCTATATCTATTCCACTATATAGAATGGCGCCAGCAGAGTTGAAAGACTTAAAAGAGAAGTTGAAAGATCTCCTTGAGAAGGGTTTTATTCAAACAAGTGTCTCATCGTGGGGCGCTCCGGTCTTATTTGTGAGAAAGAAAGATGGTTCTCTTAGAATGTTTATAGATTACTGTCAGCTGAACAATGTTACTATCAAGAATAAGTATCCTCTTCTGATAATTGATGATCTCTTCGATCAACTTCAGGGTGCCACTTGTTTTTCTAAGATAGACCTCAGATCATGCTACCATCAATTCAGAGTAAGGGAATGTGATATTCCAAAGATAGCATTCAGGACCCGTTATGGTCCTTATGAGTCCCTAGTTATGTCATTTGGTTTTACCAATACTCCTGCAACATTCATGGACCTTATGAGTAGAGTATTCAAGCCTTATTTTGATATGTTTGTTATTGTATTCATTGATTACATACTAATCAATTCGAGGAATGGGGAAGATCATACAAGTCATCTCAAAGTAGTTCTCCAAACTCTAAAGGATAGAGAGTTGTATTCCAAATTATCTAAGTGTGACTTCTGGATTGAGTCTGCGGCATTCTTAGGCCACATTGTTTCTGGTGATGGAATTAGAGTTGACACTAAGAAAATAGAGGCAGTGCAAAATTGGCCTAGACCCACATCTCCAATTGATATTAGGATTTTCTTGGGGTTGGCTAGATATTATTGAAGGTTCGTCATGAGGTTCTCATCCATTTCGTCCCCTTTGACCAAGTTTACTCAAAAAAAAGTTAAGTTTCAATGGTCTGAAGCTTGTGAGAGAAGCTTTCAGGAATTAAGAAATCGGTTGACTACTGTCCCCGTATTGACCTTATCAGATGGTACACAATATTTTGTGGTATATTCTGATGTTTCCATAGTTGGTTTGGGTTAAGTGTTAATGCAGAATGGTAAAATTATAGCTTATGCCTCCTGATAGCTGAAAGTTCGCCAGAAGAATTACCCAACCCATGATCTAGAGTTGGCTACCGTAGTATTTTCTTTGAAAATATGGCGTCACTACCTTTGTGGTGTTCATGTGGATGTGTTTATCGATCATAAGAGTCTTCAGTATGTGTTTAGTCAGAAATAGCTTAATCTACCTTGAGTAGGTTGTCTATGGGTAGTACTGCCCATGTTGTGGAATAAAAGAACAAGTTAGCAAAAGATGTGCACATACTTGCATGATTAGGAGTTTGACTAATGGATTTCACAACAGGAGGAGTAGTGGTCATAAACGGGGCTGAATCAGCATTAGTGTCAGAAGTGAAAGAGAAACAAGACCAAGACTCTGTATTGCCTGAATTGAAGGCAAATCTTCATACGCAAAAACTGATGGCTTTTGAACAAGAGGAAAATGGTGTGTTGAGGTATCAAGGTAGATTGTGTGTACCAAGGGTGGATGGACTATAAGAGAGGATCATGGAAGAACTTCATAGCTCCTGATATTATATCCATCCAGGTTCCACAAAGATGTATCTAACTTGAGGGAAACATATTGGTTGAATAGTATGAAGAAAGGTATTGCTGAGTTCGTTGCTAAATGCCCGTATTGTCAACAAGTTAAAGTAGAGCACCAAAGTCCCGGTGGTATGGCTCAAAATTTAGAGATTCTGGAGTGGAAGTGGGAGATGATCAATATGGACTTTATTACTGGTTTGCCGCGGTCTCGAGGCAACATGATTACATTTGGGTGATTGTTGATAGAATGACTAAATTAGCCCACTTTTTGCCGGTAAAGACTACCCATTCAGTAGAGGATTATGCCAAGTTATATATTCAAGAGGTAGTAAGAATTCATGGAGTCCCAGTGTCTATTATTTCAGATAGAGGTGCCCAATTTACTACATTATTTCGGAAGTCATTCCAGAAAGGCTTGGGTTCAAAGGTGAAGTTGAGTACTTCTTTTCATCCTCAGATAGTTGGTCAAGCAGAGCGCACTGTTCAGAAAAAATATTTGGATGGATTGTGTGATTGATTAATAGGGTAATTGGTATGATCACTTACCTCTCATCGAGTTTGATTACAACAATAGTTATCATTCTAGCATCCAGATGGCTTTTTATAAAGCTCTTTATGAGAGAAGATGCAGATCTCTTATTAAATGGCTTGAGTTTGGTGAAGCTAGGTTGATAGGACCAGACTTAGATCATTAAGCTATGGAGAAAGTGAGAGTTATTCAAGAAAGGTTGAAAATAACACAGAGTTGTCAGAAATCCTACACTGATGTTAGGAGAAGGGACTTAGAGTTTAAAGTAGATGATTGGGTATACTTGAACGTTTCACCCATGAAGGGCATTATGAGATTTGGTAATAAGGGAAAGCTTAGTCCCCAGTATATTGGTCCTTACAGAATATCCAAAAGTATTTGTAATGTAGCTTATCAATTGGAGCTACCACAAGAGTTAGTAGCAGTTCATCCAGTGATCCACATTTCTATGTTGAAAAAGTGTATAGGCGATCCTTCACTTATTATACCAATTGAATATATTGGTATTAAGGATATCTTGTCTTATGAGGAGATTCATGTTCAGATTCTAGACCACCAGGTTAGCAAGTTGAGAACCAAGGAAGTAGCATCAGTCAAGGGCTTAGGGAGGAATCAGTTTGTTGAGGAAGCTACATGGGAGGCTGAGGAGGACATGAAAAAGATATACCCACATCTCTTTGAGTCCAGAGACACTGTATATCAAGGTACTAATTTTCTTCTTAGTACTCGTTACTTGATATACAAAATGTGTTAGATTTTCTTATTGGGTGATTGAGCTGAATGTTGTAGGTTTCACCCCAAGCCTACTAATAGTATTCTCATTCAAGGAGGAATGTTCCCAAGGGGGAGATATTGTAACACCTCGCTATTTGAAAGAACTAGAATTAGAAAGAACCATTTTTTGAAAGAATGAAAAATCTGAAATTTGGCTAAGTTATGCTAAGTATAAGTTTTGGGTCAACTTCAAACGACCATAACTTTCAGTACAGGATGAGTTAGGTGGAAAATAAGATATCAAATTACAGGTCTTGGAATTATCTTTCCAACGTTATTGATTTTGCTAATTTTTGAGCTTGTATGAGGGAGATATGCCCGTTTGAAGTTGGGGCTGTCTAGATAAGGAAAGTTAACCGGATTTTAAAGGGGTATTTTTGTCTTTTCCATACCCAATTAAATTAATTTATTTTTATTAATTAAGTAGGGGTCTAAACTGAATTTGTTCAGTTTACGCACTCAAATATTTCACACTAGGGTTTATAGAGAAAGAACTCAAGAGGAGAAAAGGTTAAGATTCATCAAGTTCTTGGGATTTGGTGGTGGATTTCACCAAAGGTTAATCCCTACAAGGTATGTGAGTTCACACAGCATTGGTTCGTCCACCCACGCACCAAACATATTTATTTCAGCGAGAATTCGTCCTAAAAAGTTTGAAAGTTTGAATGTTCTTGATGTGTGTTCTTGCATTGCTTTCATTCTTGAGTTCGAGATGAGATTGATGAGTTTCTTGAGATAATCATGTCGATTAGCAGAGTTGTTTGAGTTAGATTCTTTTCTACAGGTTTTGGGTATCTGAATCTAAAGAGAAATGGAGAAAAAGGATCAAATTTAATCAAATTAAGATCAGAAAACGAGTTGGAAAATTCGTCAGGTTTGTCTGAGGGAAAGCTGGCGCGGCGCACCCCTGATGCGCCAGGGAGGCGCGCCACCAGTGCTCCCAAAACTAGTCTCTGAACTTTAGGGCATGGTGCCTCGCGCCAGCAGTGCACCCAAGACGTCTTCCCCTACCCGTTTTTCGTCGTTAATCCTGTTTGAGTCTTTCTAAAGTGTACTTACACTTCCTATCGATTCTAAACATCTAGAAATCATCCAGAAAAATGAATCATAACCTTGAATCCATAAATTCAAATTCAAGGAAAGTTAAGAGCCAAGTCTAGAGAGTTCATAGAGTCTTTTCAAGAAGTCTTTTGTAAATGCTTTAAACTTGTTTCAAGACTTGAGTTTTGACTTGAGTAAAGAGTAACAAATGAAGTTCATTTTCTTCAAAAGAGTATATGAGAACTATTTATTCCCAAAGAGTAAATATTTTTCACATTTAAAAAATAGAAGAAACACTGATTTCCAAAAGAGCCTTTGAGCTAGTTTTTGAGTAAAGAATAAATGTTTTCACATTTAAGCAAGAGAGGAAACACTGATTTCCAAGAGAGTCTTTAGGCTAGTTTTTGAGTAATTATGTCAAACCACATAAAGAGTTATCTTTCTAAACATATGAGCTAGTTACATTTTGGGAGTAGTATTGAGCACCGATTTGGGGACAAGTTGAGTTCAGATAATTTAAAGTCTCCATAAACCATGTGGCCATCATGGGTAAAAAGGGTCACACTTTTTAGATGATTCCTTAATGCTATTTAGCATAGACTAGTGGATCCACTTAGTAGTCAGGTTCTATACCCCCGGCAAGGTATAGGACGACCTTGGCAGCGAGAGGCAAAATGTGGTATCATCACATAGCTCATAGTGATGGTTGTCGGTTAGAGAAACTCCCACATAGATAATTTTTATTCTTATATACACAGAGTTTACTTGTATTTTAACATACAAACAAAGTTTAAATTGTATCCTTGCATACAAACTAAGTTACTATTGTATTTTTCAATATATAGAGTTGCTATCCACATGTTTTAAAGTTTTTCTTTATATTGAATTTATATTACTGCTTTATATTGAAATAAGTTGCGTTGAGACCAGGTATGCTCCTTCAGTTCCTTTCAAGCTTATAACTTGTCTTAGAGTTTCCCTCGCATGCTCATACATTCAATGTACTGATGGCAGTTGGCCTGCATCTTTTATGATGCAAATACAGGTAAGCAGGATCAGCATCCAGCGCATCGTTGATCCAGTTGAGCTTCAATGTTGTTGGTGAACCTCCTTGCTTTCGGAGGATCCCCTTGTTATTATTTTTCATTGTTCTAGTTCATTAGGATGTCGTGGGTCTATTCCCGACATCCATCTCATTGTTATAGGCTTGAGAGACAGTTAAGTAATTTTAGTTCATTGAGTCTTTCCATTTCAGTTGTGATGTTTGAGACTTGAATTGCCATTTTGGTTAGTGAATGTTTCTTTTAAGACAGTCTATTTTTATAGTATGAGTTTATCTTTTGAGATTGTTTCTTGTTATTTAAGTCTTCCGCTAAGAGTTAAGCCAGACCTAGGGTTCGCTTGGGGCCAACAATGGTTCTCCAGTGCCAGTACCGCCCAGGGTGTAGGCTAAAACCATGACAAACTCACTGAATTCTTATGTCATCGCTATTAGAAAAAATGACAACGGCTACAAGAGCGAAAATGATGATATCAAGTTGTAAAAAAATTCTCTGAATCGGTAATCACGTACAATGCACGTGTCCAAAAACAAGTATATATATATATATACACACACACACAACTAATATGCATAAACTGGAAAATAACTATACTATTATATTGACGACCAAATGAAGCACCCTATCAAATCTAAATTCATGCAGCCCAAGCCAAAGATAGAAAACAAAAGTTGTTCATTATCAAGGTCAAGAATCTAGTATATATATATATATATATATATATATATACAAATTATATGCATAAACTCGGAAAGAAATATAGTCTTCCATTAACGACCAAATGAAGCGCCCTATCAAATCTAAATTCTTGCAACCTATGTAAAACATGGAAAATAAAAGTTGTTCATCATCAAGATGGTTTATGAACTTCCGCACACTCCACAGAAAGCATTAAATTAAGAAATCTTTTGTGGCCATTGATGTCGAAATGGAATCAACCAAATTTACAAATCATAAATGTTGATCAAGTTGAAATGAAATCAATGGATTTGCAAATCTTGAACTCTAGTGAATTTGTAGTTAATCCTACCTCACTGAATCATGATGTTATCTATTAGCAAATATGACAACAATTACAAGAGCGAAGATGATGATAATGAGCTGCAACAAATTTTTAGAATCAGTAATCATGTGCAATGAACGTGTCGAAAAACTAGTATATACGTACAAATTATATGCATGAACTGGGAAAGAAATGTAAGCTTCCATTAACGACCAAATAAAGTGCCCTATCAAATCTAATTTCTTGCATCCAAAGTCAAAGATGGAAAACAAAAGTTGTTCGTCATATATATATCTATCTATCTATATATATATATATACATATATATATATATATATCTCTATATATATATACACAACTTATATGCATAAATTGGGTACGAAATATAGGCTTCCATTTAGGACCAAATGAAGCGCCCTATTAAATCTAAATTTTTGGAGCCCAAGTGAAAGATGGAAAACAAAAGGTTTTTATTATCAAGATAGTCTAAGAATTTCAACAAACTTCCCAGAAGGCATAAACTTAAGAAATCTTTTATGGTGAACGATGTCGGAATGGAAACAATAAATTTAAAAATCATTAATTCCGATCAAATTGAAATTTTGATGACCCAGGGGTACCCCCTAGACGTAACATGGCGTACTTGACCCCGGATGGGTCTCATACAAGTCCTTAGTATCATAACATAGGTAATAGAAACAAAATATGGGAAATTTTAAACTTTTACAATCGAAGTCATTTTCATAAAAATCTAGCAAAAGTCTTTCTATACTTTTGTCTGAAACCATCTATTAAACTCTTGAATAAAAGTCTTGGGACGAAGCCCATACAAAGTCTAAAACATAAAGAAATGACATAAAGGAACAATGGATTTGTCCTCGAAGCTATGAGGACTCACCAAATCTTCAACTCTTCTTGCACCTTAGAAACCTAGCCTCCAAAGAAACCCTACATTTGATTAGAATGTAGGCAATATGTGTTAGTACAAAATGTACCAACTATGAAAGCTAGCACAACATCATAAGAGCATCTCAAATGGTTAGTCAACATAAGACATAAGCGTAAGAGATAATAACATTGTCATAGCATAATCATCATAGTCATAGAATAATCATCATAGTTATAGCATAATCATCATAGTCATAGCATAATCTCCAACATAAGTCAACATAAGACATAGTAAATGAGCATATGAGATAAGTCATAATCATAATAAGCCAAGTCTTCAACATAAGCATCACATAAGCATAATTGGCTTTTAGTCATCTCTACCATAATAGAACAATTCTCAAGTAATCTCAAAAGCATACAAGTGCAAAGCATGAATAGCATCCCATAATACCACCCAAGCCAAGTATCCCTTTTTGGTCATCTTAATCATAGCCTATATACATGGCCAACTCTTAAGATCTTCTTACCATAAGGGAACCATACTCCTAAGTAACCTCAAAGCACACTTGTGCATTGTATGAAAGACATCCCATACTACCCTTCACACTAAGAATAACCTTGAAGTCATCATAATCATATTTACCCTACTTTGGTCTCATTACTAGCTTACTTCATATAAACAAGGGAACTATCACCTTAGTCAATCATATCATGTCAAGGGAGGCAACTATAGCACAATCATATCTAAGCATACATTATATAAGCGAAATACCTCATGAGTCACCTTAAGGCAAGCTTGTGCCATACATGAACAAGACCCCATATTCCTACCCATACTAAGCTAGACACTTAGGTTCATCATTCATGTTCATCATCTCTTAACATCATAAATACAAGGGTAATCACCTCTTAGTCATGCATAAAATGGAGAGGTATTTAGACCTACTATATCATGGAATCATAATGACAAGGGTATTCACCTCTAGTCATACATATCAATGAATCATAGGTATTTGCCTCCATGTTCATTACTAGAGGAATATAGGTATTCGCCTCCATATTCAATTTAAGGTGATATAGGTATTCGCCTCCATATCCATTTTAATGTGTAATGTAGGTATTCCCCTCCACATCACCACATAAGGATCATAGGTAATTGCCTCCATGACCAACATAAAGGCTAATGGGTAATCACTTTTTTCCTTGGGAGTCACACATATATAAAGGGTAATCACCCCACACTCTCCATAACTAACTAATTATTAATAAGGGAACTTACCCCACCTTCCTATCATGAAAAGGTCATTCAGGGGAATCACCACAAGCCTCATCAAATCTTAGAGTCCTAGGACTTAGATTCATTTTAGGTGAGAAAACCCTTCAACCTAGAATCCTTCTATGTGAGAGAACCCATGTCATATCATTTTCATGCATAATGTCATGTCTCAAATTCTACATTAGACATGGATACTAGCATAATTCAAGTGATTCTATCACTTTGTGCACTTAAGCACTCATAATGTAGATTAGGTAGGTATAGGCCTTCTACCACAATTCAATACTTTAATCTTCTAATCTCGCATATAGACTTTACTCTCAAAGCCTTAACATTCATATTTCATCATATTGGATTTACCTTCAAACCCTAGTGATCAACATTCATGACTACAAGCCTTATACTCAAAGCTTTCTATCTTGATCTTGTCATTATACCTAGATTTCAAGGTATTTCAATCACATCCTTCTTTACTAGGTGATTCTACTCATAAGTGATCATAAAGGTTCAATTCTAACTTTACATGTCAAGATTCATCATATAAAATAGAGTCTAGTTCAATTCATGATTATATGCTCCTAACTTTGAAAAATTACTACACATGACATTGATTTAGGAAGATCACTCATGAACCTTCAATTTCACCTCAAATCGCATAAACCCACAAAATATCAAATTCATCAAATAGACTAGGGTTTACCATAGAAATCACATGAATTCATCATAACATCACAATTCAATGATAATACAATCATAATTATGTATTATCCACTAGATTGGAATCATACCTAAGCCATACCCACATTGTAAGAAGGAAACCCTAGCTAGTTGGGTTTTTGACTTCACAATTGGGGGAAAACTAAGGGGGATCTATGGGGAAGAACCCATAGATGAATAAGATAAAAATACCTTGATTCAAAGCCCTAATGAAAGCTCTCAACAATGGAGGAAATATTCCCTCTTCTCTTGTCTTCTTCTTCTTCTTTTTCTTCACTTCTAGAGAGAGAATATTTGGAGATTATTTTGGGGTCTTAGATGAATGAGTTAATGACTTACTTTTAGGGGTATATTAAGTATTTATAGGTGGCTAATTAAATAAATAACATACCTCCCTTAACCCCTAATTAATTACTAACTTAACCCCTAAGTCCTAACTTAAAACAGAAACTTGAAAAACTGAAGGGACCTACGGATGCCCACCCACGGACCATGGGTGGGTTGATGGGTCGTACTGGCTGTTCGTGGATTGCATCTGAGGCTTGTCATGGCAGGCCTTGATCCATGACCCCCATCTACGGGGCGTGGGTCTACCTACGGCCAGTAGGTGGCCAACTGTAGGTGCTGCCAGTTTTGTAGATTTAGGGACTGTTTTGGGGTCCTCCTCAAGGACCCCTTTGGTTGGTCCTTAGGGAGTCGTACCCAGACGTTAAACCCCTAAACACCTTATTCTAAGTACGGGAATTGTTTTTACAACCTTTAATCCTCATACGACACTCCAAACATCTTACAAAAGGCGCCAGAACTCACTAGTTCAACTTACTAGTTTTCGGGGTGTTACAGAAATATAATCAAAGGATTTGTGAATCTTGAACTCTAGCAAATTTGAAGCTAATATTGCCTCGCTTAATTCATATATCATATCTATTTGCAAAAAAGACAACAGTTACAAGAGCGAAGATGTTGAAATCGAGCTGCAACAAATTCTCTGAATTAGTAATCACGTGTAACGCACATGTCGAAAAGCTAGTATATATAGATACAAATCTTTTATGCATAATCTGGGAAGAAATATAGACTTCCATTGACAACCAAATGAATAACCTTGTCAAATCTAAATTCATGAAACTCAAGTCATAGATGGAAAAAAAAGTTGCTCATGATCAAGATGGTCTAAGAATTTCCACAGACTCCATAAAAGGCATATAATTAAGAAATATTTTGCGGTGAATGATGTCGAAATGGAAACAACAAATTTATAAATCGTTATTTCTAATCAAGTTGAAATGGAATCAACGAATTCACAAATCTTGAACTATAGTAAATTTAAAGTTAATCCTACCAGATTGAATTCTTATGTCATCACTATTAAAAAAATGAGAATGGTTACAAGAGCGAAGATGATGATATCGAGCTGCAACAAATTCTCTGAATCGAGAATCACATACAATGCATGTGTCAAAAAACTACTATATATATATATATATACATATATACAACTTAAATTCATAAACTGGTAAAGAAATATATGCTTCTATTGACAACCAAATGAAGCACCCTATCAAATCTAAATTCTTCCAGTCCAAGTAAAATATGGAAAACAAAAGTCGTTCATCATCAAGACTGTCTAAGAATTTCCACAGACTCCACAAAATGCATAAAATTAAGAATTCGTTCGAGGCCAACAATGTCGAAATAGAATCAACAAATTTACAAATTGTTAATTCTGATCAAGTTTAAACGGAATCAACGGATTTGTAAATCTTGAACTTCTGTGAATTTGAAGTTAATCCTACCTCACTGAATTTTTATGTCATCATTATTAGTAAGAATTACAACAGTTACAAGAGTGAAGATGATCATATCGATCTGCACAAAATTCTTTGAATCGGTAATCACATACAACGCATGTGTCAAAAAACTAGAATATATATATAGATATACACACACACACAACTTAAATTCATAAAATGGAAAAGAAATATAGGCTTTCACTGATAACCACATGAAGAGCCCTATCAAATCTAAGTTCTTGCAGACCAAGTCAAAAATGGAAAAGAAAAGGTGTTCATCATCAAGGTATAAAGACTGGTGTGTGTGTATATATATATATATATATATATATATATATATATATATATATAGAGAGAGAGAGAGAGAGAGAGAACTTATATACATTGAATGAGAAAGAAATATAGGCTTCCATTGACGACCAAATGAACGCCCGGAGCCTACCCTCTAGGCGTAAACACGGGACCTAGGATCACGAGTGACCCCAAGCTAACCCTAAGCTGTCATATCATAAGCGAACTGGATATATATATATGAAAAGATTAACTAACGCAGAAGCTAAAATCTAAGATAACTAATAGTGGGGAATACCCGATACTAATCTGAATATATATAAAATTCTAAGAGTTTAGTGTTACAGAACAATCACTCAAAAACTAAAGTTGAATCTAATACTATGTATGAAAAATCCACTAAATGACTAGAGTTGCTGGGACATGTCCCCAGCTAACCCTAGCAAAACTGAAATAAAAGACTGAATCTGAAAAATGACTTTTGTCCTCGAAGTATGAGAACTCAGCACTAATGCTTTTGAGTACGGATCAGGAACCAATCTACACGTGATCTGAATGTTGAGGACCTGAACATACATCACGAAAAGATGTAGTGCAGAGTATGTGCCAGTACTTTGAAAGTACTGAGCATGCAAGATAGGATAAAAGTTGAACAAACATATAAGTTGAACAAGTGTTCTGAACAACAATATAATCTGAACATGATAGAAATACATAAATATACTGAAAAGAACTTAACTGGATACAATGACCAAGTACTGAACATATTGAGACTTAATACTGAAGTATAACAAAAAATCTGGTCAAATGCACTATAGTATGACTATGAGAGCTACTATTAACCCACATAAAACCATGTGAGCTAAACGTGGAGTCTGATGTATAAGCCCTATCGAGAGGACCCAATATACCTTGATAGAGGTATGCAGGCATGACTGTTCGATGTATACGCCTCATCGATATGACCCAATATACCTTTCCAGTGGTCTAAATGCATGAATAACGTGATCACTGAAGTTGATACCCATAGAGGGGACTTATAAACCTACGGGGACACGTAGTTTTGGGACTATACGGGTGCGTTGAACCCTAGTCCAACTCGGTGTTAAGTCTACTCCCAACTTATTATGTATGTAACACATTATCACTGAATTACTGAAATGTTGAATAGCTTAAAATACTGACATGCAAAATCTGAGAATGTACTAATAATATGCTGATAATGTGACTCTCAAAAACTGAAACATGAATATATGTTTAACTGACCTAGAATGTATAATTCATGAACTAAGAGAATCTACACAACTAGGGTTTTGAGGTTTATGCAAAGAACTAAGCAACGATTCCACGAAAACATGATAATTGAATTTGGAATACTCTTTCAGCTAAATCAATACTAATATCTAAGGTTTTAAAAACCCTAGGTCTAAGCAAGATATAAGAATAAATAATCTAACTAAATTCTAGGGACTTAATGGATGAAAGGAATCCACAAGTGAAATCCCACATACCTAGTGATGAATTTCATGGAGAAATCTTTCGATTTCAGGGCTGGAACTGAAGAAAACTTGTTGCGTTCTAGGAGAGGTTTGAGTCGCATGTTTCTTCTCTTTTTGCTCTAGTTTGGTGAATTTTGGTGAATAAAGGCATTGGTTATGTTCTGACTAGGTTATTAAGCTTAAACTGAGTAAAACAATGTAGTTAAAGTGCCTGGCACATAGGGAAAAGGACTAAAACGACACTGACTTAAATCTTGCGAAGCCCATCCATAGAGGGAATGATACTCCGTCGTTTGGACTACCGACCATCGTTTTGGTTAATCATTCAAGATCTTCCCGACAGGGCTTCACTCAAACAAGCATAACTTTTTACTCAGAGATGGGATTTTAGTAAACTCAGTGGCGTTGGAAAGAGGATTCAATTATCTTTCATTTGATAGGTCATGGGCCAACTAATTCTTTTTATGCTAAGAGATATGACCGTTTAAGGTAACCCAATAGCCAATACAATTCAATTGGTTGTTGACCCTCACCTACGTTAAGACCTATGGTCCATAGGTCCAACCACGAACCATCCCGATCGACCTTGGGTGGGATCAACAACTACAAAGATTTGGGCTTTAACGACGGAAACCCACATACGGTCTGTGGTCCAACCTACGGTCCGTTGGTGGTTCTGATGGTACTGGCACTAGATTTTCTGAAAACTAGGATTTTCTTTGTTTTAAGATCTGAGGTGCTACATTATCTCCCTCTTGGGAACATTCATCCTCGAATGAAGTCTAAACTAGCTGGGTATGGAGGGAAGAAGATGGAATCTCTACCACTAAGTACTAGAAATTGATATTCAACTAAACGAAGTTCCAAGAACATACAAATATGCTGAAAATGCAAGAACAAATGAAGGAACAAGGTACTAAGACTTAATTTATGCACGAGTAAACTGAGAGACTGGAGAGGAAACTATTGTATCCAGCTGAAAAGAAATTGGGAGAAAAGAGATGAGGATGCTTGGCTTTCATGGCTGCTTCTTCTTCCCAATTAGCTCCCTCTACAGACTGACTCCTCCATGCTTGTAAAATCACATCACCCCCTTCATGGTGATACTTGCATGAAAACCCAATCATGTATCTCAAACTCTAAGTCACTTCTTCTTATATCTGCATAGGACTTCTGTCTTAAATGTATCTCTGATGAGCTAAAATTTTCCCATATCATCATGTACCAAATTTGGCCCAATCAAGGCTGCTTCACCTACTCATCTACTTAGGAACACATAAGCGGCCATTTACCCCTTGGAAGAAAACCTCTACTTTCTGTTGATGAACTGACCCTTCCAACTGAAGTAGTATAAGATCACTATCTTGTTTTTCCTTAACCTTCGCTCCCAATGAAGATTCGTATTTGTCACACCCTGAGGCTACCCATTGGGAGTAACCACGGGACCTAGGATCACGAGTGACCCCAAGCTACGCCTGAGCTGGCATATCATAAGCAAACTGAATATATAGCTGAAAAGATGAACTAATGCGGAAGCTAAAATTTGAGATAACTAATTGTGGGGAATACCCAATACCTATCTGAATATATATAAAATTCCAAGAGTTTAGTGATACTGAACAATCACTCAAAGAATAAAGCTGAATCTAATACTATGTCTGAAAAATCCTCTAACTGACTAGAGTTACTGGAACATGTCTTAGCTAACCCTAGAAAACTGACTGAAATGAGAGAATGAATCTGAAACATGTCTATTTTCCTCGAAGTATGATGACTTACCAGTGATGATAATGAGTACGGATCGGTAACCGATCTACACTTGATCTAAATGCTGAGGACTGAACCTACATCACGAAAAGATATAGCGCAGAGTATTTGGCAGTACTTTGAAGGTACTAAGCATGCTGGATAGGATAAAAGTTGAACAAACATATAAGCTGAACAAGGGTACTAAATGACAATATAATCTGAACATAATAGAAATATTGAAATATACTGAAAATAACTGAACTATATGCAATGACCAAGTACTGAACATGCTGAGACTGAATACTGAAGTATAACTGAAAACCTGGTCTAATGCACTAGAGCTTGACTGTGGGAGCTACTATTAAGCCACATAAAACCATGTGAGCTAAATGTGGAGTCTAATGTATAGCCCCATCCAAAGGACCCAACATATCTTGCCAGGGGTATATAGGCATGACTGTTTGATGTATACACCCCATCGATAGGATCCAATATGCCGTGCCAGTGGTATAAATGCATGAATGGCGTGATCACTAAACCTGATTCCCATAAAGGAGAATTATAAACCAATAAGGGAACGTAGTTCTGGGACTATATGGGTACATTGTACCCTAGTCCAACTCGGTGTTAAGTCTACTCCCAACTACTTATGTATGTCACACATTATGACTGAATTATTGAAATGTTGAATAGCTCAAAATACTCACATGCAAAATCTGGAAATGTAACAATTATATAGAAATAATGTGCCATTCGAAAACTAAAACATGTATATCTAATTAACTAACCTAGCATGTGTAGTTCATGAACTAAGAGAATCAACCCAACTAGGGTTCTGAGTTTTATGCAAAGCACTAAGCAATGGTTCCAGGAAAACATGATAATCTTCTTTGAAATACTCTAACAGCTAAATCAAAACTAATATCTAAGGATTTAGAAACTGTAGGTCTAAGCAAGATATAGGAATCAAGAATCTGACTGAATTCTAGGGACCTAGTGGAAGAAAGGAACCACTAGTGAAATCCCACATACCCGGTGACGAAATTCACGGAGAAATCTTTCAATTTTGGGGGTGGAATTGAAGAAAAACTTGTTGCGTTCTTGGAGGGGTTTGAGTCACATGTTTCTTCTCTTTTTCTCTAGTTTTGGTGAATTTTGGTGAATAAAGGTTTTGGTTATGTTCTGACTATGTTATTAGGCTTAAACTGAGTAAAACAACGTAGTTTAGGCATCAAAGCGCATAGGGGAAACGACCAAAAGTACCCTTACTTAAATCTGGCAAAGCCCATCAATGAAGGGAACAACGGTCAGTCGTTAGGACTACCGATCGTCGTTTGGGTTCGTCACTCAATATCTGCCCGACAGGGCTTCACTAAAACGAACATAACTTTTTACTCGGGAATGGGATTTTAGAAAACTCAGTGGAGTTGGAAATAAGATTCAATTATCTTTTATTTGATAGGTCATGGGCCACCTATTTCCTTTTGTGCTAAGAGATATGACCGTTAGAAGTTGACCCAACAACCAATTCCCTTTAATTGGCTGCTGACCCTCACCTACGGTCCGTAGGTTAAACCATAGTCCGTCCTAGTCGACCATGGGTGGGATCAAAGGCTATAAAGATTTGGGCCTTATCGAAGGAACCTCACTTACGGTATGTGGTCCTACCTATGGTCCGTGGGTGGTTCCGTTGGTACGGGCACCAGATTTTCTAAAACTCAGATTTTCTTCATTTTGAGATCCGAGGTGTTACATGAAGCGCCCTCTCAAATCTAAATTCTTCCAGCCCAAGTCAAAGATAGAAAACAAAAGTTATTCATAATCAAGGTGAAAAAAAACTAGTATATATATACAACTTATATGTTTAAACTGGGAAAGAAATATAAGCTTCCATTGACAACCAAATGAAGCGCCCTATCAAATCTAAATACTTGAAAGCCATGTAAAAGATGGAAAACAAAAATTGTCCATCATCAAGATTGTCTAAAAATATCCATGTGCTCCATAGAAGGCATTAAATTAACAAATCTTTTGGGGACAACGATGTCGAAATGGAATCAACAAATTTACAAATAATTAATTCCGATCAAGTTTAAACGGAATCAATGGATTGTCAAATTTTGAACTCTATTGAATTTAAAGTTAATCCACCTTAGTGAATTCTAATGTCATCGCTATTATCAAAAATGACAATGGTTACAAGAGAAAAGATGATGATATCGAGCTACAACAAATTCTCTTTTACTCATCTCAGTTTCATTCAAGTAGAATTTGGAATAAAGCTCTAATCATGTTGATAAAAACCCCCATAGAAATGGAGTATTTTGTTATTCCAGATTCACTCAACCTAGAGAATAGTATTTACTAAAAATGGGGAATCTTCATGTACTTTCTGTGAAATTTGTGAAAATGCATTTTCGCTGCCAAACATATTGATGTAAGGCAGCAATTGCAATCATCGTTATTGTGAAGAATGTATAAAAAAATATATAGGTAAAAAAATTAAGAGAAAATGACAAATATAACCCCCGAACTACTGTAAATGGTATGGAGATACCCTCCATTATATTTTTGGGAAATTGAGGCCCCTACGTCCAAAAACTAGAGTATATATATACCCTTCATATTAACAGACATACACGTTTCATAATTTTATCCATCGACTCGTCATTTATTAAAATTGGATCGACAAATAAGATTGTGCCACGTGTCCTTATTTAGTCTTCCATTATAGTGAAGGACATATATGCTCTAGTTTTTGAACACCAGGGGCACCAATGTCCCAAAAGTATGACAGAGGATATCTGCATACCATTGACGATAATTCAGAGGTATATTTATTCGTTCCAAAAAATAAAAAAGGATTTCCATGAGATTTCTATTAAGTGCCTTGTTTCTGGCTATAAGGGAATTATGGATCACAATTCAATAATGCCGACTGATTTTCTTATGCGAGTAAGATATAACAATTGACTTAGAAAATTTTTGGATTTTCCACTAGTTATTGAGTGCCCTGTTATGGATTGTATGGGTACACTGGTTGATGATCTAAGGGGATGCCCGATTAGGGGGTGTCCTGAGTGTTGAAAACTTTTATGTGTCAATTGTAAACGTTTGCATTTGGGAATGACATGTGAGAGTTATCAGTTTAGTAGGCAATTAAATTTCTCTACTTGAAGCAACAATATAGAGGATATCATGATGAACTAGAGGAGGAGGAGGAAGAAGAAGAAGAAGAAGAAGAAGAAGAAGAAGAAGAAGAAGAAGAAGAAGAAGAAGAAGAAACTTTGAAGAAGAAGAAGGAGGAGGAAGAAGAGGAGGAAGAGAAAGGGAGAAAACTCCATGATTAGAAACTTTGAAGAAGAAGAAGAAGAAGAAGAAGAAGAAGAAGAAGAAGAAGGAGAAGAAGAGGGAGAGGAAGGAGAAGAAGAAGAAGGAGAAGAAGAGGGAGAGGAAGGAGAAGAAGAAGAAGAAGGAGAATAAGGATAAGAAGGAGGAGAAGGAGGAGGAGAAGGGGAGGAAACTTTGATGAATGTTAAAAAGGTCAAGTTTTGTTTCCTTGGAGAAAAAATAGCAATTTGAATTGTTATTTACTTTATATGCATAGTCTTTTGTTGGTTAAAAAAGAGTATGCAGGGTCTTTTATTAGATTTCAATTAGTTGTTAAGTTGGTGAAAAAATAATATGCAGGGTCTTTATGTTTCAATTAGTTGTTGAGTTTGAGTTCGACTAGAAATAGTTGGGCTCCTAGTGGTGGTGGCCTATTGTCCTATGTAAGTGTATCCCAAAATGCACAAAGTCTTCTGTTTTGTAGAAAAATTGCTCTATTTTATATAGATTCCAGGTTTCATGACGTACTATCATGTCCATATTTCTTTTATTTTGAATCTCTTGTTCAAATCATTTTTTACTACATCACTTTTTAGAACAAAGTATTCAAGAATTCATCTCACACGTGGTTTTAAAAGTAAAAAAAAGTTTAATTTGCTTTCAAAAATCAGGAAGGAGATATGTTAGGTATATAAGTACGGAGCCCTTATACTTCAATGATGCATTTTAAAGTTGTGCGGGTCTATGCCCATAGAGGATAATATCACTAGTGAGTTAGGCGGTTACAGGTGGTATATTAGAGTCACTTTTGTCTCAGTTGTGTTGATGAGAGATATTGTTCAACTGAGTTAAGCCAAAATTAATCCTGATAAGGTGGGACAACATCTTTTCTAGGTCTTGGCGAATCTCCTGTTGTGGGGCAAATCACATATGGTGGGACAAATCTCAACGAGGACGTTGATTCCATAAGAGAGGTTGTTTATGACACCCTTTCTTAGGATAAGAAGTCCACATCGGAAAAACACATGTAAGTAAGCATATCTTACACTTTAGTGATGCGTTTTAAAGTTTGGCGGGTCTCGCCCCAAAACAGGGGTTGGACCATTGTTTGGTTGGAAAAGGCAATGTAGAATTATTGACATAAATTTTATAAGAGAGGGTTTATGTGACACCCCATCTTAGGATAAGAACTATATGTTGACAAATCACAAGAGAGATACTAGGTATTTAAGTAAAAATTCCTAACACTGATCTAGTGATATGTTTAAAGCCTTGTTGTTCTAGGCCTAGAGCAAACAATATCACTAGCAGGTTGTAGGATGGAAAAAAGGTGGTGTAAATAATATTTTAAGGGATAGAAGATCTATATTGGGGGATTTAATTAAATAAATTTGTGGGCATGATTCAGTTGATGGCTCTTCGAGGTTTCATTTAATTTTTTCCCATGTTAGTGAATATTCACCTTGAAAGGAAAAAGTACGTTATCATAGGTGAAATTTCTAGGTGCTTGTTTGCTAATTAATTTGATTTTTTATTCCATATCTTGTGTTTTGATTTTATTTTCATGTATAATTAATAACCGAAAAATTGAACCAAAATTGATAACAACCAAACCGATAACCGGCCCATAAATACCCCTATCTTTGACAATGAGTCCTTTTTGTATACTTCAGTTGTTCTATTCAAACTCTTATCTCAATTTGTATTTTTGCTATCAATACTTCTATATGTACATGAATCTCCTTGAATGTATTTATCACGACCCGAGTCTACACCCTGGACGTGGCCGGCACTCGAGAACCATTGTTGGTCCCCAAACGAACCCCCATCCTAGCTGACTACAAGCGAAAGACTAACTTAAGCATACAAAAGCTTAAAAACAACTCAAGGAAGATACATACTGCTAACTACTCAACTTTTTCTATCTCTGAAGCCTCTACTATTACATAAGGATATCGGGACAAGACCCACGACATCTCAAAACTACTAAATGTAAGATAAAGGTGAAGTCCTCTGGAATATAAGAAAGCTCACCAATGCTGACTGGAAAATCCCATGACCTCAACGAAACGCCTATTGATAATCCTAAATCCATGTATCTTTATCATGAAATGATGCAGGCCAAATGGCTCAGTACATGGAATGTACGAGCATTAAAGGGGAATTTTAAAGCATAAACGTAAGCTTGAACTGGTGGAAAAGAAACATACTTACCTCTTCTCAACTCAAAGAAACACAATTCTACTAAACTCAAGGAAACATAGTTCAACTCAATTCTGAGAAAATAGGGCTCCACTCAATGATAAGATATTCAACTCAGTGAAATAAGGCTCAACTCAATGATAAGATATTCAACACAGTGAAATAAGGCTCAACTCAATAATAAGATATTCAACTTAGTGAAATAAGGCTCAACTTAATAATAAGATACTTGACTCTGGGTACTCAACTCTGGATACTCAACTTTGGATACTCAACTCAATATAAAGCAACAATACATATGCAATATATGGAAAGTTTTTAAAATAGTAGAAAGA
This sequence comes from Solanum verrucosum, assembly GCF_900185275.1. NCBI lineage: Eukaryota > Viridiplantae > Streptophyta > Magnoliopsida > Solanales > Solanaceae > Solanum > Solanum verrucosum. Next base: position 1,256,087 of record NW_026020157.1, read on the forward strand.
AACTCAATGTATTGAAAAATACAATAGTGACTCAGTTTGTATGCAAGGATACAAGATAAACTCTGCTTGCATATGAAAATACAAAGTAAACTTTGTGTATATAAGAATACAAAATGTCTCTGTGGAGTTTCTCTAACCGACAACCATCACTATGAGCTATGTGATGATACATCATCTAATCCACGCTGCCAGAGCCGTCCTATACTTTGTCGAGGTATAAAACCTACTACTAAGTGGATCCACTAGTTTATGTTAAAAAATATTTAGGAATCATCTAAAAAGTATGACCCTTTCTACCCACGTTGGCTACATGGTTTATGGGGGCTGTGAGTTATCTGAACTCTCCCATATATCGGTGCTCAATACTACTCCCAAAATATACTTTAGCTCAATATGTTTTAAAGAAAACACTTCCTCTTTCTGTGATTTGAGATTATTATTCAAAAATATTTCTCTTAAAAGAGATGGTACTACAACTCCTCTTTTTGAAATCTCAGTTTCCTCTCATAGTAAATGTAAAAACATTTACTCTTGAGAATACTTAGTTCCCATATATCATTTTAAAGAAAATGAACTCAACTTTACTCTTCTTCTACTCAGTGCTCAAGTCTTTAAAAAAAGTTCTAAAAGAAATTGTAAAAAGACTTCTTAAAATAGATTGCATGCCGAATTATGGACGTGAACGACTAAATTCAAGGTTTTCAATAACCATGCATAGAATTCAATACTTGGAACTCAACAACTCCAGAACTAAAGGAGTAAATGATACTACTCATCTCAAGAATGCTCGACTCGGGGGGTTCATGCCTAATTATGGGCATGAACTACTCAACTCAAGAGCTCAATTATACTTCTCATCTCAAGACTGCTTGACTCATAGGGTTCATGAGGAATTATGGGCATGAACTACTTTAATCAAGGACCTTCATGGGTAAACTGTATTAGTGCCATGGTTAGGAATATAATTCCAAAAGGGTTAGGAACTCAATGATCAAGACTTAGAACTTGAAGATACTACTCATCTCAAACATACTTAACTGATGGAGTACATGCAGAATTTATGGTCATGAACGACTCAACTAGAGGGTCTAAATAACAATATGGAAATCATGTGTACCACCATTCTCATTCTCATACTTACTTTCACAAAACTTAGCTCAAAATCAATAATTGATCTGAAAGGATTCACAATTGAACTCAAAGGCTCTCTTGAATGGTACTCTTAACTCTCTCTTGAATTTGAATAATGAATTTAAGAGTTATGATTCATGATGTGAAGGATCTTGTAATGATATATTAGACTCATGACTACATTCTCATCATTCTCATACTCACTTGATCGAGTCTTAAAACGAGTTATTTGAAATTGTCGAAGAGTCCTAAAAAAGACTCAAAGGGTTTTTCTCAAAATGTTTGAAAGAACTGTCAAGACTTAACTCTTAACTTTACCATGAATTTGAATTATTAATTCAAGGTTATGATTCATGTTATGAATGATTTCTAGGTGTTTAAAGTTGTTTAGAGTAGTTAGAATCTGAAGGGAGTAAAGGTACATTTTAAAGGAACTCAAGCAGGACAATCGATGGAAAAGGGGTGGGGGCAGGCGACCCAAGTGTCACGACCCGGGAATATCCCCAAGTCGTAACATGCGTATTCAACCTCTCGGAGGTCTCATACAAGCCCTTAGCATTCATCACATTAGATATGAAAAATAGTGCGGAATTAAAAACTCTTTAAATAAAATCCCATAAGACTCAAAGGTCACTTTTAAAAACATCATTCAAAAGTACACAAGCGGAATACTAAGTCTCTTAGCCATCTTAGACATAAACGTGAAAACATACTAGGGACACGGCCCTTTACAATCAAAAGAAGTCTATTAAGTCTATTACAAGAATCTTATCATAAAACTAGAATAGAAAAGTCTTGCCCTCGACATATGAGGACATACCACAAAATCTAGGAAGAACTTCAAATCCCAAGTTTACTACAAAACCCGCTCACTTGCCGGAACCTACACTTGTAGAAAATAGAGAAATATGGAATTAGCACAATTAAGTACTAAGTATGATGACCATGCAAAAACATGCTAAAAAAAGGACATTTATTTGAAATATGTGCTTTCATGCCATTTGTGATAAAACCTTCATATCACAATTATAAGAGACACATTTCAAGTCATCATCCACATATAAGACAATACCCACATAATAGACATACTCAACTAGTACCAATGTACAATACATGAATATAATTGACAAGTAAGCCTTTTCATCATTTCATGACCTCTATCTCAAGTTACCCAAAGCCACACTTAAGTGAAACATGAAGTGACCGCCCATACAATCTCTTTATATACACCTAAGTGTTCCTAAGGGTTACCATAGATAAGGAATGTACCATTACAATATAGCATGCTAAGTCAAAATTCTTTAATGAACCACCTTAGGAGACATTTAAGCACATAAGGGGACTTTCACATAATAGTCGTTAGACTTAGGGAACTCACTTTAGTATCTTCAAAGCCTACTCGTGCCATGTGTAGATAGCATCCCATACTACTACCTACACGTTGTAGAACCTATCCAATAACTAGAGTGCACATCTCACATGATGGGAATAGGCATAACCGACATAGACCATACTAGCTAGGTATGGAATCCGGAGTCTATCCTACTCCGTGGAGGTTGTTCTACTTGCCAAAGGTACAACTAATAAGCAACCCATGTACGCACATGGTTTAGGAGATGTCCAAGGAAGTTCATTGTGCCTAATCTCATACTCAACTAGGCCACCTTCCTAACCACATCCACTCGGTGCTAGCCTTGTTTCCCATAGAGTATTCAATCACATATGTACTTAGAGAGGGTTCCTTTTCTAGTTCAACCAACTCATAGTACCTCTTCCCAAGAAAGGCCCCATTTCTTAGTCATGGCCAATCAAGGTTCATAAGGATAGCTCATTTGACTTTCTTAGATAAGGATTCTCATGCCGTTCCGGCTCCATCCATCTCTAAGTCTATCATCTCACTCAAGAAGGGAACTTCTCCCTAAGGCCCATCCTTCAAGGTTATACATTTACTTAGGAAAGCTAGACTTATGAAAGGGCACCATTTCTTAGTTTTGCCGATTCAAGTCTTGGCCTAGAATTCCTCTTTTAGCATTTATAGAAAGGGCACCATTTCTTAGTTCTAGCCCACTTCACACATTCATGCATTCAAGACTTTAAGTAACAATGAGGGACACTTTAGTCTACCAACCAAGTCACAACATTATCATCTAAGGATACTTCATAATCCAACATCATTTCATATATATACATCATGAGAAAATCATACTTTAAATCACAATGCTATCCACTTTACATAGGATCATCACAAGATCACGTAAACTCATTCACATCATACCTTCACACATAAAGCTTCACATCAAACTTTACATATAGCTTCATATAGGACTTTACATATAGCCTCATTTATATATATAATATACAATACAATAACACTTTGTACAAGATCACCTTATAACCATAAGAATACCTTCACATAGTACAATAACATTTCATAACTTGATAACACTTTAATTCAATAGATAATGCATTCAAGTCCATGTTCATAATACATTCCATAATTAAACACCTCCACCATAAGTGGATCAAACTAAGCAAGAACAATTTTATCCATAATAAGAGATTAAGCCAACTTACCATCCTCCAAAGCCATAATCAACAACACTCAAGTCCCAACCATTTTACTTACCACAAGAGAATTCACCATAACTTGCCCATAAGGCCACAACTTTCAATTTATCCATACATCATCAATTCATCATAGATAGATGTAGAAAATCATAAGAGTCACTAATACAATCCAATCCAAACACAATCTCATAAACTTTGAATCATAAGCAAAAGACCCACTTCATAAGCAAATTTAGGAATTTAGGGAAAACATGGGTTCTTCAAGGAATTCCATATGAAATCATCTTAAAAACATTAATTTATCAATATAATGGCTTAGAAAACGTTTTGCCAATGAACCCATGCTTAGATTAGAATTTGAGATTTTGTTCTTTGAAACACTTTTGATTGGACTCCTTGAAAGAAAGATTGATCAAGGATCAAGAGTCACCATACCTCTAAGTTGAAACCCACGAAAAATTGAAGAAGGAAGCACTCAAAACCTTCAACCCTAGCTCCAACTTCACCTTGGCCTTCAATGGTGTTCCAAAGAGAACCCTTCCTTACTCTTTTAAAATGGAACAAAATGATCCACAATCAGCCTAACACAATAATATAACCTCAAAAGAAAAGATTTGTGAAAAGACCAAAATGCCCTTAAATTTCCGGACGGACTCCTTGCCAACTACCCAACTTTCAAAGGGGATAACTCACTCATACAAACTCGGAATCGAGCAAACTCGGTGGCGTTGGAAAGATCGTTCCAAGGGCTTTCCAAACATAACTGGAGCTACTCCTAGATCATCCTGAGCTAGGAGATATGACTGCTCAAAGTTGGCCAAAAACTCACTGATTTCCACACTTGGCAGAATTTCCAGATTTTGAACTTAGCCAATTTCCAGATTCTGAACTGTTTTTTTTTCCAAAAGTGACTACTTCCAATTTATGCTTAAACTTTAAAAATTCATACGTTAGGCTCTAGTTTCACCTATCTATTTTTAGGGTCGCTACACCAAGTGCTTTCCTGGCGCGGGGCTCCAGCCCCAAACTTCAGAAACATGATTGTGGCGCACTGCTGGGGCACCACCCCAGCCCCTCCCCAAGCAAATTTTGGTGAATTTCGTCTCTCATTTTCTGATCCTAAATTGCTTCTAATCTATTTTTTTCTCAAGTTTTCCTTAGATTCAATTACCCAATGAAAGTACACAAGAATCTAATAAAAACAACTCTTAATCTCATCACAATTACCTCAAGAACTCATCAAACCCATCCTAATTCAAGAACACAAATAATACTTCAAGAACACTTATCAAGAACTCAAATCCTTCAACTTTTGAGAACGAAATTACGCTGAAAATAACATGATTGGTGTGTGGATGAACGAAACCAACACTATGGAAACTTACATACCTCTTAGGGATCAAAATCATGGCGGAAATCCACATCAAAACTCAAGAACCTCGACGAACGCTTTGATCCTTTCCTCTTTTCTCCTCTTTTCTCTTCTTTTCTCTTGTTGAACTCTCAACTAAAACCCTAGGCGTATATTAAGATTATAAAACTGAACCTAATCAGTTTAGACCCCTAAAACGTTACTAAAAATGAATTAAATATGATTGGGTAAGAAAAAGACCAAAATACCCCTCACTATTTTTGGGTAACTTTCCTTAATTGGACAACCTGGCTTCAAAAGGGCATATATTACTCAACAGAACTCTAAACTTAGCAAACTTGGTGGTGTTGGAAAGATAATTCAAAGATCTTTCATTTGATATCTTATGGCCACTTAACTCATCCTGTGCTAAAAGTTATGGTCGTTTGAAGTTAACCCAAAACTTAGAAGAATTTAGGAATGACTTGAATGAACTCTCTTTAGTTCTTTTTCGATTAACACCCAAGAAATTTTAAATTCCTTAGTAAAATCTTACTCAAACTGAAGGATGATTTAAGTCTTAGTTCAAAAAATATCTGGGGTGTTACAATATCTCTTCCTTGGGATCATTCTCCCTCGAATGACGACTAGACTGGATATGGAACGGGGTTACTCTTATCATCTTTGCCATACAAACTAGAATTTTCCCATATTACTACTTGGAACAAACTAAGGGCTCTCATTTAGCTATTTCTCAAAGCAACACCTCACCCTCTTCTTCCTCCTCATTTAGAACCTTAGACAGAATTAACACACCATCATTATCAAAATAAGATCATTAACCTTGTCTTTCTAACATCACTCCATTACTAAAAGGGCCTCTAAAAAGATATCCCCAAACTCTTTGGAACTCATTACTATCTTATTCTCAAATACTTGACTTGTTTTCTCATCTTGCCATCTCCCCCTTAGGTCTAAAGCTTGCACTTGAAAGCTATGGACCTATTTCATCATCTCTAAACTGATCTACATCCTCTTTTACTCTAATACTCGGGAGAAGTTTATCTCATGAATACCGAAATCTCCATAAGCAGGTACTAAGACCTCTTTCTAAGGTGTTTCTCTTAACCTCTTCTGATTACATACCACCTCGGTACACCTCTTAATGCTCTTGTTACTCTTGTTACTTAGACACACTTCACTGCTCTTATCTAAAGGTTAGGGTCTCTCACTTGTACCACTCATATTTATTGCAGCTAACATCTCAGTTTCTCACCTTCTCTATATTAAATCTTCTAGATCAAATCTCAAGACTAACATCATCACCCTCATGTTGCCATTCTTTTTATCATGACACTCATCTCAAATTCAAAATGTTTATTACTAAACCCGAATATCAATATAATTGCTCGCTTACTATACTAACTAACAACTACTAGATACAAATTCAGAAACACTCGTCCCTTAGGACCTTATGACAAGTCAGTCCTTACCTCTTAGTCTCAATACTCACAAATTACCATCACATTCCACTTCACAAATTAAGTACTACATACTCACTTACTATGCATTATCTCTCAAATAGTTCTATCACCCTATGAATACCATAGGGTTCTCCTTTCAAAGTTCATAAGCCTAACTTGGGTTTATAACCTCATGAATCCTCTATGGTTCCACAAATAAATTTAGTCTCCTCAAATAGGATGACACACCTTCATCAACTCTATTATGGTTAACAATATACTCCAACTTATCTTGACTAGTAATTATTCCTCTTTCTTCTATCAAGAACTCTTTACAACATTATTATTCCTTATTCTACTCATAAAGGAACTCATTACTTATAACTGACTGGGTACAAGATTTCAATAACATAATATGTCCCATCACTATCTCATTTCCTTAGATTACTGAACCTATGCATACTATCCTCTAGCTCTGGGCACTCTCACTACTACTGCTTATGATCTCGTAACTCATGCTACCCTTTTTCGGGCAGAAAATACTAACCAAGCTCTAAACATACTTCCTCATAAAGATCTAAACTAAAACAAGGCTTAGAGAATAAAGTACATCTCACTTTTATCTTGAGTGCACGATTCATAAGAACATGAGTGCATTCCTCTGAAACTCAACACTTAACTCATTCATGGGCTTCTCTCAAGCTCCTATGGAGTCTCATGACTTCCTCAAGACTCTTTCTAAGAACAACTCATCGATAAAGGAATGACTTTTCTTTTCAGCCACCTCTAATATGAGGTAGTCGAATGGATACGAAAACGCATGAGTTAGAATAAATCTCTAGGACATAACTCTATTGCACGATTAAAAGTATGAAAGATGAGAAACTTTTCTTAAATGGTTGTAGTCCCTTATTTACAGAAGTGTGGCCCTCACAACCATAAACACGACCCTACTGACACAGCTTCATAGACACCCTAGGATACTTGAACATGTGACTAGGGGAGAATCCCTTCTATTTTGACCCACTTAAGAATAAAAGGGAGCTTCATTATTCATTGATGAGTGATGTGTTAAGATTGATTAGAAATGTTGATTATTTCATTGTTCATTCTGTATCACGATTGTATTGTTGTGAATTGTGCATTGATATGAAAATGGTCATCTAATCATTATTTATGTGAACATTCTTTTTTGCATTAGTTCAGAGACAATGTTGTGACTAATGTTATGTGAATTGAGGTAGAATAAGAAACTAAAGAGGATGTACAATTTCGAGAGACATGTCACATTCCGTGACATATATATTTATTTGTGGTTCATATCATACGCCACAAAGGATGTATAAATTCGAGAGTTATGTCGTACGGTGTAGCAAATGTATAGACTGATAAGTCCCCCATGGGTTTCGGACTGAGAGACAAGATGTGTATAACATTAGGTAAGACATTCATCATTATACTTGGCATTACATTTCATTTCATTACATAGCAATATCATTTGTGAGCTTGTGAATGCCTTTCATGACCCAAACTAACCTCTATAAGGTAAGGCATACATCAATATACTTGAAATAATATTTCATTGTAGTTATCAATCTGTGTTTAAAAAACCAGAATTACTGATTTCAATAAACTTTACAGAAACACGATGTAACCAAAGTTTAATAAACCAGTAAGAATAGATGAACAGAAATTAATTGACAAAACTAAAATCTGTAAAAACGTACCACAATCTGGAAAAAACAGAATCAGAAAAGATCAAGCCCACTGAATGCACAGTGTCCCCTTAAGGAAATTATTCCCCTCTAGTATCTGTGGTTTGATTTGGAATATGTCCTCCTAGGATAGAATGATCTCAATCACCAGTGTATTGATACCCAAAACTCTGGTATCAGCGAACCACTCAATAGCAATAAAGTACACGAAGAAATTTTGTGCAGAAGAAGAAGAAGAAATTGGAAAATTCATAAGGAATAAGTCTGAAGAATCAATGTATTTATAAGCAAGAGGAACTGGTTCCGAAAGGTTGCAATCCTTTCTGAATCCACACGACCATTCATGAAAGTTTGCAACCTTTCAGAACAGTCACTTCTAACGGAGGGAAATTCAAATAAAATGGGAAAGATGTAAATAAAATGGGTCGCGCGTGGATCCGAGTTGGTTCGGGTTAATTAACTAATTAAAACATTGGCCATTTAATTTAATTTAATTTAATTAATTAAATAAATAATTAGCTAAAATAATTAAAGCAAACTTTGTTTGAAAGAATAATCATTCGATCGATCATTTTCCAAAGCCGAGTCGAGTGAGCGACGATGACGACGGCGCGAGGGGGTCCCTTTTTCCAACCCTTTTAACAATTAATAGGAGTGTTTCTATATTTAAACTCTCCTATTTTTCTTTCCACCACCGATGAGGGACAAATGCCTTTTCAATAAAGCATAAGAGGACTTTTTCAAGTTCTCAACTCTTCAAGTTCCTCTCTTTTCATCTTCCCTCCATTTCCCATTACTCTTGCTACATACCCAACAATCCCCCACATTAATGGGGAATGGTTATAACATAAGGAATGCACAGATGACTGTGTACTTTACAATTAAGAATCAATTGCATCTGGATAAGTAGGTTTCCCCTTGGACTTTCCGTAGTGAACATATGTCGGATATACTTGGTCAATCGGTAGATGCGATATCTTTGAACCGTCGAGCTTTGGTGTATACCTAGACAACCATATGTCACACAATTAACCCTTTACCATTTATGGTTCTTACGGTTGTGTTCGTTTGAGCCATGAACACCTCCTGGTTTCATGAGTGTATAGAGAATAGGCTTTTGACATAAAATTCTCTTTGAAGCGGCTTACACTTCACACTCACATAGGTTATTTCTAACCGTGTCATCTCGTAGATACACTATTTGATCAAATATTCCAAACTTAGCTAATCATTAAAATCTTTAAGATTTATTAACTCATTAACAAGACTTAAAGTCTTAACCTTGTTCCTGAACATTGTCTTCATCATGAGAATGGATTGAGTTGATTGAAAATGTCGAACCATCAGTCACAACTTTGTTTTTCTCCTTGAATCTAGCTCTTGGGATCTCCAGTCTACTAGATAGAGTTACCGCTATGCTGACTTGTCCAAAGCCGTAAACCCATTCCCTTAGATGATCTTTCAACTGCCTTTCTCACTAAGCCTTTCGTTAGTGGATCTGACACATTAATGCTTGACTTCACATAGTCAATTGTGATAATTCCACTAGAGAGGAGTTGTCTTATGGTATTATGTCTCCGTCGTATATGACGAGACTTCGCGTTGTACATAACGCTCCCTGCCCTACCTATTGCTGCTTGACTATCACAATGTATGTAGATAGGTTCCACAGGTTTGGGCTAGAATGGAATATCCTTTAAGAAATTCCGAAGCCATTCATTTTCTTCACCGACCTTATCTATGAATTCAGATTCCATTGTGGAGCGAGCGATACATGTCTGTTTGGATGATTTCCAAGAGACTGCTCCTCCACTTAAGTGTAAACACATAACCACTTGTGGATTTTACTTCATTTGACCCGGTGATCCAATTTGCATCACTATATCCTTCAATCACGACAGGATACTTATTATAATGCAAAGCATAGTGTTGTGTATGTTTCAAATAACCCAACACACGTTTCATTGCCATCCAGTGAGTTTGATTCGGATTACTAGTGAATCGACTCAGTTTGCTAATAGCATATGCTATATCTGGTCGCGTACAATTCATAATATATATCAAACTTCTCAACACTGTGGCATATTCCACTTGAGAGTCACTTTCACCTACATTCTTTTGAAATGTAAAGCTTAAATCAGTTGGAGTTTTGACAACATTAAAATTCAAGTACTTGAACTTATCCAATACTTTTTCAATATAATGAGATTGAGATAATGCTAGTCCCTGAGGAGTTTTGAGAATCCTGATCCCTAAGATCAAATCAGCAACTCCTAAGTCCTTCATATCGAACTTGTTGGACAACATGTGCTTAGTAGCATTTATATTGGCAATATCTTTACTCATCATTAACATGTCATCAACATACAAACAAACAATGACTTCATGATTCAGAATGTTTTTAATGTAAACACACTTATCACATTCGTTAATCTTGAATCCATTTGCCAACATTGTTTGGTTAAATTTAGAATGCCATTGATTGGGTGCTTGCTTGAGCCATAAAGCGACTTCACAAGTCTGCACACTTTCTCTTCTTTATCAGGAACCACAAACCCTTCAGGTTGTTCCATGTAAATTTCTTCCTCCAACTCTCCATTTAAGAAGGCTGTCTTTACATCCATTTGGTGGATTTTAAGATCATGCACTGCCGCTAGTGCTATTAACATCCTAATTGATGTTATCCTTGTTATTGGAGAGTATGTATCAAAGTAGTCCAGACCTTCATTTTGTCTATATCCTTTGACTACAAGTCTAGCCTTATATTTGTCAATAGTCCCATCGGCTTTCATTTTCCTTTTAAAGATCCACTTTGATCCTAAAGGTTTATTTCCTGGAGGAAGATCAGTCAATTCCCAAGTATGATTACTTAAAATTGATTTGATCTCACTATTGACTGCTTCTTTCCAATAGATTGACTCAGATGACGACATAGTTGCTTTAAATGTTGGAGGCTCATTTTTAAGCAAGAATGCCACAAAATCTGGTCTGAAAGAAGTATATTTACGTTGGCGAGTACTACGCCTAGGATCCTCATTAGACTGTGCATTTTCCTTTGATTCTTCCAGTGGTCGTTTAGATCTTTGACTTGTCGACTCACATTCAGTTTTATACGGATAAATATGTTCAAAGAACTCAGCGTTATCTGACTCAACGTATTCACATGAATTTTAGGATTATCAGATTTGTGAACCATAAACCGGCAAGCCTTACTGTTCACAGCATATCCAATAAATACACAATCCACTGTTTTGGGTCCAATTTTCACCCACTTGGGTAAAGGAACTTCTACCTTGGTAAGACACCCCCACACTTTGACTTATTTCAAGTTGGGTTTCCTTCCATTTCATAACTCATATGGAATCGATTGCGTTTTGCTACGGGGTACCCTATTGAGTATCTTGTTAGCCGTAAGGATGGCTTCTCCCCATATATTTCTTGGTGAACCAGAACTGATTATCAAGGCATTCATCATTTCCTTTAATGTTCTATTCTTCCGTTCAGCCAAACCATTTGACTGCGGTGTATAGGGTGCAGTAGTTTGATTGATAATACCATATTCTAAACATTTCACAGCAACAAGAGATTCGTATTCTCCACCCCTATCACTTCGAATCATTTTTATCTTTAAATTCAATTAATTTTCCACTTCATTTTTGTATTGCTTAAATGTATCAATTTCTTCATCTTTACTATTAAGCAAATATACATAACAAAATCGAGTGCAATCGTCAATAAAAGTTATCAAATACTTTTTCCCACCAAGAGATGGTGTCAACTTCATATCGCATATATCTGTGTGAATTAAGTCTAAAGGTTTTGAATTTCTTTCAATAGACTTATAAGGATGTTTAACAAACTTACTTTCCACATAAATTTCGCATTTCGATTTATCGCATTTAAAATTAGGCAATACTTCTAAAGTAATCAATTTTCGCAAGGCTTTGTAATTTACATGTACCAAACGGGCATGCCATAAATCATTTGACTCCAATAAGTAAACAAAAGCAGAATTCTTATTAATACTGTCAACAACCATTACATACAGTTTTAAGAGGCCCTCAGTGAGGTAGCATTTTCCTAAGAACATCTCATTCTTACTTATTACAGCTTTGTCACTAACTAGGATACACTTGAACCCGTTTTTAACGAGCAGTGCAGCAGAAACTAAATTCTTCATAATAGTAGGAACGTGCAGAACGTTGTTCAGAGTCAACACCTTGCCGATGTCATCTTCAACATTACTTTCCCAATTTCTGCAATCCTTGTTGTTGTTGTGTTTCCCATTAACAAATCTTTATCAACCTCAGCAGAAGTGTATGTTGCAAAGGCTTCTTTCGCAGAGCAAATATGTCGGGTGGCACCTGAGTCGAGAAACCACTCCTTGGGATTTCCAACTAAGTTGCACTCCGAGAACATTGCACAAAGGTCATCTGCATCTTCCATCTCTTCCACGATGTTTGCTTGGCTTTTGCCTTTGCCGTTGTCTTTGTCTTTGTCCTTTCTTGGAGCACGACAGTCAGAAGACTTATGACCAGCGTTACCACAATTGTAATAGTTGCCCTTGAACTTTTTCTTGGCCTGTTCTGACTTCTGTCCGTTGGACTTCTTTCTCTTCTTGTCTTTGGTAGGAGCTTCTTCAACAATATTAACTCCAATTAATGTTAAACTCTTACGAGACTTCTTTTTGGTGGTTTTGTTATTTTCCTCAATCTTGAGCCGAATCACAAGATCTTCAAGCTTCATTTCTTTATGTTTGTTCTTTAAATAATTCTTGAAGTCGTTCCACTAAGGAGGTACTTCTCGATCATTGCAGCCACTTGAAACGCTTAATTTACTACCATATCTTCAGCAATCAGATCATGGAAAATAAGTTGAAGTTTCTGCACTTGTGATCCTACAGTTTTACTATCTGACATTTTATAGTCTAAAAACTTTGCAACCACAAACTTTTTCAAGCATACATCTTCTGTCTTATATTTCTTCTCAAGTGCATCCCACAATTCTTTCGAAGTTATCATTGCACTATAGACATTATATAAGTCATCCTCTAAAGCACTCAAAATGTAGCCCTTACATAGTAAGTCTGCCTATTTCCATGCTTCAATAATCATGATTTTTTCTCTGTTTGGCATTTCAGCAGCAGGCACTGGAGTTACTTCATTGGTAAATTTCTGCAGACCAAGAGTGGTAAGCCAGAAAAAATACCTGTTGCTTCCATCTTTCTAAATTCACAACAGAGAATTTTCCCGGTTTCTCTACTGGTGGTACAACAGTTCGGGTTGGTGCAGCAATAGCCACCATAACATTGTCATTAGCCATTTCAGAATCTATAACAAACATAAATTGATACAAATTACTCAGTAAGCAATAACTTAAGTTGCAAACTTAACAGGAGTATAAAAACCACGAAGGTTTTTCTCTCCACCAGAAACACATATTAAAAAGTATAAAATAATTTCCTTAAGATTGTTATCAATCTGTGTTTTAAAAAACCAAAATTACTGATTTCAATAAACTTTGCAGAAACACGAAGTAACCAAAGTTTAATAAACCAGTAAGAATAGATGAACATAAATTAATTGACAAAACTAAAATCAGTAAAAATGTACCACAATCTGGAAAAAACAATATCAGAAAAGATCAAGCCCACTGAATGCACAGTGTCCCCTTAAGGAAATTATTTCCCTCTAGTATCCGAAGTTTGATTTGGAATATGTCCTCCCAGGATAGAATGATCTCAATCACTAGTGTATTGATAACCAAAACTCTGGTATCAGCGAACCACTCAACAACAATAAAGTACACGAAGAAATTTTGTGCAGAAGAAGAAGAAGAAATTGGAAAATTCGTAAGGAATAAGTCTGAAGAATCAATGTATTTATAAGCAAAAGGAACTGGTTCCGAAAGGTTGCAATCCTTTCAGAATCCACACGACCATTCATGAAAGTTTGCAACCTTTCAAACGGTCATGGTTGTTTCTAAAAGTTGCAACCTTTCAGAACAGTCACTTCTAACGGCGGGAAATTCAAATAAAACAGGAAAGATTTAAATAAAATGGGTTGCGCGTGGATCCGAGTCAGGTCAGGTTAATTAACTAATTAATTGAAATGTTTCGGTTAATTAACTAATTAAAACGTTGGCCATTTAATTTAATTTAATTAATTAAATAAATAATTAAAACAAACTTTGTCCAAAAAAATAATCATTTTCCAAAGCCGAAGCCGAAGTCGAGCCGAGCAAGCGACGACGATGACGGTGCGAGGGGGGTCCCTCTTTCCAACCCTTTTAACAATTAATAGGAGTGTTTCTATATTTAAACTCTCCTATTTTTCTTTCCACCACCGATGAGGGACAAATGCCTTTTCAATAAAGCATAAGAGGACTTTTTCATGTTCTCAACTCTTCAAGTTCCCAACTTTTCAAGTTCCTCTCTTTTCATCTTCCCTCCATTTCCCATTACTCTTGCTACATACCCAACAATTGCATCTATGGAACTTATGATTGATAAACTTGATCTAGTGTACAATTGATTTGTAATTGTTGCAGAGTTGTAATTGAGTTGTGGGCTAATTAAATTATGCATTATTAGGTTGGGCTAGTTTTATGCATGTTTTAGCTACGAAAGTTCGATTGGAGTAGTGTAACACCTCAAATTAGAGAAGACTAAGTGGTCAGGTTAAGTATCCAAAAATGGACCTTGTAACCATCCACAGAGCCCTAGAAAGGCCGTGAAGGTGACCAGAGTCAGTTAAAGGGCTCGTGAGGTCTTCCAAAACCTGTCCCAGGCAGGCTTCACCTTGACGGACGCCAGACGGCCCGTGGTGATGTTGATGGGTCGTGAAAGAGGTCATTGAGTGGGTAAAATAAGAAGGGGTTCTCCCCTAGTCACATAAAATATCAAGTGCTATTATAAGTATATACTAATTAGTATTCCTTTTTTTCACTTTATGTGTTCAAGTTATTATTTGGATAGTTAAAAGAGGAATTTATTTTTTATAATTTCTTTAAAATATTTTTAATTGTCAATTATAGTAATTTATCGTATTTTAAAGTAATTTTTAAATATATAATTTAATATTAGAAGATTGAAGATACTGATTAAAATTTACTCCAAAAATTAAATACTTTGACTCTTGTACAACTATGAATACATACACATACTAAACTAACAAAAAATAATATGATCATCTCTATGTTTTATATATGACACAATCAATACTTGTGTGTTTGTTCTATTCGATCCATTCTTCTTCTTTCCTTTATTTTCTTATATAAAATAATTGATCTTTATATAAAATAATTTTATGGGTCATTGTTGGTTTTGCGAATAACAGAGAGAAAGTAATGGCAACGACAGATATAATCAACAAAGAAGAGTTGCATGATCTAAGTGTGGTGAAAACAAGATATGATTAATTGAAGGTAGTATGTGGCTAAATCAATCCATATTAATTTCAGATGATTAATTTGTGTTAATTGCACGTTGTTGATTCTATCATGTTCTCACGGTGAAATTTTATTTGTGTATCTACTCAAGTTGAGGGTCTATTAGGAGTAGTCCCTCTATCGCAGCGTTAAGGTTGAGTATGTTGTTATTGTTGATATTTGTTTGGGTGATGAACTATACTAAAAAAATAGCTACATTGTATCTTTGATTTGGTTGATAAATCTATGATCTTCGATGATTAGTCTATCTATTGCTCTAAAGAGGTTACATTTATCAACTTTTTTCTAGTTGTGGTTGATGATATATTCATAAAGGGGATTGATTAACTAATACTTTATGAAAATATTGAAGGTCAATTTCAATGTGAATATTAATGTGGAAGCATGTTGATTAAAATAATGGTTTAATGGAATACATAACTTACTTTTAAAAGTAAAGATTTGTCTCACTGCAAATCAGTGGAAATTCATGCTATAAAAAATAAATTTTTCGACTCATTTTCCATCTAAAAAATGCATGTGAAAAACAATTATTACTGTATAGCGAGAAGCTTCCTAATTTTTCCACTCCTTTTTCATTGAATTAGTAAATTAAAAAATGAATGTGAATTTTTTTTTATCATTGAATAGTGAGAAGCTTCCTAATATTTCTACTTGAAAGCATTACTATTTTCTTTCCTCGCTGGTAATATTAGAAACTTTTTTATAATAGCCTATATGAAAGTTATCAACAGGAAATTTTAGTGTAAAATTGTTACTTTTTATAGTGTATTTATCAAGTAATGACTTTTAACTACATCTCAATTTCAACATTAATTTTCCTTATCCAACTGCATGTTTTGTATTGTGATGATTTTCATAAATTGACTAGATTATCATTTTAGTAGTAACATTTCACAAGAGATGTGAACTAATGCACTACTTATTATTCTCAATAGAGATCTATCTTACAACCTACCTTCCAAGATAGGGGTAAGATTTGTCTACTCTATTCTCCAACACCTCACTTGTAAAATTACACTGAGTATATTGTATTTTTATTGATAATAGTAATTACTACAGGGGCGTATTTATTAATTCCTACCATATATGTGTAACATTTTGCTCTTAGGACCTTGGTTTCTTTTTCAAAGAACCTGCAACATGTACATTTTAAAAATGGTGGGTTCAATTGAACTGGTAAATATGCCTACATCCACCTCTCAATATAGCTTCTTAAAAAATGTATTTTGGTGTAATCACTTAATCATTTGTATGCTTTTACCTATTGAAACAATTTAATATTATACTATTTTTTTCATCACTGAGTTATTTAAAATGTTATTATTGTACTTGTACTTATGATATTTTATGAAACAAAAAAAAATCTCGTCTTATTAACGTATTTTATTGATGTCTCCATATTTTATTACTAACAAAAAATTATCTTTTATTTTTTGACAAGCTTATTCAAGCAGAATTTGAGAAACATGATGAAAAAAAAAGTCTTCTATAAAATGGAATAATAATATTTGAATGTGTAATGACCCGTAAGGTCATTTTGTGAATTATGCCCATCTCTTTCATAAAAGACTTTTTCGTAAATTTTAAATTAAAATTATGAATTACTCTCTTAACTACATGTATTTAATTAGTGGATAATTTTAAATAATTAATTTAATTGGTGGTTAATGGGCCAAGTCCATATATAATATAATTTAAATTAATACCCTGTATTATTTTAAATAATTCTTTTATTAAAAAAATAATCTCTTAAGAAGGGCGACATAACTTCGCCACAATCACATGGGCGAAAAACTAACTGCAGCAGGTAAGCATTAATATGCATCAATGTATTGTTGTATATATGCTAAATATCATATTATTATTAATATTTTATTATTATTATTATCATCATTATTATTATTATAGTTAATTGTTAAAGAAAAATAGAAAAAGGAAGTGAGTTTGAATTAAGAAAGAATTGAAAATTGGATTACTCGTTTTTTTGAATTGAGAAAATGGGTTTTATTGGCCAATCATTTTATAATGATTTGGGTTATGATTAGACAATGATGATTTAATTAATAAATAGAAATATATGGTGTATCGACGTTAGGTTTTGAAATAAAAGTGTTCTCGTGATTTTTGTTCATTATTTACTTAGTTGTTTCTTTAATTTTCTTATTATTACCATATTATGATTCAAGTTTTGATATATCGGTATATGTAATTAAATATTAGGTGTATGGTATTATGTGAATATCATTAGATTATGATATTGGAGGAACTAAAATTAACCCTAGGTTTAAAATTTGGAAAAAATATTAGAGTAGACATGTTAGTTGGCACCAAAATTAGGAACTTGGTTAAATATTTGGGTGAATTTTGGATCTAGACTAGACATAGAGTAATATGGGTGTTGTTAGTTTTGGAATCTTATTGTGATTATTTATGTAAATAGATTGCATTGATTTGGAAGCCCAACCAAAGAGGAAGGCTCAAGTCCTAGAGTAATTGTTCAATTATTTGAGGCAAGTGGATTTCTAAACCCTTGTTAAGTGTATACAATTTGTTTATTTCCTTGTAATATCTGTTTGGGAGTAATGAGACTTGTTGATGGGTTGACTTAACCATATTGAATAATTCTAATGTATGAAAAAGATAAAAATGAAAGGCAATGTGATTAATTATTGGTGTGTGATGTGTTGAGAATAGTTTTTGAAAGGCTTATTGATTCATTTTTTGATGTTGTATCACGATTGTGTTGTTGTGGTGCATTGTTATGAAAATGATCATCTCCTCATTTTTTGTGTTAACATGTCATTGCATTGGTTCTGAGACATAGTTGTGATAAGCGTTATGTGAATTGCAGAGAATGAATCATTTGGAGGGACGTGACACACGCCCCGACAAATACAATGATTCGAGGACGTGTCCCACACTGCAGTGGATTTTATTTTCAAGGGAAGTGTTGCACGCCGCAATAGATTTTATTATTGAGGGTCGTGTCGCAAGCCGCGACGGATGCATGGACAAATATGTCCCCCCATGGGTTCCGGACTGAGAGACAGTGGGTGCGTATCATTAGGTCAGACATGCATCTCTATACTTGACATAGCATTTCATTGCATTGCACATCTTTATCATTGGTGAATTTGACTTTGTGTGTTGCTGACCTTGTGAGTGCCTTTCTGTGGAACATGTGATTAATGAATATTGAGTTTGTTATTGAGGATATATAATTGTTAGAGTGTTGTTTTTGAGTTGTGTGCTAGGTAATGTAACACCTCGCTATTCGAAAGAACTAGAAAGAACTTGAATTTGAAAGAAACTGTTTTTGGAACTAATCAAATTTGGAAAGTTTGACAAGTTAAGCCAAGTATGAATTTTGGATCAACTTCAAATGACCATAACTCCTAGAACAGGATGATTTTGGTGGGATAGAAGATACCGTGGGAAATATCTTTGAATTTTCTTTCCAACGCCACCGAGTTTGCTCATTTTCGAGTTTTTATGAGAGAGATATGCCCATTTGAAGTCGGGCTTTCTAGATAAAGAAAGTCAAAACCGGATTTTAGAAGGGTATTATGGTCTTTTCACTACTGTAACATGTTACAAATTGAAATAACTAGGAAGAAGTTAAGAATTGGAAATAGTCAATTTTTGGAAAGAATAGAAATCTGGAAAATTTGTTATGTATGTAAAGTTGGATTTTTTGTCAACTTCAAACAACCATAACTCCTAGCTCAAGATGAGTTAGGTGTGTTTCCAGATATAGTTGGAAAGATATTGTAATAATCTTTCCAATGCCGCCAAGTTTGTGCGATTCTGAGTTCGTATGAGTGAGATATGTCCATTTGAAGTTTGGTTATTCAAATAAAGAAAGTCTAAGCCACATTTTTAAGGGTAGTTTAGTCTTTTCCTTACCCAATTAACTAAATACGTTTTTAGTAAATTATTTGGAGTCTAAACTGAGTTAGTTTAGTTTACGCAATTAAGAAATACGCTATGGCTTTGGGAGAAGAGAAAAGAGGAGAAAGGAGAAGAGAAACTCAAGATTCGTCCAGTTCTTGCGATTTTGGTTGTGGAATTCGCCAAGGATTCGATCCTATAAGGTATGTGAGACTCTCATAGCGTTGGGTTTATTCACCCACGCGTCAATCATGTTTGTTTCAGTGAAATTCGTTTCTATAAAGTTGAAAGTGTGATGTTCTTGAATAATGTTTTTGAAGTTTGCTTTAGTTCTTGAGATTTGATGGGATTGTGGATTTCTTGATGGAATCGTGTCAATTTAAGAATTGCTTTGAGTTAGGTTCTTGTTTATATATACTGAGCATTTGAATCTATTGAGGGATTGAGAAAAAGTAAAAGAATTGGATTTAGGCGAATTGGGGTGAGAAAACGAAGAGGGAAAAAGTCGAGCAGGTTTTGGCACGCAAGTCCTCGTCGCGGACTTGCTCCTCCAGTGTATAAAAATCACCTCCGCGTCGCGGTTAGGACACGGACTCATTTGTTTCAAAATTTAATTTCACAATCAATTATTTAAATGCAATTCCGTGTCGCGGACCTGTTCGCAGACAATGATTTCTTGATCTTTTCTCATGTTTAGCTATCTAAAAACACTCTTAAACATCATGTGATCTTTCCTATCACATATCACAATCCTTGAATCCATAAATCCAATTCAAGAAAAGTTTAGAGTCAAGTCTAGAAGTTAAGAATCAAGTCAAGAGAAGTTCATAAAGTTTTCAAAGGTATTTTACAAACGTTTTAACTTTGTTTTAAGACTTAAGCTTCGAGTTAACCAAAGAGTAAAGAGTTGAGTTCATTTCTCAAAAAGCTATTAGGGAATTAAGTATTCCCAACAGTTTTAAATGTCTTCACATTTGAACAAGAAAGGGAAACACCGATTTCCAAGAGAGCTTTTAAGCTAATGTTTTGAGTTATTATCTCAAACCAAAGAATGAAGTTTTGATTTAAAACATATGAGCTAAGTATATTTTGGGAATAATATTGAGCACCGATATGGGGATGCGAGTTCATATTAACTCAAGTCTCCATAAACCATGTAGCCATCATGGGTAGTAAATGATCATACTTTTTAAATGACTCATTAAGTTGCTTTTTAGCATAGACTAGTGGATCCACTTAGTTAAGGCGTTATATATGACAGCAAAGTATAGGATCATTCTGGCAACGTGGGAAAGACGTTGTATCACCACTTAGGCTCATAGTGGCGGTTGTCGGTTAGGGAAACTCCCACAAAAACTATATTACTTTATTACATGAGTAAAGTTGAGTTTGTTATTGCATTTATTTAACGAACTAAGTTACTTTCTACTATTTTAAAAGTTTATTATGTATTGCATGTGTTTTATTTCTTTATATTGAGTTAAGTTGTTCATAGTTGAGTAAAGACAAGGTAAGTGTTTCTTTCAGATTATTTTCAAGATTATGTTATGTTTTTCATTCCAACTCGCATACTCGTACATTCAATGTACTGATACCAGTTGGCCTGCATCGTCTTATGATGCAAACACTTGTAACTAGGATCAGTATCCAATACCTCTTTGATCAGGTTGAGCACTCATAGTCAGTTGGTGACCCTCCTTGATTTCCAGAGGGTCCTTTTCATAATTGTTTAACTTTTCAGATGTTAGGATGATCGGGGGTCCTGTCTTGACGTTCCTCTTTGTTTTAGACACTTCATATACAAATAGTTGTAGTTCTTTAGTCTTATTCATTTCAGTTGTATACGTTTAAGACTTGAGTTGCCATTTTTGGCAAATTTATTATTTCTTAAGTTATTGCATGAGTTATGTTTTTTATGTTTAAGTCTTCAGTTAACTAAGTAAGCCAGGCCAATGGTTCGCTTGGGGCCAGTAATGGTCTCGAGTTCCACCCACGTTCGGTGTGTAGGCTCGGGGCGTGATAAACTTAGTATTAGAGCACATAGTTCAAGAGTCCTAGGGAGTCTATGAAGCCGTGTCTGTAGAGTCCTAGTTACCGGTGTGAAGCATGCCAAATCTATAATTAAGAGGCTGCAACACTTAGGAAAATTTCTCACTTCTTTCATACTCATTTCGTTATTTAGAGTTTAATCTCTAAAAAGTTTCTTCTAATTCGTGCTTGCACGTGTTTTTAGTTAATCATGGCTCCACGAAGAGCTGTCAGAGGTCATTTTGCTAGATGTAATTTTGAGGAGCAAGGGGTACCTAATGCACCTGAAGTGGAACACCCAAGGAGAAGTTACTAATGCTGAGTTTAGGGAAGAAACAAAGATGCTGAGTTAAGCTGTGACTAACCAGGTTGGGCAGCAAAGAGGAGCTTGACAAGAAGAGGCTGACACTTCAAGGATTTGTGAGTTCTTGAGGATGAACCCTCTAAGTTTTACTGGTTCAAGCACTATTGAGGATCTAGAGAACTTTATTGAGGAGCTGCAAAAGGTATTTGATGTCATGCACGTTGCTGATACTGAGAGGGTGGAACTAGCTGCATACCAAATGAAGGTTATCGCTTGAATTTGGTTTGATCAATGGAAGAAGAACCGAGCTTATAAGGCAACACCTGCGAGTTAGGCATGTTTTAAGGAGGCCTTGTTGGGGCATTTCTTTCTGAGAACCGAAAGAGGCTAAGGTACGAGAGTTCCTTACCCTTAAGCAAGAGTCACTAAGTGTTCATGAGTATGGGTTGAAGTTCACCCAACTATCCCATTATGGTTCGGATATGGTTTTGGATATGAGGAGTATAATGAGGCTGTTTGTTGCAGGGTTGGCCGGTCTATCAAGCAAAGAGGGCAGGGTAGCGATGCTAATTAGAGACATGGATATATTGAGGTTAATGGTATATGTGGAGTAGGTTAAGGAAAAGAAGCTGAGGGATAATGAGGAGTTTAGAAACAAGAAAGCGAAGACAGGAAATGAGTCTGGGCAGCAAAGAGGTAATGTGAACCGTTCATCCTTTCAGCAAAAGAAAAAGGGACCTACTCCATCATCTGCTAGTGCACCTGCACTGAGAAACAAAGGTGAGTACAATAGTCAGAATTCACAGCACTTCAGGGCAAGACCTTCCAAATCTCAGTGTAGTGTGGCACAAGGAAGTAACTAGGCTCTTACATGTGCCAAGTGTGGTAGAACCCACCCAGGTAAGTGTCGCGTTGACTCCACAAGTTGCTTCAAATGTTGACAAAAGGGTCACTTCATGATAAAGTGCCTTAAAAACCGACAAGGTAGTGGAAATAAGGGAAATAGTGCCCAATCTTCATCAGTTGCTCCACTAGATAGAGCTGTACCTAGAGGAGCTACTTCCGGTACTGGCGGAGGTGCAAACCGTCTTTATGCGATCACTAGTCGCCAAGAGCAAGAGAACTCTCAAGATGTTGTAACTGGTATGATCGAAGTCTTTACTCTTGATGTTTATGCTTTGCTAGATCCAGGGGCAAGTTTATCTTTTGTAATCCCTTATGTTGCAAATGGTTTTGATATTCTTCTTGAGAAACTCTGTGAACCCTTTTGTGTTTCTACACCTGTTGGGGAGTCTATTATAGCTGAGCGAGTATATCGTGATTGTCCCGTTTCCGTCAATCACAAGAGTACCATGGCTGATTTAATTTAGTTAGACATGGTAGATTTTGATGTCATTCTTGGTATGGATTGGCTTCATGCCTGTTATGCCTCAGTTGATTGTAGAACTCGAGTTGTCAAGTTTCAGTTTCCAAATGAGCCAGTCTTAGAGTGGAAAAGTAGTTCAGCAATGCCTAAGGGTCATTTTATTTAGTACCTTAAGGCAAGAAAGTTAGTTTACAAGGGGTATGTCCATCACTTAGTCCGAGTTAATGACTCTACTGTTGAGATACCAATATATTCAGTCAGTTTCAGTAGTAAGAGAGTTTCCAGAAGTCTTTCCTGATGATCTTCCCGGAGTCCCTCCTGAGAGAGAAATAGACTTCGGTATAGAGAATATTCCAAATATTCGTCCTATATCTATTCTTCCATATTGATTGGCACCATCAGAGTTGAAAGAGCTTAAAGAACAGTTGAAAGATCTCCATGATAAGGGCTTTATTCAACGAAGTGTCTCACGTTGGGGCGCTACAGTCTTATTTGTGAGAAAGAAAGATGGTTCCCTTTGAATGTGTATAGATTATCGTCAGTTGAACAAGGTTATCATCAAGAAAAAATATCCTTTCCCAAGGATTGATGATCTTTTCGATCAGCTTCAGGGTGCTACTTGTTTCTCGGAGATAGACCTCAGATCAAGCTACCATTAGTTGAGGGTAAGGGAATGTGATATTCCAAAGACATCATTCAGGACCCGTTATGGTCACTATTAGTTCCTAATTATGTTCTTTGGTTTGACCAATGCACCTGCAGCACTCATGAACCTTATGAATAGATTATTCAAACCCTATTTAGATATGTTTGTTATTGTCTTCATTTATGACATACTAATCTATTCAAGGAATGAAGAAGATCATGCTAGCCATCTTAGAATACTTCTCCAGATTTTAAAAGAAAGAGAGTTGTATGCCAAGTTCTCCAAGTGTGAGTTTTGGCTTGAGTGTGTGACATTCTTAGGCCACATTGTGTCTGGAGAGGGAATTAAAGTTGATAATCAGAAAATTGAGGCAATGCAGAATTGGACTAGACCCACAGCTCCAACTGACATTAGGAGTTTCTTGGGTTTGGCTGGCTATTATAGAAGGTTTATAGAGGGGTTCTCATCCATTTCATCCCCTTTGACTAAGTTAACTCAGAAAACAGTGAAGTTTCAATAGTATGAAGCTTGTGAGAAAAGCTTTTAGGAATTAAAAGAGAGGTTGACTGCTGCCCAGTTTTGACTTTACTAGAAGGTACTCAAGGTTTTGTTGTGTATTGTGATGCGTCTAGAGTTGGTTTGGGTTGTGTGTTGATGCAAAATGGCAAAATTATAGCTTATGCCTCCAGACAGTTAAAAGTTCATAAGAAGAATTACCCAACCCATGACTTAGAGTTAGCTGCCGTAGTATTTGCTTTGAAGATATAGCGTCATTATTTATATGGTGTTCATGTTGATGTATTCACTATGTGTTTACTCAGAAAGAGCCTTATCTCAGACAAATGAGGTGGTTAGAATTACTCAAGGATTATGACATGAGTATTCTTTATCACCCAGGTAAGGCTAATGTTGTTGCTGATGCTTTAAGCAGGTTGTCCATGGGTAGTACCGCCTATGTTGAGGAAGAAAAGAGAGAATTAGAGAAAGATGTGCATAGACTTGTACGCTTGGGAGTTCGATTAATGGATTCCATAGAAGGAGGGTAGTGGTGATGAATTTGGTTGAATAATCATTAGTGTCAGAAGTAAAAGAAAAGTAAGACCAAGATCCCATTTTGCTTGAATTGAAGGCAAATGGTCATAAGCAAAAAGTAATGGATTTTGAACAAGGGGGTGATAGTGTGTTGAGGTATCAAGGTAGGTTGTGTGTGTCAAGGGTGGATGAACTCCTAGAGAGGATCATGGAAGAAGCTCATAGCTCCAGATATTCCATCCATTCGGGTACCACAAAGATGTATCGCGATTTGAGAGAAGTTTATTGGTGGAGTAGCATGAAGAAGGGCCTTGCAGAGTTTGTTGCTAAGTGCCTTAATTACCAACAAGTTAAGGTAGAGCATCAAAGGCCCGGTGGTTTGGCTCAGAATATAGAGATACCAAAATGGAAGTGGGAGATGATCTATGTGGACTTTATCACAGGTTTGCCAAGGTCTCGCAGGCAGCATGATTTTATTTGGGTGGTTGTGGATCGCATGACCAAATCAGTCTACTTTATGCCGGTAAAGACTACCCATACAATAGAGGATTATGCTAGGTTATATATTCAAGAGGTGGTAAGACTTCATGGAGTCCCTGTATCGATTATATCAAATAGAGGTGCACAATTTACTGCATAGTTTTGGAAGTCATTCCAAAAAGGCTTGGGTTCAAAGTTGTACTTAAGTACTGCCTTTCATCCTCAGACAGATGGGCAAGCAGAGCGCACTATTAAGACATTAGAATATATGCTGAGAGCTTGCGTGATTGATTTCAAAGGTAATTGGGATGATCACCTACCTCTCATCGAGTTTGCTAACAATAATAGTTATCATTGTAGCATCCAAATGGCTCCTTATGATGCTCTTTATGGGAGAAGATGCAGATCTCCTATTGGATGGTTTGAAGTTGGTGAATCTAGGTTGATAGGACCTGATTTAGTTCATTAAGCTATGGAGAAGGTGAGAGTGGTTCAAGAAAGGTTGGAAATAACATAGAGTCGTCAGAAATCCTACACTAATGTGAGGAGAAGGGAGTTAGAGTTTAAAGTAGATGATTAGGTATATCATAAAGTTTCACCCATGAAGGGTGTTATGAGGTTTGGTAAGAAGGGGAAGCTTAGTCCCGAGTACATTGTCCCTTACATAATATCAAAAAGGGTTGGTAATGTAGCTTATGAGTTGGAGCTACCGCAAGAGTTAGCAGTGGTTCATTCGGTATTTCACATCTCCATGTTGAAGAAGTGCATGGGCGATCCTTCATTGATCATACTAATTGAAGATATTTGGATCAAGGGTAGTTTATCTTATGAAGAGATTCTGGTCCAAATTCTAGATCGCCAAGTTCGCAAGTTGAGGACTAAGGAAGTAGCATCAGTCAAAGTTCTTTGAAGGAACCAGTTTGTTGAGGAGGCTACTTGGGAAGCTGCAGAAGAGATATCCACATCTCTTTGTAACCGGAGAAATTCCAAATCAAGGTACTAATCATTTTCTTGGTATTTACTTATAAATTGGCATGTTGTGTTTGCATTTTGATTATTGGGTGTTTGAACTGAATGTTAGATGTTACACCCTTACCCTAGTAAGAGTAATCTCATTCAAGGACGAATCTTCCCAAGGGGGAGATATTGTAACATCTCACAAATTGAAATAACTAGGAAGAAGTTATGAATTGGAAATAGTCATTTTTTTGGAAAGAATAGAAATTTGAAAAAATTGTTAAGTATATAAAGTTGGATTTTTCGTAAACTTCAAACAACCATAAATCCTAGCTCAGGGTGAGTTTGGTGTGTTTCCAGGTATAATAGGAACTATATTGGAATAATCTTTCCAACGCCGCCAAGTTTGCGCGATTCCGAGTTCGTATGAGTGAGATATGTCCATTTGAAGTTGGGTTGTTCAAATAAGGAAAGTCTAATTCGGATTTTTGAAGGGTAGTTTAGTCTTTTCCTTACCCTATTAATTAAATCCGTGTTTAGTAAATTAATTGGAGTCTAAACTGAGTTAGTTCAGTTTACACAATTAAGAAATATGCTAGGGCTTTGAGAGAAGAGAAAAGAGGAGAAAGGAGAAGAGAAAGTCAAGATTCATCAAGTTCTTGCGATTTTGGTTGTGGAATTTGCCAAGGATTCGATCCTACAAGGTATGTGAGACTCTCATAGCGTTGGGTTCATTCACCCATGAGCCAATCATGTTTCTTTAAGCGAAATTCGTTTCAATAAAGTTGAAAGTGTGATGTTCTTGAAATTTAATGGGATTGTAGAGTTCTGGATGGAATCGTGTCAATTTAGGAGTTGTTTTGAGTTAGGTTCCTGTGTATATATACTAGGCATTTGAATCGATATAGAGATTGAGAAAAAAATCAGATTTAGGCAAATTGGGGTGAGAAAATGACGAAGGAAAAAGTCGAGCAGGTTTTGGCACGCAACGCGGACTTACTCTTCCAGTGTATAAAAATCACTTCCGTGTCACGGTTAGGACGCGGACTCCTCTGTTTCAAAATTTAATTTCGTGATCAACTATTTAAATGCAGCTCCGCGTCACAGACTTGTTCCCAGGCAGTGATTTCTTGATCTTTTCTCATGTTTAGCTGTCTAAAAACACTACTACACATCATGAGATCTTTCATATCAAAAATCACAATCCTTGAATCCATAAATCCAAAAATCCCATTCAAGGAAAGTTAAGAGTCAAGTCTAGAAGTTAAGAATCAACTCAAGAGAAGTTCACAATGTTTTTAAAGGTCTTTTCCAAACATTTTAACTTTGTTTTAAGACTTAAGTTTCGAGTTAAGCTAAGAGTAAAGAGTTGAGTTCATTTCCCAAAAAGCTATTAGGGAATTAAGTATTCCCAAGAGTTTAAAATGTTTTCACATTTGAACAAGAAAGGGAAACACTAATTTCCAAGAGTGTTTTTAAGCTAAAGTTTTGAACAATTATCTCAAACCAAAGAAAGAGGTTTTAATTTAAAACATATGAGCTAAGCATATTTTGAGAGTAGTATTGAGCACCGATATGGGGATGCGAGTTCATAATAACTCAAGTCTCCATAAAACATGTAGCCATCATGGGTAGTAAATGATCATGCTTTTTAGATGACTCCTTAAGCTGCTTTATAGCATAGACTAGTGGATCCACTTAGTTAAGACGTTCTATCTGACGGCAAGGTATAGGACAGTTTTGGCAGTGTGGGCAAGATGTTGTATCACCATTTAGACTCATAGTGGTGGTTGTCGGTTAGAGGAACTCCCACATAAACTATATTACTTTATTACATGAGTAAAGTTGAGTTTGTTATTGCATTTATTTAACGAACTGAGTTGCTTTCTATTGTTTTAAAAATTTTCTATATATTGCATGTGTTTTATTGCTTTATATTAAGTTAAGTTGTTCATGAGTTGAGTAGAGCCAATGTAAGTGTTCCTTTCAGATTCTTTTCAAGCCTATGTTATGTTTAGCATTCCAACTCGCATACTCGTACATTCATTGTATTGATGCCAGTTGGCCTGCATCATTTTATGATGCACACGCAGGTAACCAGGATCAGTATCCAGTGCCTCGTTGATCAGATTGAGCACTCAGAGTTAGTTGGTGAGCCTCTTTGATTTTCGGAGGGTCCTTTTCATAATTGTTTAGCGTTTCAATTGTTAGGATGATCGGATGTCCTATCCTAACATCCCTCTTTGTTTTAAAAGGCTTCATAGACATATAGTTATAGTTCTTTAGTCTTATTCATTTAAGTTGTATACGTTTAAAACTTGAGTTGCCATTTTTGGCTAAGTTATTATTTCTTAAGTTATTACATGAGTTATGTTTCTTTTGTTTATGTCTTTCATTGAGTAAGTAAGCCAAGCCAAGGGTTCGCTTGGGGCCAACAATGGTTCTCGAGTGCAAGCCACGTCTGGGGTGTAGGCTCGAGACGTGATAGCTACCCAATTAATTAAATTCGTTTTTGATAATTAAACTGGGATCTAAACTGATTTTGCTCAGTTTAACCTTCATAAAATTTAGTTAGGGTTTTGAGAGAAGAGAAAAGAAAAGGAGAAAAGAGGAGAAGAAGCAAAGATTCGTCAGGTTCTTGAAGTTAAGCTTGTGGATTTCCCCAGGGGTTAATCCCTACGACGTATGTTAGATCACATAGTGTTTTGTTTGTTCACCCACGCGCCAATCATGATTTAATTCCGCAAAATTGGGTTCTTGAAAAGTATAGAAATTGAGTTCTTGATGGATTTTGTTGAAGTTTCTATTGGATACTTGATTATTGAAGTTGTTGAGAAGTTCTTGAGTTAAATTCATGAGATTTGATGTTGTTTTGAGTGGGTTCTCATATACTTTGGTTGTGTATTGAAATCTAAGCATTTGGGGAAGAAACTAATTGAATCTAGATGGTTTAGAGTTGAAAAATGAGCAAGAAAAATCATAGTTTTCTGGGCAGGGGTGTGGGGTGCCGCGCTACTCAGAATGCCCCACTTTGGGGTTGTAGTTTGGGCTCTAGGGTGCCGCGTCAGCCAGTGCGCCCCAACCCAGACTCTATAGTTTAGCCTTTGGCACGAGGCACCACTCAGAGCGCCAGGGTCGCCAAGTCTTCTACCATTTCCCACTTATTTCCGTTTGAGTTCCCTTGAATCGTACCTATGTTACCTAGTTGATTGCTACACTATAAGGTACATGTAAACATCATGATATCATCTATAACATGAGATCATGACCCTTGAATCCATAAATCAAATTCAAGGTAGAGCTAAGAGTCAAGTCAAGAGAGTTCTAAGAATCTTTTCAAAGTCTATTGCAATCATTTTAAACTTGTTTTAAAGACTTAAGCATTGAGTTGAGAAAGAATAGAGTCGTGTTCATTTCTTTTAAAATAAATTATGGGGACTAAGTACTCCCAAAGAGCAAATGTTTTCACATTTAAGATGAGAGGAAACACCGATTTCTAAACAAGTTTTCATGAGTAGTTTTGAGTTCAATCTCTTTTAAGAGATAAGCTTTTCCAGTAATAACCTCAAATCTTGGAGAAAGAGTTCTGTTCTTAAAAATATGAGCTGAGTATTTTGGGAGTAGTATTGAGCACTGATATGGGGACAAGTCCATAATAACTCAAGTCCCCATAAACCATGTAGCCAACCAGGGTAGAAAGAGTCATGCTTTTTAGATGATTCCTTAATGATTTTTAGCATAGACTAGTGGATCCAATTAGTTGAGGCGTTCTATATCCCGATAAGTTATAGGACAATTCTCGCAGCGTGGGTGTGACGCTGTATCATCACACAGATCATAGTAATGGTTGTCGGTTAGAGAATCTCCCACATAATTATATTACTTTATTATATGATTAAACTTGAGTTACTATTTACTGTTTAAATGCTTTATATAAAATGCACCTTTACTGTTGTTTAATTCAGCATTTGAGTATATTCAATAGTTGAGTAAAGCTTAGGTAAGTGTTCGTTCAAAATTAAGTTCAAGCTTATGTCGTGTTTAGTTTTCCCCTCGCATGCTCGTACATTCAATGTCTTGATTCCTTTTGTTCTGTATCATTTTATGATGTAGATATAGGTAACCAGGATTAACATCCAGCACCTTGTTGATCCAGCTGAGAACTCAGAGTCAGTTGGTGAGCCTCCTTGCTTTACAGAGGATCCCTTTTTATATTGTTTTTAGTATTTTAGTTGTTAGGAGTCTTGTCCCGACATCCCTCATTGTTTTAGAGCTTAATAAATGGATAGTTATAGTTCATTAGTCTTTCTATTTTCAGTTGTTTATGTTAAGAATTGGTCTGCCATGTTGGCTAGTCGAATGTTTCTTTTAAGACATTCTAAGTTATTGCATGATTTATCTTTTGAGACTGTTTCTGTTAATTAAGTCTTTCCCTAAGAGTTAAGCAAGACCAAGGGTTCGCTTGGGGCCAACAATGGTTGTCGAGTGCCAGTCCGCCCAGGGTGTAGACTCGGGGTGTGATAGGTAAATTGTGAACTGTTTGGTTGGGCTAGCTTTATGCAGGTTGTAGTTGTGGAAGTTTGGTTGGGGTGTTAGGAGTACCTATATCATATTCCCTTATATTGTCAATAGAAGTTTACTTGCTTAGTACCGTGTGGTTTTGTACTCACCCCTTGCTTCTACATTTTTATAGGTTATGAGCTTGGATATTCATGATACTTTCTATTCACTTCTTTTCATAGGCTTTCTGTGGAGATTTGTGAGGTAGTTGTTTCTCATCTCAGCGGACCTTCTTACTCCTGTTTATGATCTTGTTCTACTTTTGTGACAACATCATTTGAGACTTGTGTTTTCTTTCAAATCATTTTAGTTCATTATAGGCTTGTACACGTGACAACCAGGTTTTGGGGATTTAGTTTAGTTAACTTATTATCCGCATTAGTAATTGAGTATAAAACTTCTATGTTTATTTTAATTCCACATTTTATCGTAATGATTGGGTTTTAGGCTGAGTTGTCTTGTTGGGATAAGACAAATGACATCACATCCATTTTTGGGTCCTGACAAAATCATTGTTTATGGTTATAAAGTTTTGGTGGTACTTATTACAGTGCTAAAATTTTATAATAAGTCTTCAAATATGTCAATGGATCACATAAATTCAGTAATCGTAATGAATTTATCGTATGTATCAACTGCAAAAAAAGAATGCAGATTCATTGACGCTCTAAGGAGGAATGCAAAATGTACCATGATGTATTGGCTAATGCGCTTCGGAAGTGTATTGATATTCACACTACAACATTTTAGGCCTAAAACCACACTAAATCAAGACAACACTTGTAAAGTGTTCCCTAAACCTTTTAAGGCTACACTTGTAAAGTGTAGCCTTAGTTTTTAGCTTTTGACCACGGTTATATTTACAACACTTGTAAAACATGCTCTTTAGTAGTATAGGCTACCCTTTATAAGAGTTGTCACATCATGATATAATTGGCCACACCTATTTATATATGTGACTACACTTTTAAAGTGTGATATTTTTATAAATATAAAAACAACACTTGCCAAGTGTGGCCTTATAGTTTTCACTAAAATATTTTATTTCCCCCAAAAAATTTTACTCTCCCTCACATTTTTATTTGACGAAAAATAAAATTCATAAATAATAAAAAAAACTCTCCAAGTCTCTAAAAGAGATTCTGGTTGCCCTAGATCTAAAAATTTTCAAGGCTTTGTAAAAAGGGATTTTCGCCCAAATTAACAGGTATTTTTTGAATCAACACAAAGTAATGATTTTTTCACAAAACAATTGCAAAATGATTTCAAAATACTTCTCTGATTTTTCACTATATTTTGAGATACGAAAATTCCCAATTGAAGCTCTTTTAGCTCCATTCACGATTTTCTCTTTGTTTGTCGCCGACATAAAAAAATCCCTTATGATTTTGTCGGTGTTCACCAAGGACAGAGCAATGAAGATTATATCCTAAAGCTTCATCACATCGTAAGGGTTTTGTTGGAATAGAGTTTATTTGGTAGACATTTCTTCTTTTAAAGTCTTTATTTGTTGCATCTGGGTTTATTGTGTGAGGGTGGATTTTGATTTTGTTGTGTTTTTTATTTTTTGGATTCTAGCTTGTAGTAGTATTACACCCATCAATTGATTCTTTGTCGTGGGCAATAGCCATGAATTCATCATGAGAATTTCTATTTTTCCTTAGATTAATAAGCTGATTCGGATTGAAATCATCCTTGAGAATGTAGGTTTTCACTTCATGCTTATTAGTAGTAAGTTGTTTCGGCTTTGCCTTTACTAGTTTATGAAACTAGAGCTTCTTAAATTGACTAGAAGGGATTCTGGTTTGTTGTAGTATACACCCTTCAGATGGTTCTTTGATGTGGGCATTTGTTGAGTAATTTTATCCAACTTGAATAAAAAAAATTATGAAGAGAACGTTAAATTTTCACCATTGATTGATCATAGCAATATATAGAAATGAAAGGTATCCTAAGTATCCCTACTATATATAGTTACAAGCTTGAAAGTTGAGCAAGTAAACAAATCTTCAAAGTTAATGTGTGCCTCAATTTTATTCTCTCTGTAGTCCATGTGATCAAGATCTTTTGAGGATGAAATAAGTGAATTCTTATGTGAAAAACTAACATGTTAAATTTGAAGCGAACTTTAAACAACAAAATATATAATTACATGTTTGAGCAACTTGGGTGACAAAGCAAAAGTACAAAATGCAAACAAGGTAGAATACTTAAGACTCAAAAAAATATTGATTGTTTCATACATATAATTATGAATAACTTGTATTTGGCGGGTAAATGGTTTTTTCAACCGATAAACGTCTAAGCCTATAAATTGTCTCGTTCAAGCTCTTAAGCTATAAAAGTTTTATGATTAGTTCAAATGACTATTTTAAGACCCGACCTTGACTTTAACAAAACCCAAATGTCTATTCATGTCGACCTCATATATACCAAATGAAAGGACATATTATTTATGTTTTACCGAAGAATGTTCTACTGGCCTATCCTCGCATACATGGTTAAAGTAAATAAAGATTTTCTTGTTTTACTAAAGTAATGTTGACTGCTAACAAGTATTGGACATGCTTATTTGTTTTCTGAGTTGCATGGTTGATACCTAATAGACTAGTGCAAAACATACTAACAAAGAAAAAAAAAGAAAACCCAATAGAGGTTGCTTTGATTTCAAGCTCTAAGACTTGTTTTTGCCAAAACAATATGTTAGTTTGGTTTGGCCGCCTAGTAACATTAAAATTTATATAGTTGGGCAATTAGTAATTTTCTTTTATACAAATTATGTAAATTTAAATTACTTAGTATAGATAATTAGTTAAGTGAAGCAAAATAGACTCGATTTCTTTGGATCAGAATTTTATCCCATGTTTCAATGCTTATATTAACTGTGCAAGAGTATGCATGGCGTTGGTAATATTTAGTAGAAGCTATAAAAAATCCAACTTCCATTTTTTTATACTTTATCAGATTGTATTGATGTATTTTTTTGCTTTATGTTGATATAATTTGTAGCATGCAACCAAAGAAAACAACGGGGAACCATCATAGTCAAACATGTTTATATATTGCAACTCGTACAAAGATGGAGAATGAAGTTTAGGAAGACAGTCAAATTGTAATAGTAAGTACTTTTTTACCACATTCTGCTTTTTCATCTTCTTCATCTTCTTATTATTATTCTTTCCTAGAATGCTCAGTCAGACTGGACAATTTTTTTTTCAATTCTTTATTGGAGTTGCTGCATTATTAACAAGATTGTTGTTTTGAAGTTTCTGACGTCTTTAAATGAAAAGCTAACGCTAAAGTAGGAAACTGTAACGCGTATCTAAAAGTTTCAATATACATCTCTAAGAAATTCATTGAATTGTATCTGTAACCTGGGCCTTAAAGTAGTGGTGTTATTGAACTCATTGTTCTTATGGTGCATCTGTCCACCATTAAATAAATGCTTCTAAAAAGGACTCTATCAAAAAAGGGACTAAAGCTTCATTTGGATCACTATGCTAATAGGAAAATGAGCTCTACTTTTGTCAAAATCTGAAAATAAAAATATGGTGTGTTGGGTATGTTACAGATGCTAAGGGTACTTATAGTACAAAAACTGATGACATTTTTAATAGCTACACCAACACAATTAAAGACCATATATGAACTTTTGACTTATGTTGAAATGTTTGAAAGGGATTTTAATTGAGAAAAAGATAAGAAGAAAAAACTAATATGGGTGAGCTGCTTGATAAAAAGTCATTTACCACATTTTTTTCCTAGTTTAGGCCACACTTTACAGGGGTGGCTTAAAGCCTAAAATATTGTAGTTTCATTTTGGCAAGTATGTTTTATTTTCATGCTTAAATTTTTTTAATATTATGTTTTACATATGCAAGTTATTTACAAATTTGTTGTTTATGTTAAAAGGAGTTCTCTTCTAGGTGATCAATATGATTCTTATAATTTAAATATATTATTAAGATCATTTACTACTAGTAATTGATCCTAATAATAATTTCCATTATTAAAGTAAAATGATCAATTAAAAGAGATTCCATTTAATATGAACAACTAATTGAAAGCAATAGCTTGCACATGAAAAATATAATATTAAGGAAATGAAGCGTGAAAATAAAACATACTTGTCAAAAGGAGAATCAAAAGACCCTCAATGTGCATTGGCCAAATAATCATGATAGATCCTGCAATCCTCCTTATTGTAGCGATGAAGCCTACATTTTTTGCACTTGGTACATATGATACATTTATTTTGATAGCTAAATTTATCTGACCTATTGGCATTTTTTGAAGATTCGTTATAAAATTTCAGTAGTGCAGTCTTTACCATTGAAATTTTATAATCCTAAACAAAAATTCAAATATTATTCTTCTATTTTCAAGACTCTCTTACAACATGTTTCTCATATTTAGTTAGAGTAAGCTTGTCTAATAACAACAAATCATTTTTTATTAGTATCAAAATGTGATAATATATAACAAAGAAGGTAATAAGAAAGGAAAATTTTTGTTTCATAAAAACTACAAGTACAATAATAACATTATAAATGACTCATGATAAGAAAAAAGTAAAACAATATTAAACAATTTCAATAGGTAAGTGCGTACTAATGATAATGTGATTACACAAAATGCATGTTTCAAGAAATGAAAACAAGAGGTGAATGCAACCTTGTTTACCAATTCAATTAAACCTACTATTTTCCAAATGGACATGTTATAGGTTCTTTGAGAAAACATTTGAAGTCTTGTGGACAAAATGTTCCACATATATGATAGAAATTAATGCATCCAACATTTAGAAATTAACATTATCAACAACAGTAACATACTTAGTACAATTCACCAAGTAAAGTCTAAATAAGATAGAGCGTATGTATATCTTAATCATACGTTGAGAGATATAGTGGAACTTCACATAGCCCAGGATCTATTCTTGCGCTTTAATCAAATGGGCATTATTTGAGAGTTGCTTCAACATCAAGATAAACTTATGATAATTTACTTCCTCATTTTTTTTCACTAATCATTGTGGAAAGGGTGGAGGAGGTCGAGTCATGGGTGTTGTATTTTGAGTTGTTTCCTTTTCCTCCACAGCTAGATTCTTGGGTTCCCCCACCTGTTCATCTTCTGTAATTTCGGGTCCCTTGAGTTTTCCACCACTTTTTTAATAAGGGGACCTAAGGTTTGTTTAATACCTCCTGCAGTAACTGTCATGCAGTGACCATTATTTTTAATATTTTGAACTGTATTTCATTTGAAGTGTCCCTTTTAGGTGTTTATTCAAGGATAAGGACATATGGCCTAATTTTTTCCGAAACTATTTGATAGATGTAGCATTCAACTCTATTTTCTGATTCATACTCAATATGCCATTTCGTATCTTTTTGTTATTATCATCAGAAACTTTAAATTATTTCATCATCTTCGTCATTATGCCTTCTATACTTGTGAACCCCAAATCATCATCTCAATTTCTTGGTGGAACATATGCGTCACTCCTTTCGTTTCAATTGTTGTCTTTTCCTGCCTAATAACATTCTCTATCTTGGCCCCAATTTTGATCACTGTATCTGTTCCAATTTTAGTTTTTATCACGATTGTAGTTTCCACCACGATTATAATTTTTCTCTCAATTATAGTAGTTGTTACAGTTCTACTTGTCTTCTCAGTTTAAGTTGCTATCCCAATTGCAGTTCTGACCTTGCCTAACTAAAAAATGGAAAACAAAAGTTGTCCATCATCAAGATTGTCTGAGAACTTCCACAGACTCCCCAAGATGCAAAAAATTAAGAAATCTTTCGAGGCCAATAATGTCGAAATGGCATCAACAAATTGTTAATTCTGATCAAGTTTAGATGGTATAAATGGATTTGCAAATCTTGAACTGTAGCAAATTTGAAGTTAATCCTACCTCACTGAATTCTGATCTCACGGCTATTAGAAAAAATGACAAAGGTTACAAGAACGAAGATGATGATATCAACCTGCAATAAATTTTCTGAATTGATAATCACTTTCAATGCGCATGTCGAAAATTCTTTGTTGCAACTCTATTTTCGACACGTTCGTTGTACGTGATTACTGATTCAAAGAATTTATTGAAGGTTGATCTGATCATTTATTCTAATAGTGATGACATCACCTCGATATACATATATCTATGTCACTGAATTAAGATATCATCGTTATAAGAAATAATGAAAACATTCACAAGAGTGAAGATGATTATATTGAGGTGCAACTAATTCTCTAAATCGGTAATCACGTGTAACGCACGTGTCAAAAACTAGTACGTATATATATAGTGATTTACACCTTATTACTGATTTAGAGAATTAGTTGCACCTCGATATCATTGTAATACCCCGTATTCTAGAAAGACCCGATTTCAGAAAAATCAGAAGTAGCAGGTGCCACCATTGGTGCCACCTACACACCGTAGGGTGACCCACAACCGTAAGTGGAGTCCGTGGTTGGCCACCTGCAGCTCCCTCCCAGAACTCAAAAGAAATTCGTCTAAGGGTTAACCCACGCCAGGACCGACAGACTGTAGGTGGTACCACGGTCCATGGTCACGTAGTGGTTCAGACCCCCAGATTCCATTCCTCTAAAGCCAAATGACCTCCTGCCAGGACGGACCGTCGGTCAGTCCACGATGCATCGGTAAGGGGCCGTCGGTGGCTTCGCCAACTATTAAGTCAGGGGTTTTTTTTATCTTTACCCTATGCATTGGGCACGTAAGCTATGTCATTTAACCCCTAAACCATGTCGCTTTAGTCAATTTTAGCCATGTAACTTAATTAGACTTTACCCAAGTCAACTCATTCTCCAAAATTCATCCAAATTGAACGAGAAAAGGGAGAAATAGTCTACCAACCCTCTCCAAGAATGCAACAAGGTTTCCTCCAGTTCCAGCCCCGAAATTAAAAGATTTCTCCATGAAATTCGTCACGAGGTATGTGGGATTTCACTAGTGGGTTCCTTTGACCCATTAGGTCCCTAGAATTCAGTCAAATTCTTTATTCCCTTTGTATTATTTAGACCTAAGGTTTCTA
Source organism: Solanum verrucosum (assembly GCF_900185275.1). NCBI lineage: Eukaryota > Viridiplantae > Streptophyta > Magnoliopsida > Solanales > Solanaceae > Solanum > Solanum verrucosum. The sequence goes on from NW_026020157.1 coordinate 1,294,092, forward strand.
GAACTTCAGATAATTATTGTGATTTAGCTGCTACGGTATTCCTTATCAGATTATTAGGTTTTTGACGAATTGTTTCTTAGTTTCTTGCTTGAAATTCAGAACCTTAGTTGAGTAGATTCTTTTAGTTCATGAAATACACTTACTAGGTCAGTTTACACAGATATACATGCTCCAGTTAAGAATATTTCATTATCAGTGCATTAATGTTGCATTTTCAGTTAGCATTTCAGAATATCGAGCTATCCTATTTTTTTTTGTTATGTCATATTGTACACATTCTAGTTAGGAGTAGGCTTAATGCGGAGTTGGACTAGGGTCAGTTACCCTCATAGTCCCAGAACTACGTGCCCTCATAGGATAAGTCCCCTCTGTCATATGTAGTGATCACACTAGTCATGCCTTTATATCCTGGCAAGGTATATTGGATCCTCTCGATAAGGCATATACATCGGACTCGCCATTTAGCTCATGTTGATTAATGTCGGTTATTAGTATCTCCCACAGTCAGATTCTAGTGCATTGACTAGGTTATCAGTTATAGTTCAGCGTTCAACTTCAGCATGTTATGTACTTGGTCATTGCATTCAGTTTAGTTCATTTTCAGTACATCTCAGCACGTTTATCATGCTCATCGTATATCATTGATAAGTATGCTTTATTTCAGTTATGTATATTTATTGAGCTTTATCCTATCCTACATGCTCAGTACCTTTCAATTACTGATGCATACTCTGCTCTTCATCTTCTCGTGATGTTGGTTCAGGTCCGCAACATTGAAATCACGCATAGATCGGTTCCCGATCTTCAGTGGTGAGTCCTCATTGTTAGAGGATGATTGGCATATTTTATATTCAGTCTTTCCTCTGTAGTTTTAATTTTGCTAGAGTTAGATGGGGCATATCCCAGCATCTCTAGTCAGTTACAGGCTTATTTCAGACATAGTTAAAATCAACTTTAGTTTTGAGTTTGATCTTCCAGATGTTGTTAAACTCATTTTCAGTTTTATATTTAGACAATATTGGGTATTCCCTATCATTTCAGTTTATATCATGTTTTAAGCTTCCGCACAGTATTTCTCATTTTAGTTATCTTTAAGTATGCTTATGATATGCGAGTTCACGGTTAGCTTAAGGTCACTCGTGATCCTAGGTCCCGTGTTACGTCAAAGGGTTAGCTCGGGGCGTGACAAAGTTTGTATCAAAGCCTTAGGTTCAAGAGTCCCAGGATTTCTGAAAATCCACACTAAGTAGAGTCCGTTTTATCGGTGTGAAGCGCGCCATACTTATGAGGGGGAGGCTACAAAATGTTTTAGGAAAAAATTCACTTTCTTGTTATTCTTATTGTCTGTGGGTATAATTTCTTTTTTCTAACTCGACGTTATGCATTTCAGACCATGCCTCCTCTTAAAAGTTACTTAATGAATGCTAATGACCGCAATGCTGATGCATTTGCTCTAGTCCCAAATCATGAGGTTCTGAATGTAGAGTTTCAGTTCGCCATTAAACTTTTGGCCTATAGTGTAGCTAACTAGAACAATCAACAGGTTCCAATTCCTGCAAATGCTAGTGGTGGATTAGTGGCAGCTAAGGTCCGTGATTTCATTATGATGAATCACCTTAAGTTTCTAGGGTTGTAAGTTGGTGAGGATCCCTGGAACTTTATTGATGATGTCAAGAAGATCTTTGGAGTGCTGCAAGTAACTAGAAATGATAGGGTAGAGTTGGCCTCCTAGTAGCTCAAGGATGTAGCTCACATTTGGTTCACTCAATTGAAGGAAAACAGGGGTGAGAAGGCAGCTCCTGTGACATGGGAGTGTTTTTTGGAGCTTTTCTGGGTAGGTTCTTCCCAAGAGTGTTGAGGGAGGCTAAGGCTCAGGAATTCCTGAATTTGAGGCAAGGTTCTATGTCGGTCCAAGAGTATGGACTTAAGTTCACCCAACTTTCCAGGTATGCTCCACATATGGTTGCCGATCCCAAGGCACAAATAAGTAAGTTTCTATTTGGGGTATTTGACTTGGTGAAAACAGAGTGCAGAAATGCTATGTTGTTGGAAGATATGAACATCTCTAGGCTCATGACTCATGCTCAGCAGGTTGAGGGAGATAAGCTTAGGGAACATGCTATGGACAACAAAAAGGCTAGGACAAGAAACTATGATTATTCTCAACACAAGTCTGGTGGTGGAAATTGTTCACAGTTTCAGCAAAGGTCTTCAACCCCAACACCTTTATCAGCTAGTGCTCCATCCCCAGCTTTCGACAGGATTAGAAAGGAGGCTCATCAGGGTCTAAGTCACAGGGGAGTGATTCATTTACCAGAACCTACACAACTTGTCCAGATTGTGGTACGAACCATCCGGGTGAGTGTCTTGCAAGAAAGGATGAATGTTTTGGGTGTGGTCAGATTGGTCACATGTTGAGGTATTGTCCTTCTTCTAAACAGGGACAAGGAGGTAACAACTCTAGTAAGGCTCAGTCTACAGCTTCAGCAGCACCAGCAGGTCACCCGACTCAGAAGGGTACTATATCTGGTATAGGTGGTAGTCAGCGCCAGAACATGTTGTATGCTCTCTATGCTTGCCAGGATCAGGAAGATTCTCCTTTTGTGGTTCCTAGTACGTTGCGAGTCTTTCATTTATATGTTTATGCTTTGTTAGATCCAGGGGATACTCTTTCCTTTGTAACTCCCTATATAGCAATGAACTTCGGTGTCAGTCCAGAAACTCTTTCATAACCCTTCTCAGTTTCTACTCCAGTCGGTAACCCAGTTATAGCTACACGGGTATAGAGAAATTTCCATGTAATAGTATCTCAGAAAGTCACCTCAGCAGATCTTGTAGACTTAGAAATGGTAGACTTTGATGTCATTCTAGGCATGGATATGCTACAGTCCTGTTATGCCTCAGTTGATTGTAGAGCTAGGATCGTTCGTTTCCAGTTTTCAAGCGAACCAATCTTAGAGTAGAAGGGTAGTAGCTTAGTGCCTATGGGTCGATTCATTTCCTACCTTAAGGCTAGAAATATGATCTCTAAGGGGTATCTCTATCATCTAGTTTGGGTTAGGGATTCAAGCTTTGAATCCCCTATTGAGTCAGTACTTGTGGTAAATGAGTCCCCAGAAGTATTTCCAGAATATCTTCCAAGAATTCCTCCTGAAAGGGAAATTGACTTCGGAATTGATCTCCCTCTAGATACCCAGCCTATTTCTATTCCTCTTTATAGAATGGCTCTAGCTGAGATTAAGGAATTGAAAGAACAATTGAATGACCTTCTAGATAAGGGCTTCATCAAACCCAGTATTTCCCCTATGGGGTGCACCACTGTTGTTCGTAAAAAAGAAAGATGGTTCTCTTAGAATGTGCATTGAGTATCGTTAGTTGAACAAAGTCAGCATCAAGAATAAGTACCCTATCCCCATGATTGATGACTTGTTCGACCAAGTTTAGAGTTCTAGTCCTCATATTCGGTTATCATCAGATCAGAGCCATAATAGAGACATCCTAAAAACATCCTTTGTAACTCGGTATGGTCATTATGAATTTGTAGTTATGTCATTTGGACTAACCAATGCCCTTGCAGCTTTCATGGATTTAATGAATATGGTATTCAAGCAGTATTTGGATTTATTCGTTATCATCTTTATTGATGATATCCTCATTTACTCTAGGAAAGAGAAAGAGCATGCGACTCATTTGAGGGTTGTCCTGCAAACTCTTAAAGATCGCCACTTATTCACTAAGTGTAGCAAATGTGAGTTTTGGTTGCAATCTGTTGCTTTCCTTTGTCATATAGTGTCTAGCGAAGGGATCCTAGTGGATTCATAGAAAATAGAGGTAGTGAAACAATGGCCCATACCTACCTCTCCTTCAGAGATCAGAAATTTCTTAGGCTTGGCTAGTCATTACAAAAGGTTTGTGGAAGGATTTTCATCCAAAACTTTTCCATTGACTAAGTTGACTTAGAAAAAGGTTAAGTTTCAGTGGTAAGATGAATGTGAGAAGAGCTTCTCATAACTGAAAACTAGGTTGACTACAACTCATGTTTTGACTCTACGAGAGGGTTAAAACGGTTATGTAATTTATTGCGATGCATCTAGAGTTGGCCTAGGTTTTGTATTAATGCAACGAGGTAAGGTTATAACTTATGCTTCTAGACAGCTTAAGGTGCTTGAGAAGAACTATTTGACTCATCACCTCGAGCTTGCAGTCATAGTATTTTCCCTAATAATTTGGAGATATTATTTGTATGGTGTTCACAGATCATAACAACCTTTAATATGTGTTCGCCTAGAAAGAGTTGAATCTTCGCCAGATGAGATTGCTTGAGTTCCTCAAGGACTATGATATGAGTATTCTTTACCATCTTGGTAAGACTAATGTAGTAGTTGATGCTCTTAGCAGACTATCTATGGGTAGTGTGGCAAATGTTGAGGAGGAAATGAAGGAATTAGCAAAAGATGTTCACCGGCTTACTCGCCTGGGAGTTCTCCTTATGAGCATATTAGATGGTGGGGTAACAGTTTTGTCACGCCCCGAGCATACACCCGAAACGTGACTGACATTTGAGAACCATTGTTGTGTCCAAGCGAACCCTTGACCTGTCATACTTACTCAGCGGAAGACTCTAAGCATTATTACAATGATCAAATGCACTTACTCAATTGGTTAATAAAATAACTTAAAATGTTTAAAAGTCAACATTTAACTTGGCCAAAATGGCAACTCAAGTCTTAACATATGAAATGATAATGTAAAGACAACTGAACTACTAACTGTCTATGAAGCCTCTAAAACAAAGAGAGATGTCGGGCAAGGACCCCCGATCATCCTAACAAATGAAAACGAGAAAGCATATGATAAAAGAGTCCTCCGAAATGCAACAAGGCTCACCAACTGACTCTGAGTGCTCAACCTGATCAACGAGGTGCTGGATGCTGATCCTAGTTAATAGTGTCTGCATCATAAGACGATGCCGGCCAACTGGCATCAATACATTGAATGTACGAGTATGTGAGTTGGAATGCTAATCACAACTAAAGCTTGAAAAGGATCTGAAAGGAACACTTACCTTGGTTTTACTCAATTCGTGAATAACTCAACTCAAAATGCAGTGTAAAACATTAATAATAGTGCAACTTATACAAAGCATTTAGAACAGTAAATAACAACTCAATTTGTTAAATATATGCACTAACAAACTCAAGTTTACTCATATATCAAAGTAATATAGTTTATGTGGGTGTTTCTCTAACTGACAACCACCACTATGAGCCTAAGTGGTGATACAATGTCTTGCCTATGCTGCTAGAACTGTCATATACTTTCCGTCCTATAGAACGCTTAACCAAATAGATCCACTAGTCTATGCTAAAAGCATCTTAAGGAGTCATCTAAAAAATATGATCCTTTACTACCCATGATGGCTACATGGTTTAAGGAGACTTGAGTTAATATGAACTCGCATCCCCTTATCAGTGCTCAATACTAATCCCAAAATATACTTACCTCATATAATTTTAAAACAAACTTCTTTATTTGGTTTGAGATAATTACTCAAAACTTAGCTTAAAAGCTCTCTTGGAATCGATGTTCCCTTTTTTGTTCAAATGTGAAAATATTTTAAACTCCTGAGAATACTTAGTTCCCTTATAACTTTTGGAGAAATGAACTCAACTCTTTACTCTTTGCTTAACTTAAAACTTAAGTCTTAGAACAAAGTTAAATCGTTTGTGAAAGACTTTTGAAAAACTTTAATGAACTTCTCTTGATTTGCTTCTTAAATTCTAAACTTGACGCTTAAATTTCCTTGAATTGAATTATTGATTCAAGGTTCGTGATTTGTGATGGAAAAGATCTCATGATGTTTAGGAGTGTTTTTAGATGGCTAAACATGAGAAAAGATTAAAAAAATTATTTTCTGAGGGTAGGTCCGCGGCGCAGAGAGGCATTTAAATTTTGGTCGCAAAAATACTTTTTGAGGCAAAACGGTCCGTGACCACTCTGCGACGTGAAATAACTGTTCCAAAATCTGGGGAGCAGGTCCACGACGCGGAGCCAGTGCCAAGATTTTCCTGACGAATTTTTCTTCTTCGTTTTCCAGCCCCAATTCGCCCAAACTCGATTCTTTTTCCTAAATTCTGTTTAGATACAGATACCCATCTAATGTACCTAAGAACCTAACTCCAACCAACTCAATAACTTGACGTAATGATCTCAGAAACGTCTCAATTTCAGCCCAACTCAAGAACAATATCAAATTCAAGAACACATATCAAGAACATCAACTTTCAAATTCTTTTAGGACGAATTCATGATGAGAAAAACATGTTTGGCACCTGGTGAACGAATCCAATGTTATGAAAGCCTCACATACCCTGTAGGTTTAAATCCTTGGTGAAATCCGCACGAAAATTTCCAAGAAATCGATGAACTTTGAACTTTTCTTCTCCTTTCTCCTCTTTTCACTTTTCTCCAAGCCGTAGCGTGAACTTCAACTTTTCTAAACTGGTCTAATTCTGATTAGACCCTAACTTAATTACCAAAAATGAAATAAAACAATTTGGGCAAGGAAAAGACCAAAATACCCTTCCAAATTCGGACTAGACTTTCCTTACTTGTATAGCCCAACTTCAAATGGGCATATCTCACTCATAAGAACTCGGAATAAGGAAAACTCGGTGGTGTTGGAAATATTATTCCAAGATCATTCCTACAATATCTGGAAACATACCTAACTCGTCTTGAGCTAGGAATTATGGTTGTTTGAAGTTGACCAAAACTCATCCCTAACTTAACTTAAGCAAATTTTCAGATTTTCATTATTTCCTAAAATCACTGTTTCCAATTTCTTGACTGCTTCCTAGTTATTTCAATTTGTGAGATGTTACAATATCTCCCCCTTGGTAACATTCGTCCTCGAATGAGATTAGTCTTACTAGGCTAAGGGTGTAACATCTAACATTCAGCTCAAACACCCAACAAACAATGCAATTACAACATGCAATCTCATAAATTAAAGAGTACTAAGAAGAGAATTAGCACCTTGATATGGAATTTCTCCGGTTTCAAAGGGATACATATATCTCTTCTTCATATCTTCTTCAGCTTCCCAAGTAGCTTCCTCAACAAAATGGTTCCTCCAAAGAACATTAACTGATGCTACTTCCTTAGTCCTCAACTTGCGAACTTGGCGATCTAGAATCTGAACAGAAATCTCTTTATAAGATAAACTATCCTTGATCCCAATATCTTCAGTTGGTATGATAAGTGATAGATCTCCCATGCACTTTTTCAACATGGAAACATGAAATATCGGATGAACCGCTGCTAACTCTTGTGGTAGCTCTAACTCATAAGCTACTTTGCCAATCCTCTTGGATATTCTGTTAGAGCCAATATACCGGGGACTAAGCTTCCCCTTCTTACCAAATCTCATAACACCCTTCATGGGTGAAACTTTCAAGTAGACCCAATCATCCACTTCGAACTTTAACTCCATTCTCCTAACCTCGGTGTAGGACTTCTGATGACTCTGCGCTGTTTTCAACCTCTCTTGAATCACTTTCACTTTCTCCATAGCTTGATGAACCATGTATGGTCCTATCAACCCAGCTTCACCAACTTCAAACCATCCAATAGGAGATCTGCATTTTCTTCCACAAAGAGCCTCATAAGGAGCCATCTAGATGCTGGAGTGGTAACTATTGTTGTGAGCAAACTCAATAAGAGGTAGGTGATCATCGCAATTAACTTTGAAATCTATCCCACAAGCCCTTAAAATATCCTCTAAGGTCTGAATAGTGCGCTCTGATTGACCATCTGTCTGAGGATGAAAAGCAGTACTCAAGTTCACCTTTGAACCCAAGCCTTTCTGAAATGACTTCCAAAACTGTGCAGTAAATTGTGCACCCTATCTGATATAATCGAAACAGGGACTCGATGAAGTCTTACCACCTGATGAATATTAACCTGGTATAATCTTCTGTTGAATGGGTAGTTTTTACTGGCAAAAAGTGGGCTGATTTGGTTATTCGATCCACAATCACCCATATAGAATCATGCTGCCTGCGAGACCTTGGCAAACCTGTGATGAAATCTATGTTTAGCATCTCCCACTTCCATTATGGAAGTTCTATATTCTGAGCCAAACCACCGGGCCTTTGATGCTCCACTTTAACTTGTTGGCAATTCGGACACTTAGCAACAAACTCTGCAATGCTCTTCTTCATGTTACTCCACCAATAAACTTCTCTCAAATCGCGATACATCTTTGTGGAACCCTGATGAATGGAATACATGGAGCTATGAGCTTCCTCCATGATCCTCTCTTGGAGTCCATCCACCATTGGTACACACAATCTACGTTGATATCTCCATACGCCATCTCCCCCTTGTTCAAAAGCTAATACTTTTTTGCTTATGAACATTTGCCTTCAATTCAAGGAAAATAGGATCTTGGGCTTGCTTTTCTTTCACTTATGACACTAATGATGATTCAGCCCCATACATCTGTAACGACCCTAAAAATGAACTAGTGAAACTAGAGCCTCACATGTGAGTTTGGAGTTGAGAACTTGATGAAATGATGAGAAATGACCATGACGTCCGGAAACTAGTCATTTGAACTAGTGAGCTGTAAGGGTCAACTTTAAACGGTCATATCTTTTAGCTCAAAATGAATTAGGTGGGCCATTACCTATCCTATGAAAGGTCTTTGAGTCCTCTTTCCAACGCCACCGTGTTTGCCCAATTCCGACCTTGGAGTAAAAAGTTATGCCTGAAATAGTGAAGCACTGTCCAAAGGACGAGTTTAGACGGGAATGGGCACAATTTTTAAGTCAAGAATTTATGGGTCCTTAGTCCTTTTCCAAAATTGACCCTATGCTATTTTATTCTTTTCCTAGCAACTATAAGACCTTTTTATGACTTAATTCCTTTCATTTAATAAGAATTTCCAAAATCATTCCCTCTCTCAAATATTTCTCTCAAGTTCATGGAAGAAGAAGGGTGAAGAACTAGGGTTTCAAATTGGAGGCTTCTTTCTTCAATTTTCGTGGGTTTTCAACTTAGAGGTATGTGAATCCTTTATCCTTGATTATTCTTTCTTTCAAGGAGCCCAATCAAAAGGTTTTCAAGGTTTTTCAAATACACAAATCCTATTTCGAATTCTAAGCATGGGTTCTTGCATTAAATAATTTTAAATGATGTTTCATGTTGTTATTAATGATTATTTATGGTTTTAAGAAAGAAATATTTGTGAACCCATGTCTTCTCAAATTCTTTAAATTTAGCCTAAAGTGAGTTTAATGATTTTGAGTAATTGATGAAGGATTATTGAGTGGTTTGATGTGGGCTGTTCTTATATGATCTTAGCTATGTTGAGTTGCTAGAAATTGTTATTGAATGATATAATGTGAGGTAGTAGCCTTGAATGGTCATAAATTGGGATTTAGACTTTATGTTGGTTATTGGATATTGTTTAGCTTAGCTTGTATAGTTGATTGTTGTTATTATCATTGTTATTGTATTGTTAATTGTTGGAAAATGAGGATGATGAAGATAGCCATGGAAAGAGGGTAAGTTGATCAAACTTGATAAATATTGTATAATTGGCATGGAATTGAGTATTGTGGCTTATGGCCTTTGAAAAAGGTGGTAAGATGGCTTGATCTCTTAGTATTAATATAATTGTTATTGATTGGCTTGATCCACCTTTGGTAGAGGTGGTTATTTGTTGTATTATTGTGATTGAGGCCATGAAGGGCATTATATGAGTGTTATTGTATTGTTATATTATTATATATGAATGAGGCTATATGTAAAGTCCTATATGAAGCTATATGTAAAGTTTTATGTGAAGCTATATGTGAAGGTATGGTGTGAATGAGTTTTATGTGAAGCTATATGTGAAGGTATGGTGTGAATGAGTTTTATGTGAAGCTATATGTGAAGGTATGGTGTGAATGAGTTTTATGTGAAGCTATATGTGAAGGTATGATGTGAATGAGTTTTATGTGATCTTGTGATGATCCTATGTAAAGTGGATAGCATTGTGAGTTAAAGTATGATTTCTCATGATGTATATGTGAAATGATGTTGGATTATGAAGTATCCTTAAATGAAAATGTTGTGACTTGGTTGGTAGACTAAAGTGTCCCTCCTTGTTACTTAAAGTCTTGAATGCATGAATGTGTGAAATGGGCAAAACTAAGAAATGGTGCCCTTTCTGTAAATGCTAAAAGAGGAATTCTAGTCCAAGACTTGAATCGGCAAAACTAAGAAATGGTGCCCTTTCATAAGTCTAGCTTTCCTAAGTAAATGTAAAACCATGAAATCGGTAGACCTAATGGTGGTAGCACTTCTCATGTGTGAAATGATGAACCTTGGATCGGTAGGCCTAAGGCACCCTTCTAGGGGATTTAATGAGCTATCCTTATGAACCTTGATTGGCCATGACTAAGAAATGGGGCCTTTCTTGGGAAGAGGTACTATGAGTTGGTTGAACTAGAAAAGGAACCTTCTCTAAGTACATATGTGATTGAATACTCTATGGGAAATAAGGCTAGCACCGAGTGGATGTGGTTAGGAAGGTGGCCTAGTTGAATATGAGATTAGGCACAATGAACTTCCTTGGACATCCCCTAAACCATGTGCCTACATGGGTTGCTTACTAGTTCTACCTTTGGCAAGTAGAACAACCTCCACGGAGTAGGATAGACTCCGGATTCCATACCTAGCTAGTATGGTCTATGTCGGTTATGCCTATTCCCATCATGTGGGATGTGCACTCTAGTTATTGGATAGGTTCTACAACGTGTAGGTAGTAGTATGTGATGCTATCTACACATGGCACGAGTAGGCTTTGAAGATACTAAAATGAGTTCCCTAAGTCTAACGACTATTATGTGAAAGTCCCCTTATGTGCTTGAATGTCTCCAAAATGGTTTCTTAAAGAATGTTGGTCTATTGATGTCATGTTATAAAGGAAATGTCCTTATCTAAGGTAATCTTAGGGAACACTTAAGTGTGCTTGAAGAGGTTGTATGGGCGATCACTTCTTGTCTCACTCAAGTGTGTCTTAAGGTTATATTAGGTATAGGTCTTATGGTAATGAAATGACATGTGTTCTTTTAAAGTTAAGCATGGGTTGTATATGGACTTATGTTAAGTATGTGTGTGCTTGGCTATGGTCTCATATGTTAATGTTGACTTGTATTATGTCTCTTATACTTGTAAAGGAAAGGTTTTATCAAATGATATGAAAGCATTACTTCCTTGAAAATGTCCTTTTTGGCATGTTTTTGCATGGTCTCCATACTTAGTACTTAATTGTGCTAACCCCTTTCTTTCCCTTTTTGAACTAAAGTGTAGGGATTTGGAGAAGATGACATGTCATGGCTTTGATAGGTTTCTAAGTGTTGAAGATGAAGACTTGGTGAGTCCTCATAGATTCGAGGACAATACCCAATACGTTCTTTTATGTCTTTTAGTATTGTTTAAGTTGTGTACGGGATTAGTCCCGAAATTTGTACTCTAAAGTATTAGATGGTTTTGAGACATCATGTATAAAGTCTAGAAAGTCTTCCGCTTGCTATTATTATTATTTTTAAATTATGAAATGTTTTCTTGGTAAAGAAAGTTTTAAATTCCTTATGGTTTTAGTGTCTATGCGATGAATGAATGCTAAGAGGCTAGTATTAGACCTCTTCGAGGTCGAGTACGCCGGTTACGACTAGGGGGTGCTCTCGGGTCGTGACAAACTTGGTATCAGAGCATAAGTTTCCGGGATGGTCTTAGGTTGTCTCAAAACCACATCTAGTAGAGTCTTGTTCATAATGTGAAGCGTGCCACCTTATGAATAGGAGGCTATTGGGTGCTAAGAAAGTTTCACTTCTACATTCTTTTAGTCGTGCCATGGAGTTTCTCTCTATAATGTCTTCCCTTGTTCCGTAGGTGATGGTCATTTGAGTGTAACCTTTGAGGAAGTTTAATGTTGCAAGGGTTGAGGGAGAAAGAATGTTGGTTGTGATGCCAACTTTGACTTGGCGACTTATTAGGTGTGAGGTGAAAGATTGTGGTGATGACTTTAGTATGAATGGGATTCCTTTGGTTATGCTTCTTGTTAGTAGTATCCGGCTTAGTCATGAGGAAGTTTTGTGATGTGTTGAAGGAATTTGAGAAATGTGTGGTGATTTAGAAATGCTAGGTGTAATGAGTATAAAAGCCTAGTGTTGTTTTGATCCGACCTTAGGATGGAAGGTGGTGAATTTGAAAGAACTAGTAAGAGTTTCTCCTAAGTGGGGGAAATATATGGTTAGATGATAAGGTCTTCAAGTGTGGTTGATGTTTATGAGTTAGGCTTGAAGGATGTTTTCATTACAAGAGGTTTAGTGAATTAAAGAGTTGGGTGAGAATGGTTTTGGTAAGATTGATGGTATTTTCATTGAGATTTTTATGAGATGTTAAGGTTGACCTTAGTTGGGTTTACCCTTAAGTGGGGGATGGTATGTTGAGTAGTGAAGTTGTTGGGAAGTGTTGATATCCTTACCTACTTCTATATGTGCATACTCAAGCCTAAAACAAAGAGTTCCTAGAAGCTTGGTTCATGTTTTGGAGTCTTATGTGAAAAGGAGTTTTTCCATGGTCTCCTTATGTCATGCATGTTTTAAATGAATTCTTGTTAAATGAGAAAATGAGTTTTCATAAATTTATGTTCCTCATGTTGATGTGCATCTATAATGATTTGCCTAAATGTTGCATGAGTTGACTTATGAGCATGTTTAAAAGTGTTTTGATGATGTTGCCTAAAGTGCTTCTATGAGAAAATTGCATAATGTGCATTTAGCATAAGTTGTCTATTTGCTTTATGAGGTGATAATGTGAGCATGCTTATTTGAGTTTTGGAGAAGGTTGCATGATGTGCTTTAATGAGAAAATTGCATATTGTGTCCTTTGATGTTATGATGAGCATGAGATGATTTGGAGAAGGAAGTACCTCCAATGAAATGAAATGAGAAATGAGAAAAGGTAAAGATGATGCATTAGGAGTTAGTAGATGTTGTGCCTACTTTCTTGAAATGCATGAAGTTGTGTGGGACTTTCTATGTGTAGGTGATGTTTCCTCCTATATTTATGTATTTGTATTGATATTGTATGCATGTTGATGGGCTGTTTACTTGAGTCGTCACCCCTTATATGCTTAAAGTGTCATTCGAGAACGAATGTTCCCAAGTAGGGGGATAATGTAACGACCCTAAAAATGAACTAGTGAAACTAGAGCCTCACATGTGAGTTTGGAGTTGAGAAGTTGATGAAATGATGAGAAATGACCGTGACGTCCGGAAACTAGTCATTTGAACTAGTGAGCTGTAAGGGTCAACTTTAAACGGTCATATCTTTTAGCTCAAAATTAATTAGGTGGGCCATTACCTATCCTATGAAAGGTCTTTGAGTCCTCTTTCCAACGCCATCGAGTTTGCCCAATTCCGACCTTGGAGTAAAAAGTTATGCCTGAAATAGTGAAGCACTGTCCAAAGGACGAGTTTAGACGGGAATGGGCACAATTTTTAAGTCAAGAATTTATGGGTCCTTAGTCCTTTTCCAAAATTGACCCTAAGCTATTTTATTCTTTTCCTAGCAACTATAAGACCTTTTTATGACTTAATTCCTTTCATTTAATAAGAATTTCCAAAATCATTCCCTCTCTCAAATATTTCTCTCAAGTTCATGGAAGAAGAAGGGTGAAGAACTAGGGTTTCAAATTGGAGGCTTCATTCTTCAATTTTCGTGGGTTTTCAACTTAGAGGTATGGGAATCCTTTATCCTTGATTATTCTTTCTTTCAAGGAGCCCAATCAAAAGGTTTTCAAGGTTTTTCAAATACACAAATCCTATTTCGAATTCTAAGCATGGGTTCTTGCATTAAATAATTTTAAATGATGTTTCATGTTGTTATTAATGATTATTTATGGTTTTAAGAAAGAAATATTTGTGAACCCATGTCTTCTCAAATTCTTTAAATTTAGCCTAAAGTGAGTTTAATGATTTTGAGTAATTGATGAAGGATTATTGAGTGGTTTGATGTGGGCTGTTCTTATATGATCTTAGCTATGTTGAGTTGCTAGAAATTGTTATTGAATGATATAATGTGAGGTAGTAGCCTTGAATGGTCATAAATTGGGATTTAGACTTTATGTTGGTTATTGGATATTGTTTAGCTTAGCTTGTATAGTTGATTGTTGTTATTATCATTGTTATTGTATTGTTAATTGTTGGAAAATGAGGATGATGAAGATAGCCATGGAAAGAGGGTAAGTTGATCAAACTTGATAAATATTGTATAATTGGCATGGAATTGAGTATTGTGGCTTATGGCCTTTGAAAAAGGTGGTAAGATGGCTTGATCTCTTAGTATTAATATAATTGTTATTGATTGGCTTGATCCACCTTTGGTAGAGGTGGTTATTTGTTGTATTATTGTGATTGAGGCCATGAAGGGCATTATATGAGTGTTATTGTATTGTTATATTATTATATATGAATGAGGCTATATGTAAAGTCCTATATGAAGCTATATGTAAAGTTTTATGTGAAGCTATATGTGAAGGTATGGTGTGAATGAGTTTTATGTGAAGCTATATGTGAAGGTATGGTGTGAATGAGTTTTATGTGAAGCTATATGTGAAGGTATGATGTGAATGAGTTGTATGTGAAGCTATATGTGAAGGTATGATGTGAATGAGTTTTATGTGATCTTGTGATGATCCTATGTAAAGTGGATAGCATTGTGAGTTAAAGTATGATTTCTCATGATGTATATGTGAAATGATGTTGGATTATGAAGTATCCTTAAATGAAAATGTTGTGACTTGGTTGGTAGACTAAAGTGTCCCTCCTTGTTACTTAAAGTCTTGAATGCATGAATGTGTGAAATGGGCAAAACTAAGAAATGGTGCCCTTTCTGTAAATGCTAAAAGAGGAATTCTAGTCCAAGACTTGAATCGGCAAAACTAAGAAATGGTGCCCTTTCATAAGTCTAGCTTTCCTAAGTAAATGTAAAACCATGAAATCGGTAGACCTAATGGTGGTAGCCCTTCTCATGTGTGAAATGATGAACCTTGGATCGGTAGGCCTAAGGCACCCTTCTAGGGGGATTTAATGAGCTATCCTTATGAACCTTGATTGGCCATGACTAAGAAATGGGGCCTTTCTTGGGAAGAGGTACTATGAGTTGGTTGAACTAGAAAAGGAACCTTCTCTAAGTACATATGTGATTGAATACTCTATGGGAAATAAGGCTAGCACCGAGTGGATGTGGTTAGGAAGGTGGCCTAGTTGAATATGAGATTAGGCACAATGAACTTCCTTGGACATCCCCTAAACCATGTGCCTACATGGGTTGCTTACTAGTTCTACCTTTGGCAAGTAGAACAACCTCCACGGAGTAGGATAGACTCCGGATTCCATACCTAGCTAGTATGGTCTATGTCGGTTATGCCTATTCCCATCATGTGGGATGTGCACTCTAGTTATTGGATAGGTTCTACAACGTGTAGGTAGTAGTATGTGATGCTATCTACACATGGCACGAGTAGGCTTTGAAGATACTAAAATGAGTTCCCTAAGTCTAACGACTATTATGTGAAAGTCCCCTTATGTGCTTGAATGTCTCCAAAATGGTTTCTTAAAGAATGTTGGTCTATTGATGTCATGTTATAAAGGAAATGTCCTTATCTAAGGTAATCTTAGGGAACACTTAAGTGTGCTTGAAGAGGTTGTATGGGCGATCACTTCTTGTCTCACTCAAGTGTGTCTTAAGGTTATATTAGGTAGAGGTCTTATGGTAATGAAATGACATGTGTTCTTTTAAAGTTAAGCATGGGTTGTATATGGACTTATGTTAAGTATGTGTGTGCTTGGCTATGGTCTCATATGTTAATGTTGACTTGTATTATGTCTCTTATACTTGTAAAGGAAAGGTTTTATCAAATGATATGAAAGCATTACTTCCTTGAAAATGTCCTTTTTGGCATGTTTTTGCATGGTCTCCATACTTAGTACTTAATTGTGCTAACCCCTTTCTTTCCCTTTTTGAACTAAAGTGTAGGGATTTGGAGAAGATGACATGTCATGGCTTTGATAGGTTTCTAAGTGTTGAAGATGAAGACTTGGTGAGTCTTCATAGATTCGAGGACAATACCCAATACGTTCTTTTATGTCTTTTAGTATTGTTTAAGTTGTGTACGGGATTAGTCCCGAAATTTGTACTCTAAAGTATTAGATGGTTTTGAGACATCATGTATAAAGTCTAGAAAGTCTTCCGCTTGCTATTATTATTATTTTTAAATTATGAAATGTTTTCTTGGTAAAGAAATTTTTAAATTCCTTATGGTTTTAGTGTCTATGCGATGAATGAATGCTAAGAGGCTAGTATTAGACCTCTTCGAGGTCGAGTACGCCGGTTACGACTAGGGGGTGCTCTCGGGTCGTGACAACATCTCCACTAATCCTCCTTCTGTGGAATCCATTATTCGGACCCCCAATCGTGCAAGTCTATGCACATCTTTCGCTAGCTCTCTTTTTTCTTCCTCAACATGGGTGATACTACCCATAGGCAACTTTCTTAAAGCATCAGCAACCACATTAGCCTTACCTGGGTGACAAAGAATACTCATGTCATAATTCTTGAATAATTCCAACCACCTTCTTTGTTGGAGATTAAGCTCTTTATGAGTAAACACATACTGAATTACTACAACACCCAACTCTAAGTCATAGGTTGGGTAATTCTTCTCATGAAACTTCAACCGTCTGGAGGCATAAGCTATAACTTTGCCATTCTGCATTAGTACACAACGCAAACCAACTCTAGACGCATCACAATACACCACAAAGCCTTGCGTACCTCTGGTAAGGCCAACACTGGGGCAGTAGTCAACCTCTTTTTCAATTACTGAAAGCTTTTCTCACAAGCTTCAGACCATTGAAACATCATTGTTTTCTGAGTCAACTTGATCAAAAGGGATGAAATAGACGAGAACCCCTCTACAAACCTTCTATCATATCCTACCAAACCCAAGAAACTTCTAGTATCAGTTGGAGATGTGGGTCTAGGCCAATTCTGCACTGCCTCTATCTTTTGGTTATCAACTCTAATTCCATCACCGAAAACTATGTGGCCCAAGAACTCCACAGACTCAAGCCAAAATTCATATTTAGAGAACTTAACATATAACTCCTTATCTTTCAAAGTCTGAGAAACTATTCTGAGATGGGTAGCATGATCTTCTTCATTCCTTGAATAGATTAGTATGTCATCAATGAAGATGATAACAAACATATATAAATAAGGTTTGAAAACTCTATTCATAAGGTCCATGAATGATGCAGGTGCATTGGTCAAACTAAACGACGTGACCAGAAACTCATAATGACCATACTAGGTCTTGAATGCTGTCTTGGGAATATCACATTCCCTTACTTTCAACTGATGGTAGCCAGGTCTGAGGTCTATCTTAGATAAACAAGAAGCACCATGAAGCTGATCGAAAAGATAATCAATTCTCGAAATAGGATACTTATTCTTGATGGTAACCTTGTTCAATTGACGGTAATCCATACACATCCTAAAGGAACCATCTTCATTTCTCACAAATAAGACCAGAGCGCCCCAAGGGGAGACACTTGGTCGAATAAAGCCCTTCTCAAGGAGATTTTTCAACTGTTCTTAAATCTCTTTCAACCTTGTAGGTGCCATTCTATATGGCGGAATAGATATAGGACGAGTATCTGGAAGAACGTCTATACCGAAGTCTATCTCTCTCTCAGGAGGGACTCCTGATAGATTATTTAGAAAGACTTATGGAAACTCTTTGACTACAGGAACTGACTGAATGAGAGGTATCTCAGCACTAGAGTCATTAACTCGGACTAAGTGATAGACACAACCCTTAGAAACTAACTTTCTTGCCTTAAGGTATGAAATGAAACGACCCTGAGGCACTGCTAAACTACATTTCACTCTAAGACTAGCTCATTAGGAATTTGGAACTTAACAACTCGAGTTCTACAATCAATGGAGGCATAACAGGCATGAAGCCAGTCCATACATAGAATGACATCCAAATCAACCATGGTGTCTTTATGATAGATGGAAATAACACAATCACGATAAACTCGCTCAGCTATAATAGACTCCTCAATAGGTGTAGAAACACAAAAGGGTTCACAAAGTTTCTCAGGAAGAACATAAAAACTATTTGCAATATAAGGAGTTACAAAAGATAAACTTTCTCTTGGGTCTAGCAAAGCATAAACATCAAGAGAAAAGACATTGATCATACTATTGAGTCCACAAATTGGACTCATTTAGGGATTTATTTTGATAAGAATGGTGTTCTCGAATGCTTATTTTGTCTTAATATCTGATGAAAACTCTTAAGTTTCAGATATTTGAAGTTTTATTGAAGGCATGGACACTTAGGTGCAAAAAGTAACAAAAAGGCTTAAAAGAAAGAAGAGGCTGAAGCCTGAGCATCACCAAGCACATTTGGCGATTCACCGAAGGGATTCACTCCGCAATTTGTTCTAGTGCGCGAAGCCTTGAAGAAGAAGGATCAAAAGGCGATGAAAGGAGCAATCGGCGCTTTGCCAAATATTTCCGTGAAGTAGTACTATAATGCCCAATGGTCCAAAATGTGAAGATGCTGAAGGCAAGCACGAAATAGAGATGAAACAGAAGAAGGGCCAGTCGCCGAGTCATTCAGCGACATCAACTAACCTCGCCGAAAGATCTGCCAACACTATTTTCTGCAGTCTATATATACTAAAATTATTATTAATTTTAGAGAGTCGAACATTTATTTTAATTTTCCATAATAGAATAGTACCTTTTGGGATATTTTCTCTCAAATTTGGAGAGGGTTTTGTGGGAGATTTGAAGAGAGAAGAGTTTCATCTTCCCTAAGTTGAATGTGGTTCTTCTCCATTTTTCTTCCTTTAATTAAATCAAGGTTTAATTTCTTATACCCATTTGATTATAGTATCATTTTAGGTATATTTTGTTATTTCTTGACGTGTGTCTAGAAACCTTATTCTTGTGGTGTGATTTAGCAAATATGTGTTGATATTTTTTTTGGGTTTTGCTTCCTGGTAGGTTAGATGTATTTTAATAGTGATTTCACCTAATGGTTGTGGTTTAATTTTATGGGTTTGTGGTTGCAAATACAAAAATACCTATGTGTTTTCGGTTTGCTCGAGAGGGAGGTCGCTAAACCAAGACCACTAGACTGATGGCCTAAGGAGTGGGTCGACATGAGGTTCAGCCCGAGAGGATGAACCCTAGTCCCATATCCTAACACTCAGCTCGAGAGAGTGAGTGGGGTAGGGCGTAAGCTGGTCTTCATGCAGCAAGTGGGTATTTAAGAGGAACCCATTTGAAACGGGGTTAGTTGCCCGAGAGGGAACTTATTTCCATCTAAAGTTTAGCCTAGTCACTATTATCTTGTAAATTTCCTATCAAAAGCATGTACCCAATGATTTATCTCAACTAGTATTGCGATTACACCCGAAGAACTTTCCCTTATACTTAATTTTCTTGTTAATTTTTGCTGTTCTTACTACTTGTGACAAAACCCCCAATTGATATTTGATACTTTTGTGTCACCCCCTTTAATTTAAAAAGTTTATGTTCATTAATGTGTTTAGCTATGATTAATTAGAACTAAATTTTATTTTTCTATTAATTCTCAAAACCAATCCCTTGGGACACGACCCTAACCTTTAGTTGGGCTACTATATTATTGATGATCGTAGATACTTGTACCGTAAGTTAGTGTCGTTGGT
Organism: Solanum verrucosum; assembly: GCF_900185275.1. Taxonomy (NCBI): domain Eukaryota; kingdom Viridiplantae; phylum Streptophyta; class Magnoliopsida; order Solanales; family Solanaceae; genus Solanum; species Solanum verrucosum. The sequence goes on from NW_026020157.1 coordinate 1,313,930, forward strand.
CACGATAAGCAACAAAATGGCGCTGCAGCCACGAAGTGGTGTCAGTTGAAAATGTGGTTAGCTAGAGATTTTTGTTGTTTTTAGTGTAGGTTTTACTAATTTTACTCTTAGTTTTGTTTTTCTTTGTTTATTGTTGTGTATGCAGGTCCTCCGCCAAGATCAAAAAGAGGGGTGGCCTCATGAAAATGAGGCAAACCTCACTAATGGAACTTGACTGAGGAGTTGCATCGTGCCACGACGTTAAATAAGGTGCTTCTTGGGAGGTAACCCAAGGTCGTAAATTTAAGGTTTTACTTTTGTAAATAATGGTGTGCTGATATTACACATAATCCGAGGAAAGTGTGGAAAATCTCAGGTTGGCGAGCAGAAAGTCCATTCCGCGATTCGCTAAACAGGTCGGCGAGCCCGACTGGATCCGCCATTTGGCTCAATACAAGAGTTGTACAGAGATTGTAAAACTCGACGAACTCGAAAAACAGCTCTGTGCATCGCTAACCTGCTTGGTGATCTCGATGCAGACCACGGATCTGTCCCCTAGAAAATTGAAGATTTTGAAGAAAGGATGATATGAATGACTACTCGGAGGACCGCTGAGTGGGTTCGGTGAGTTGACTAACATTGTCGAATGGACAAGAACTGAACGGTTATAAAGTGCCAAAAATCTCAGAATTTTTAAATTTTCCCACTCTCCCTCCTTTTAAACTTCTCAACTTCACATCAAGGTAATATTTTCTAGATTATTGCTTGCCTTTAGTATTATAGTCGATAATTAGTGCTTGGAGTGTATTACATTGCCGCCTAGCATTTCAAAAGTATTTTAATCGGTATCTAAGGTTGGTTTTCCGAACCCCGAATTTATTTTTAGCAATTTTGTACTCATTTGCAATGATTTATTTTGTTATATACATTTGAGGACAAATGTTTTTATTTGTAGTTTTTTGAGGCCCACCTTGTTTTTCTTGTTTCGGATACTGTATTTCGGTGTACATTTGGGTTTTCTGTTTTTAATAGTGTTTTAAAAACTTCTTTGCGATTGTTTGAGTTTATGGCTCTGTTTTGGGTTTAATTGAAAATTAATTTTGACCCTTTCGAAAAAATTTCATTGTTGAAAATTTTCGCCACCTCTTGTGCTGAAAGTAGTTGTTCTTGTACAAATTCAAGTCTCTGTTTCGATCAATACCAATGTCTTTAATAGTTCTCTCAATCTAACAAACATTGAATGTGTGGCTACGACGAGAACAAATGAAGTTGCATAGACAATATGTGAACTTTTTGCATCTCGTTGTGATTAGCCATTTCTCAAATTAATTCTCTTGTAATGACCCTTGTAAACTAGCGAAAGTGTGTAGTCTTGTTTGACTTAAGTATCGATGCCTCTAGTGATGAGCTAACTTTGGACCATGCATGAATAAACCAAGAATATGCCCGGTTAGTCTAATTTATTTAGAAAGGTGTCCTCTTTAGACGATATTAGGCAACTTTAAAGAGTGTGCGCCAAATTTGACATATACCTCTTTTGTGGCCTACCCGTGAGCGTGTGAAACTCTTTTGAACACCCTTTGAGCCTTACCTTTCTGTGGAAGAACTTTGATGAACATTAGACATTACTTTACCCACTACCTATAATCCTTTCGATTTGTGGTTTAGAGAATAGACAACTTAATCCAAAATCCTAAGTTGGGGGTGTGGTCAAAAGGAAAAGAAGAAGTCAAGAAGTGAAAGAAAAGTCCCCCTTTAACCCATTGTATTGCATAAAAATGGAACACCTCAAAAAAGTGTGTGGAATATAGTACAAAAGAAATCGGATTTTCAAACAATCCATGTATGTGAATAAAAGATGACTTAGAAGAACTAGAAAATAAATTGAAAAAAGGGAAAGAAGGGAATGCCTTGAGAACCTCACACCTCACGAGGATGAAAAAGTCACTGAGCCTAAATGACCATACCTTTGCACTCAGACCCATTACAAGCCTTGAAAAGACCTTTTTGATCTTGAGTTACCCAATTCAAAAGTCGATTGGAAAATATGGGTGAACCTATGGGTGAAATTATGCATTGTGTTCCTCTTTTTGAGTGTGAGCGTTGCATCTGATTCCTGATCTTAAATAGATTAACCTATAAGTGTGAATATGGAATCATTCTTTGTGTGAGGGCATTTATATACTTTTTGTTAAGCTTGAACTTGCACAAGTAGTAAGTATTGTGAGCATGAGAATCTTTGGTAGTGGTGTGTCACAACTTGAATCTTTGAGTACGTAGTGGAATTTTGCATAAGTACTTTGAGTCTTGTTGTGTATGTTCATGATTTAGTCTTGTGTAGCACTATTTGAGACACCTTGTTGAACGGCTGAAGTTGAGTTTACTTGAGGACAACCAAAAGTTTAAGTTGTGGTGTTGATGATTTCACAAATTGGACTCATTTAAGGTTTATTTTGATAAGAATAGTGTCCTCGAATGCTTATTTTGTCTCAATATCTGATGAAAACTATCAAGTTTTAGGTATTTGAGGTTTTATTGAAAGCTTGGACAGTTAGGCGCAAAACGGAACAAGAAGGCTGAAAAGAATTAAGAGGTTGAAGCCTGAGCAACGCCAAGGACACTTGGCTATTCGCCGAAGGGATTCATTCAACCCTTTGTTCCAGTGCGCGAAGCCATGAAAAATAAGGTTTAATAGGCGATGAAAGGAGGAGTCGGCGCTTTGCCAAATATTTCCATGAAGGGGTACTATACCGGCCAATGGTCCAGAAGGTGAAAATGCTGAAGGCAAGCACGAAACGGCGATGAAACAGAAGAACGGCGAGTCACCGAGTCATTCGGCGATATTGACTAAACTCGCCGAAATATCCGCTTGTACTATTTTCTGTAGTCTATAAATACTAAACTTATTATTAATTATAGATAGTCGAACATTTTTTTTCCATAATAGAATAGTACTTTTTGGGATATTTTCTTTCAAGTTTGGAGAGGGTTTTGTGGGAGACTTAAAGAGAGAAGGATTTCATGTTCCCCAAGTTGGAAGGGAGTCTTCTCCATTCTTCTTCCTTTGCTTAAATCAATGTTTAATTTCTTATACCCATTTGATTTGAGTATCATTTTAGGTGTATTTTGTCATTTCTTGATGTGTGGCTAAAAACCCCATTCTTAGATGTGATTTAGCAAATATGTGATGATATTGTTGTTGGGTCTTGCTTGCTGATAGGTTATATGTATTTTAATGGTGATTTTACCTAGTGGTTTTGGTTTAATTTAATTGGTTTGTAGTTGCAAATACAAAACCACCCATGTGTTTTTAGCTTGCCTTAGAGGGAGGTCGCTAAACCAAGACCACTAGACTGATGGCCTGAGGAGTGGGTCGACATGAGATTCAGCTCGAGACGATGAACCCTAGTCCCATATCCTAACACTCAGCTTGAGAGAGTGAGCGGGGTAAGGCGTAGGCTGGTCTTCATGCGGCAAGTAGGTGTTTGAGAGGAACCTTTTTGAAACGGGTAAGTTAGCTGAGAAGGAATTTATTTCCATCTAGAGCTTAGCCTAGTCACTATTATCTTGTAAATTTCCTATCAAAAGCACGTACCCAATGATTTATCTAAACTAGTATTGCGATCACACCCGAACAACTTCCCCCCATACTTGATTTTCTTGTTAATTTTTGTTGTTCTTACAACTTGTGATAAAACCCCCAATTGATATTTGATACTTTTGTGTCACCCCCTTTAATTTACAAAGTTTTTGTTCATTAATGTCTTTAGTTATGATTAATTAGAACTAAATTTTATTTTTCTATTAATTCTCAAAACCAATCCCTTAGGACAAGACCCCAACCTTTAGTTGGGTTACTATAGTATCGATGATCGTAGATACTTCTACCGTAGGTTAGTATCGTTGGTCACGATTAGCATCACAATGGCGCCGCTGCCGGGAAGTGGTGTCATGTGAAAATGTAGTTAAGTATAGCTTTTTGTTCTTTTTAGTGTAGTTTTTATTAATTTTACTTTTAGTTTTGTTTTTCTTTGTTTATTGTTGTGTATGTAGGTCCTCCGCCTAGAGCCAAAAGAAGGGTGGCCTCATGAAAATGAGGCAAACCTCACTAATGGAACTTGACTGAGGAGTTGCGTCATGCCATGACGTTAAATAAGGCGCTTCTTGGGAGGTAACCCAAGGTCGTAAATTTAAGGTTTTACTTTTGTAAATAATGGTGTTCTGATGTTGCACATAAACCGAGAAAAGTGTGGAAAATCTCAGGTTGGCGAGCAGAAAGTGCATTCCGCGAGTCGCTAAACAGGTCGGCGAGCCCGACTGGATCCGCCATTTGGCTCAATACAAGAGTTGTACAGAGTTAGTAAAACTCGACGAACTCGAAAAACAGCTCTGTGCATCGCCAACCTGCTTGGTGATCTCGATGCAGACCACGGATCTGTCCCCTAGAAAATTGAAGATTTTGAAGAAAGGATGATATGAATGACTACTCGGAGGACCGCTGAGTGGGTTCGGTGAGTTGACTAACATTGTCGAATGGACAAGAACTGAACGGTTATAAAGTGCCAAAAATCTCAGAATTTTTAAATTTTCCCACTCTCCCTCCTTTTAAACTTCTCAACTTCACATCAAGGTAATATTTTCTAGATTATTGCTTGCCTTTAGTATTATAGTCGATAATTAGTGCTTGGAGTGTATTACATTGCCGCCTAGCATTTCAAAAGTATTTTAATAACAATAGTGTCCTCGAATGCTTATTTTGTCTCAATATCTGATGAAAACTATCAAGTTTTAGGTATTTGAGGTTTTATTGAAAGCTTGGACAGTTAGGCGCAAAACGGAACAAGAAGGCTGAAAAGAATTAAGAGGTTGAAGCTTGAGCAACGCCAAGGACACTTGGCTATTCGCCGAAGGGATTCATTCAACCCTTTGTTCCAGTGCGCGAAGCCATGAAAAATAAGGTTTAATAGGCGATGAAAGGAGGAGTCGGCGCTTTGCCAAATATTTCCATGAAGGGGTACTATACCGGCCAATGGTCCAGAAGGTGAAAATGCTGAAGGCGAGCACGAAACGGCGATGAAACAGAAGAACGGCGAGTCGCCGAGGTATTCGGCGATATTGACTAAACTCGCCGAAATATCCGCCTGTACTATTATTAATTATAGATAGTCGAATTTTTTTTTTCCATAATAGAATAGTACTTTTTGGGATACTGTCTTTCAAGTTTGGAGAGGGTTTTGTGGGAGACTTAAAGAGAGAAGGATTTCATCTTCCTCAAGTTGGAAGGGGGTCTTCTCCATTCTTCTTCCTTTGCTTAAATCAATGTTTAATTTCTTATACCCATTTGATTTGAGTATCATTTTAGGTGTATTTTGTCATTTCTTGATGTGTGGCTAAAAACCCCATTCTTAGATGTGATTTAGCAAATATGTGATGATATTGTTGTTGGGTCTTGCTTGCTGATAGGTTATATGTATTTTAATGGTGATTTTACCTAGTGGTTTTGGTTTAATTTAATTGGTTTGTAGTTGCAAATACAAAACCACCCATGTGTTTTTGGCTTGCCTTAGAGGGAGGTCGTTAAACTAAGACCACTAGACTGATGGCCTAAATAGTGGGTCGACATGAGATTCAGCTCGAGACGATGAACCGTAGTCCCATATCCTAACACTCAGCTCGAGATAGTGAGTAGGGTAAGGCGTAGGCTGGTCTTCATGCGGCAAGTAGGTGTTTGAGAGGAACCTGTTTGAAACGGGGTAAGTTGGCCGAGAGGGTGTTTATTTCCATCTAGAGCTTAGTCTAGTCACTATTATCTTGTAAATTTCCTATCAAAAGCACGTACCCAACGATTTATCTAAACTAGTATTGCGATCGCACCCGAAGAATTTTCCCCCATACTTGATTTTCTTTTTAATTTTTGTTGTTCTTACAACTTGTGATAAAACCCCAATTGATATTTGATACTTTTGTATCACCCCCTTTAATTTACAAAGTTTTTGTTCGTTAATGTCTTTAGTTATGATTAATTAGAACTAAATTTTATTTTTCTATTAATTCTCAAAACCAATCCCTTAGGATAAGACCCCAACTTTCAGTTGGGTTACAATAGTATCGATGATCGTAGATACTTCTACCGTAGGTTAGTATCGTTGGTCACGATTAGCATCACAATGGCACCTCTGCCGGGAAGTGGTGTCACGTGAAAATGTAGTTAAGTAGAGCTTTTTGTTCTTTTTAGTGTAGTTTTTATTAATTTTACTTTTAATTTTGTTTTTCTTTGTTTATTGTTGTGTATGTAGGTCCTCCGCCTAGAGCCAAAAGAGGGGTGGCCTCATGAAAATGAGGCAAACCTCACTAATGGAACTTGACTGAGGAGTTGCGTCGTTCCACGAAGTTAAATAAGGCACTTCTTGGGAGGTAACCCAAGGTCGTAAATTTAAGGTTTTACTTTTGTAAATAATGGTGTGCTGCTGTTGCACATAAACCGAGGAAAGTGTGGAAAATCTCAGGTTGGCGAGCAGAAAGTGCATTCCGCGTGTCGCTAAACAGGTCGGCGAGCCCGACTGGATCCGCCATTTGGCTCAATACAAGAGTTGTACAGAGATTGTAAAACTCGATGAACTCGAAAAGCAGCTCTGTGCATCGCCAACCTGCTTGGTTATCTCGATGCAGACCGCGGATCACTCCCCTAGAAAATTGAAGATTTTGAAGAAAGGATGATATGAATGACTACTCGGAGGACTACTGATTGGGTTCGGCGAGTTGACTAACATCGCCGAATGTACAAAAACTGAACGGTTATAAAGTGCCAAAAATCTCAGAATTTTTAAATTTTCCCACTCTCCCTCCTTTTAAACTTCTCAACTTCACATCAAGGTAATATTTTCTAGATTATTGCTTGCCTTTAGTATTATAGTCGATAATTAGTGCTTGGAGTGTATTACATTGCCGCCTAGCATTTCAAAAGTATTTTAATCGGCATCTAAGGTTGGTTTTCCGAACCCCGAATTTATTTTTAGCAATTTTGTACTCATTTGCAATGATTTTTTTCGTCATATACATTTGAGGACAAATGTTTTTATTTGTGGTTTTGTGAGGCCCACCTTGTTTTTCTTGTTTCGGATACTTGTGTTTCGGTGTACATTTGGGTTTTCTGTTTTTAATAGTGCTTTTTAAAATTGCTTTGCGATTGCTTGAGCTTATGGCTCAGTTTTGGGTTTAATTGATAAATAATTTTAACCCTTCTGAAAAATTTTCATTTTTGAGAATTTTCGCCACCTCTTGTGTTGAAAGTGGTTATTCTTGTACAAATTCAAGTCTCTGTTTGGATCAATACCGATGTCTTGAATAGTTCTCTCAATCGAACAAACATGAATTTGCCACTACAACGAGAACAAATGAAGTTGCATAGACAATATGTGAACTTTTTGCATCTCGTTGTGATTAGCCATTTCTCAAATTGGTTCTCCTGTAATGACCCTTGTACTCTAGCAGAAGTGTGTAGTCTTGTTTGACTTAAGTATCGATGCCTCGTGTGATGAGCTTACTTTGAACCATGCATGAATAAACCCAGAATTTACCCCGTTAGTCTGATTTATTTAGAAAGGTGTCCTCGTGAGACGATCTTAGGCAATTTTAAAGAGTGTGATCCAAATTTGACATATACTGCTTTTGTGGCCTACCTGTGAGCGTGTGAAACTCTTTTGAACACCCTTTGAGCCTTACCTTTCTTTCGAAGAACCTTGATGAACCTTAGACATTACTTTACCCACTACCTATAATCCTTTTGATTTGTGGTTTAGAGAATAGACAACTTAAGCTAAAAGCCTAAGTTGGGGGTGTGGTCAGAAGGAAAAGGAGAAGTCAAGAAATGAAAGAAAAGTCCCCCTTTAAACCATGGTATTGCATAAAAATGGAACACCTAAAAAAAAGTGTGCAGAATATACTACCAAAGAAATCAGGTTTTCAAACAATCCATGTTGGTGACTAAAAAGATGACTTAGAAGAACTAGAAAATGAATTGAAGAAAGGGAAAGAAGGGAATGCCTCACGAGGATGAAAAAGTCACTGAGCCTAAATGACCATACCTTTGCACTCAGCCTCATTACAAGCTTTGAAAAGACCTTTTTGATCTTGAGTAGCCCAATTCAAAAGTCGATTGGAAAATAAGTGTAAAGCTATGGGTAAAAGTACGCATTGTGTTCCTCTTTTTGAATGTGAGCGTTGCTTCTGATTCCTGATCCTAAATGGATTAACTTAAAAGTGTGAATATGGAATCATTCTTTGTGTGAAGGCATTTATATAGTTTTTGTTGAGCTTGAACTTGGACAAGCAGCAAGTATTGCGAGCATGAGAGTCTTTAGCAGTGGTGTGTCACAACTTGAATCTTTGAGTACACAGTTGAATTTTGCATAAGTACTCTGAGTCTTATCGTGTATGTTGATGATTTAGTCTTGTGTAGCACTATTTGAGACACCTTGTTGAACGACTGAAGTTGAGATTACTTGAGGACAAACAAAAGTTTAAGTTGGGGGTGTTGATGAGTCCACAAATTGGACTTATTTAAGGCTTTATTTTGATAAGAATAGTGTCCTCGAATGCTTATTTTGTCTCAATATCTGATGAAAACTCTTAAGTTTTACGTATTTGATGTTTTATTGAGAGCATAGACATTTAGGCGCAAAAAAGGAACAAAAAGGCTGAAAAGAATTAAGAAGCTGAAGCCTGAGCATCGCCAAGGACACTTGGCTATTCGCCGAAGAGATTCACTCCTCCCTTTGTTCCAGTGCGCGAAGCCATGAAGAAGAAGGATCAATAGGGGATGAAACGAGCAGTCGGCGCTTTGCCAAATATTTCCGTGAAGCAGTACTATACCACTCAATGATCCAGAAAATGAAAATACTGAAGGCAAGCACGAAACGGTGATGAAACAGAAAAAGGGGGAGTCGCCGAGTCATTCGACGATATTGACTAACCTCGTCGAAATATCCCCCTGTACTATTTTCTGCAGTCTATAAATACTAAACTTATTAATAATTTTAGAGAGTCGAACATTTTTTTTCCATAATAGAATAATACTTTTGGAGATATTTTCTTTCAAGTTTGGAGAGGGTTTTGTGGGAGACTTGAAGAGTGAAGGATTTCATCTTCCCCAAGTTGGAAGTGGGTCTTCTCCATTCTTCTTCCTTTGCCTGAATCAAGGTTTAATTTCTTATACCCATTTGATTTGAGTATCATTTTTAGGTGTATTTTGTCATTTCTTGATGTGTGGCGAAAAACCCCCATTCTTAGGTGTGATTTAGCAAATACGTGTTGATATTGTTGTTGGGTCTTCCTTGCTGATAGGTTAGATGTCTTTTAAAGGTGATTTTACCTAGTGGTTGTGGTTTAATTTAATGGGTTTGTAGTTGCAAATACAAAAGCAACCATGTGTTTTGGGCTTGTCTGAAAGGGAGGTCGCTAAACCAAGACCAGTAGACTGATGGCCTAAGGAGTGGGTCGATATGCGGTTCAGCCCGAGAGGGTGAACCCTAGTCCCATAACCTAACACTCAACTCGAGAGAGTTAGCGGGGGTAAGGCGTAGGCTGGTCTTCATGCGGCAAGTGGGTGTCCGAGAGGAACTCATTTGAAACGGGGTAAGTTGCCCGAGAGGGAACTTATTTCCATCAAAAGCTTAACCTAGTCAATATTATCTTGTAAATTTCCTATCAAAAGCATGTACCAATGATTTATCTCAACTATTATTGTTGTCACACCCAAAGAACTTTCCGCCATACTTGATTTTGTTGTTAATTTTTTCTTCTCTTACTACCTGTGACAAAACCCCAATTGATATTTGATACTTTTGTGTCACCCCCTTTAATTTACAAAGTTTTTTTTCGTTTTTGTCTTTAGTTATAATTAATTAGAACTAAATTTTATGTTTTTATTAATTCTCAAAACCAATCCCTTGGGACAAGACCCCAACCTTTAGTTGAGTTACTATATTATCGATGATCATAGACACTCATACCGTAGGTTACTGTCGTTGGACACGATAAGCATCAGAATGGCGTCGCTGCCGGGGAGTGCTGTCACGTGAAAATGTAGTTAACTAGAGCTTTTTGTTCTTTTCCGTGTAGTTTTTACGAACTTTACTTTTAGTGTTCTTTTTCTTTGTTTATTGTTTGTGTATGCAGGTCATCTACCTAGAGCCAAAAGATGGATGGCCTCATGAAAATGAGGTAAACCTGACTAATGGAACTTGAGTGAGGAGTTGCATTGTGCCACGACGTTAAAGAAGGTGCTTCTTGGGAAGCAACCCAATGTCCTAAATTTAGGATTTTACTTTTATAAATAATGGTGTGTTGTAGATAAATCGAGGTAAGTGTGGAAACTCTTAGGTTGGCGAGCATGAAGTCCATTCCGCGAGTCGCTATATAGGTCGTTGAGCCCGACTGGTTCCGTCGTTTGGCTCAATACAAGAGTTGTACAGAGCCTGTAAAACTCGGCAAACTCGAAAAGCAGCTCTGCGCATCGCCAACCTACTTGGCCATCTCCATGCAGACCGCCGAACTCACCCCTAGAAAATTGAAGATTTTGAAGAAAGGACGAGATAAATGACTACTCGGCTGACCACTGAGTGGGTCGACGATTTGACAAACATCGCCGAATGGACAAGAACTGAACGGTTATAAAGTGCCAAAAATCTCAGAATTTTTAAATTTTCCCACTCTCCCTCCTTTTAAACTTCTCAACTTCACATCAAGGTAATATTTTCTAGATTATTGCTCTCCTTTAGTATTGTAGTCGATAATTAGTGCTTGGAGTGGATTACATTGCTGCCTAGCATTTCAAAAGTATTTTAATAGGCATCTAACCGAATTAATATTTAGCAATTTTGTACTCATTTGCAATATTTTTTTTTTGTTATATACATTTGAGTACAATTGTTTTTATTTGTTGTTTTGTGAGGCCCACCTTGTTTTTCTTGTTTCGGATACTTGTATTTCGGTGTACATTTGGGTTTTCTGTTTTTAGTAGTGTTTTAAAAACTTCTTTGCGATTGTTTGAGCTTATGGCTCTATTTTGGGTTTAATTGAAAAATAATTTTGACCCTTCCGAAAAAATTTCATTGTTGAAAATTTTTGCCACCTCTTGTGTTGAAAGTGGTTGTTTTTGTACAAATTCAAGTCTCTGTTTCGATCAATACCGATATCTTGAATAGTGCTCTCAATCTAACAAACATGAATGTGTGGCTACGACGAGAACAAATGAAGTTGCATAGACAATATGTGAACTTTTTGCCTCTCGTTGTGATTAGCCATTTCTCAAATTGATTCTCTTGTAATGAACCTTGTAAACTAGCGAAAGTGTGTAGTCTTGTTTGACTTAAGTATCGATGCCTCTAGTGATGAGCAAACTTTGAACCATGCATGAATAAACCCAGAATATGCCCGGTTAGTCTAATTTATTTAGAACGGTGTACTCTTTAGACGATATTAGGCAACTTTAAAGAGTGTGCGCCAAATTTGACATATACCTCTTTTGTGGCCTACCCGTGAGCGTGTGAAACTCTTTTGAACACCCTTTGAGCCTTACCTTTATGTGGAAGAACTTTGATGAACATTAGACATTACTTTACGCACTACCTATAATCCTTTCGATTTGTGGTTTAGAGAATATAAAAGTTAATCCAAAAGCCTAAGTTGAGGGTGTGGTCAAAAGGAAAAGGAGAAGTCAAGAAGTGAAAGATAAGGCCCCCTTTAACCCATTGTATTGCATAAAAATGGAACACCTCAAAAAAGTGTGTGGAATATAGTACAAAAGAAATCGGATTTTCAAACAATCCATGTAGGTGAATAAAAAGATGACTTAGAAGAACTAGAAAATAAATTGAAAAAAGGGAAAGAAGGGAATGCCTTGAGAACCACACACCTCACGAGGATGAAAAAGTCACTGAGCCTAAATGACCATACCTTTGCACCCAGCCCCATTAGAAGCCTTGAAAAGACCTTTTTGATCTTGAGTTACCCAATTCAAAAGTCGATTGGAAAATAAGGGTGAACCTATGGGTGAAAATATGCATTGTGTTCCTCTTTTTGAGTGTGAGCATTGCATCTAATTCCTGATCTTAAATAGATTAACCTATAAGTGTGAATATGGAATCATTCTTTGTGTGAGGGCATTTATATACTTTTTGTTAAGCTTGAACTTGCACAAGTAGTAAGTATTGTGAGCATGAGAATCTTTGGTAGTGGTGTGTCACAACTTGTATCTTTGAGTACGTAGTGGAATTTTGCATAAGTACTTTGAGTCTTGTTGTGTATGTTCATGATTTAGTCTTGTGTAGCACTATTTGAGACACCTTGTTGAACGGCTGAAGTTGAGTTTACTTGAGGACAACCAAAAGTTTAAGTTGGGGGTGTTGATGATTTCACAAATTGGACTTATTTAAGGTTTATTTTGATAAGAATAGTGTCCTCGAATGCTTATTTTGTCTCAATATCTGATGAAAACTATTAATTTTAGGTATTTGAAGTTTTATTGAAATCTTGGACAGTTAGGCGCAAAAAGGAACAAAAAGGCTGAAAAGAATTAAGAAGCTGAAGCCTGAGCATCGCCAAGGACACTTGGCTATTCGCCGAAGGGATTCATTCAACCCTTTGTTCCAGTGCACGAAGCCATAAAAAATAAGATTTAATAGGCGATGAAAGGAGGAGTCGGTGCTTTGCCAAATACTTCCATGAAAGGGTACTATACCGCCCAATGGTCGAGAAGGTGAAAATGTTGATGGCAAGCACGAAACGGCGATGAAACAGAAGAAAGGCGAGTCGCCGAGTCATTCAGCGATATTGACTAAACTCGCCGAAATATCCGCCTGTACTATTTTCTGTAGTCTATAAATACTAAACTTATTATTAATTATAGATAGTCGAACATTTTTTTTCCATAATAGAATAGTACTTTTTGGAATATTTTCTTTCAAGTTTGGAGAGGGTTTTGTGGGAGACTTGAAGAGAGAAGGATTTCATCTTTCCCAAGTTGGAACGGGGTCTTCTCCATTCTTCTTCCTTTGCTTAAATCAATGTTTAATTTCTTATACCGATTTGATTTTTGTATCATTTTAGGTGTATTTTGTCATTTCTTTATGTGTGGCTAAAAACCCCATTCTTAGATGTGATTTAGCAAATATGTGATGATATTGTTGTTGGGTCTTGCTTGCTGATAGGTTAGATGTATTTTAAAGGTGATTTTACCTAGTGGTTGTGGTTTAAAATAATTGGTTTGTAGTTGCAAATACAAAACCACCCATGTGTTTTCGGCTTGCCTTAGAGGGAGATCGCTAAACCAAGACCACTAGACTGATGGCTTAAGGAGTGGGTCGATATGAGGTTCAGCCCGAGAGGGTGAACCTTAGTCCCATATCCTAACACTCAGCTCGAGAGAGTGAGCGGGGGTAAGGCGTAGGCTGGTCTTCATGCGGCAAGTGGGTGTCCGATAGGAACTCATTTGAAACAGGGTAAGTTGCCCGAGAGGGAACTTATTTCCATCAAAAGGTTAGCCTAGTCAATATTATCTTGTAAATTTCCTATCAAAAGCATGTACCAATGATTTATCTCAACTATTATTGCTATCACACCCGAAGAACTTTCCCCCATACTTGATTTTCTTGTTAATTTTTGCTGCTCTTACTACCTGTGACAAAACCCCCAATTGATATTTGATACTTTTGTGTCACCCCCTTTAATTTACAAAGATTTTTTCGTTTTTGTCTTTAGCTATAATTAATTAGAACTAAATTTTATGTTTTTATTAATTCTCAAAACCAATCCCTTGGGACAAGACCCCAACCTTTATTTGGGTTACTATATTATCGATGATCATAGACACTCGTACCGTAGGTTACTGTCGTTGGACACGATAAGCATCAAAATGGCGTCGCTGTCGGGCAGTGCTGTCACGTGAAAATGTAGTTAACTATAGCTTTTTGTTCTTTTTCGTGTAGTTTTTACAAATTTTAATTTTAGTGTTCTTTTTGTTTGTTTATTGTTTGTGTATGCAGGTCATCTACCTAGAGCCAAAAGGTGGATGGCCTCATGAAAATGAGGTAAACCTGACTATTGGAACTTGAGTAAGGAGTTGCATTGTGCCACGACGTTAAAGAAGGTGCTTATTGGGAAGCAACCCAATGTCCTAAATCTAGGATTTTACATTTATAAAAATGGTGTGTTGATGTTGTAGATAAATCGAGGTAAGTGTGGAAACTCTTAGGTTGGCGAGCATAAAGTCCATTCCAGGAGTCGCTATATAGGTCGTTGAGCCCGACTGGTTCCGTTGTTTGGCTCAATACAAGTGTTGTACAGAGCCTGTAAAACTCGGCAAACTTGAAAAGCAGCTCGGCGCATCGCCAACCTGCTTCACGATCTCCATGCAGACCGCCGAACTCACCCCTAGAAAATTGAAAACTTTGAAGAAAGGACGAGATAAATGACTACTCGACTGACCACTGAGTGGGTCGACGATTTGACAAACATCGCCGAATGGACAAGAACTCAACGATTATAAAGTGCCAAAAATCTCAGATTTTTTAAATTTTCCCACTCTCCCTCCTTTTAAACTTCTCAACTTCACATCAATGTAATATTTTCTTGATTATTTCTTGCCTTTAGTATTGTATTCGATAATAAGTGCTTGGAGTGGATTAAAATGCCGCCTAGCATTTCAAAAGTATTTTAATCGGCATGTAAAGTTGGTTTTCCGAACCCCGAATTTACTTTTAGCAATTTTGTACTCATTTGCAATGATTTTTTTTGTTATATGCATTTGAGGACAAATGTTTTTATTTATGCTGGTGTCAGGCCCACCTTGTTTTGCTTATTTCGGATACTTGTGTTTCGATGTACATTTGGGTTTTCTGTTTTTAATAGTATTTTTCAAAACTTCTTTGTGATTTTTGGAGCTTATGGCTCTCTTTTGGGTTTAATTGAAAAAATAATTTTGACCCTTCCGAAAAAATTTCAATTTTGAAAATTTTTGCCACCTCTTGTGTTGAAAGTGGCTGTTCTTGTACAAATTCAAGTCTTAGTTTCGATCAATACTGATGTCTTGAATAGTCCTCTCAATCGAACAAACATGAATGTGCGGGTATGACGAGAACAAATGAAGTTGCATAGACAATATGTGAACTCTTTGCATCTGGTGTGATTAGCCATTTCTCAATTTGATTCTCTTGTAATGACCCTTGCACACTAGCGAAACTGTGTAGTCTAGTTTGACTTAAGTATCGATGCCTTGTGTCATGAGCTTACTTTGAACCATGCATGAATAAACCTAGAATTTGCCCCGTTAGTCTGATTTATTTAGAAAGGTGTCCTCTTGAGACGATCTTAGGCAACTTTAAAGAGTGTGAGCCAAATTTTACATATACCTCTTTTGTTGCCTACCTGTGAGCCTGTGAAACTCTTTTGAACACCCTTTGAGCCTTAACTTTCGTTGGAAGAACCTTAATGAACCTTAGACCTTAATTTACCCACTTCCTATAATCCTTTTGATTTGTGGTTTAGAGAATTGACAACTTAGGCCAAAAGCCTAAGTTGGGGGTGTGGTCAAAAGGAAAAGGAGAAGTCAAGAAGTGCAAGAAAAGTCCCCCTTTAACCCATGGTATTGCATAAAATGGAACCCCTAAAAAAAAGTGTGTGGAATATAGTACAAAATAAATTGTGTTTTCAAGCAATCCAAGGAGGTGAATAAGAAGATGACTTAGTAGAACTCGAAAAAGAATTGAAAAAAGGGAAAGAAGGGAATGCCTTGAGAACCCCACACCTCACGAGGATGAAAAAGACAATGAGCCTAAATGACCATACCTTTGCACTCAGCCCAATTACAAGACTTGAAATAACCTTTTTGATCTTGAGTAATCCAATTCAAAAGTCTATTGGAAAATAAGGGTAAACTTATGGGTGAAAACATGCACTGTGTTCCTCTTTTTGAGTCTGAGCGTTGCATCTGATTCCGTATCTTAAATGGATTAACCTATAAGTGTGAATATGGAATCATTCTTTGTGTGAGGGCATTTAGATACTTTTTGTTGAGCTTGAACTTGTACAAGTAGCAAGTATTGCAAGCATGAGAATCTTTGGTAGTGGTGTGTCACAACTTGAATCTTTAAGTACACAGTTAAATTTTGCATTAGTACTTTGAGTCTTGTTGTGTACGTTCATGATTTAGACTTGTGTAGCACTATTTGAGACATCTTGTTGAATGGCTGAAGTTGAGTTTGCTTGAGGACAAGCAAAAGTTTTAGTTGGGGGTGTTAATGAGTCCACAAATTGGACTCATTTAAGGATTTATTTTGATAAGAATAGTGTCCTCGAATACTTATTTTGCCTCAATATCTGATGAAAACTCTTAAGTTTCAGGTATTTGAAGGTTTATTTAAAGCATGGACACTGGGGCGCCAAAAGGAACAAAGAGGCAGAAAAGAATTAAGAAGTTGAAGCTTGAGCATCGCCAAGCACACTTGGCTATTCGCCGAAAGGATTCACTCTGCCATTAGTTCAAGTGCACGAAGGCATGAAGAAGAAGGATCAATAGGCGATGAAGGCAATGGTCCAGAACGTGAAAAAGCTGAAGGCAAGCACGAAACGACGAAGAAACAGAAAAAGGGTGAGTCGCCGAGTCATTCGGCGATATTGACTAACCTCACTGAAATATCTGCCTATACTATTTTTTGAAGTCTATTAATACTAAACTTATTATTAATTTTATAGAGTCGAACAGTTTTTTTCCAAAAAGAATAGTACTTTTTGGGATATTTTCTTTCAAGTTTGTACAAGGTTTTGTGGGAGACTTGAAGAGAGAAGGATTTCATCTTCCCAAGTTGGAAGGGGGTCTTTATGCGGCAAGTGAGTGTCTAAGAGGAACCCATTTGAAACGGGGTAAGTTGCCTGAAAGGGAATTTATTTCCATCTAAAGCTTATCCTAGTCACAATTATCTTGTAAATTCCTATCAAAAGCATGTACCCAACAATTTATCTCAACTAGTATTGCGGTCACACCGGAAGAACTTTCCCCCATACTTGATATTTGTGTTAATTTTTGTTGTTCTTATTACCTGTGACAAAACCCCCAATTGATATTTGATACTTTTGTGTCACCCCCTTTAATTTACAAAGTTTTTGTTCGTTAATGTCTTTAGCTATGATTAATTAGAACTAAATTTATTTTTCTATTAATTCTCAAAACCAATCCCTTGGGACACGACCCCAACCCTTAGTTGTGTTACTATGTTATCGATGATCGTAGACACTCGTACCGTAGGTTAGTGTCGTTGGACACGATAAGCATCAAAATGGCGCTGCTGCCGGGGAGTGGTGTCATGTGAAAATGTAGATAACTAGAGCTTTTTGTTCTCTTTAGTGTAGTTTTTACTAATTTTAATTTTAGTGTTGTTTTTCTTTGTTTATTATATATGTATGCAGGTCATCTACCTAGAGCCAAAAGATGGGTGGCCTCATGAAAATGAGGCAAACCTCACTAATGGAACTTGAGTGAGGAGTTGCGTCGTGCCACGACGTTAAATAAGGTGCTTCTTGAGAAGCAACCCAAGGTCCTAAATTTAGGATTTTACTTTTATAAATAATGGTGTGTTGATGTTGTATAAACCGAGAAAAGTGTGGAAACTCTCAGGTAGGCGAGCAGAAAGTCCATTCCACGAGTCGCTAAATAGGTCGGCGAGCCTGATTGGGTCTACCGTTTGGCTCAATACAACAGTTGTGCAAAGCCTGTAAAACTCGGTGAACTCGAAAAGCAACTCGGCGCATCGCCAACTTGCTTGGCGATCTTGATGCAGACCGTCGATCTCAACCCTAGAAAATTGAATAGTTTGAAGAAAGGACGAGATAAATGACTACACGGCGGACCACTGAGTGGGTCGGCGAGTTGAATAACATCGCCGAATGGACAAGAACTGAATTGTTATAAAGTGCCATAAATCTCAGAATTTTCAAATTTTCTCACTCTCCCTCCTTTTAAACTTCTCAACTTCACATCAAGGTAATATTTTCTAGATTATTTCTTACCTTTATTATTGAAGTCGATAATTAGTGCTTGGAGTTGATTACATTGCCGCCTAGCATTTCAAAAGTATTTTAATCGGCATCTAAGGTCCTTTTTCCGAACCCTGAATTTATTTTTAGCAATTTTGTACTAATTTGCATTGATATTTTTTTGTTATTTGCGTTTGAGGATAAATGTTTTTATTTGTGGTGGGTTGAGGACCACCTTGTTTTGCTTGTTTCAGATACTTGTGTTTTGGTGTACATTTGGGTTGTCAGTTTTTAATTGTGTTTTTAAAAACTGCTTTGCAATTTTTTGGAGCTTATTGCTCTCTTTTGAGTTTAATTGAAAAATAATTTTGACCCATCCGGAAAAAAATTATTTTTTGAAAATTTTCACCACCTCTTGTGTTGAGAGTGGTTGTTCTTATACAAATTCAAGTCTCAGTTTCGATCAATACCGATGACTTGAATAGTGCTCTCAATCGAACAAACTTGAATGTGTGGCTACGACAAGAACAAATGAAGTTGCATAGACAATATATGAACTCTTTGTATCTTGTTGTGATTAGTCATTTCTAAAATTGATTCTCCAGTAATGACCCTTGCACACTAGCAAAACTGTGTAGTCTTGTTTGACTTAAGTGTCGATGCCTCATGTGATGAGCTTACTTTGAACCATGCATGAATAAATCCAGAATTTGCCTCGTTAGTTTGATTGATTTAGAAAGGTGTCCTTTTGAGATGATCTTAGGCAACTTTAAAGAGTGTGCGCCAAATTTGACATATACCTCTTTTGTGGCCTACCCATGAGCGTGTGAAACTCTTTTGAACACCCTTTGAGCCATACCTTTCTTTGGAAGAACATTGATGAACCTTAGACCTTACTTTACCCACTACCTATAATCCTTTTGATTTGTGTTTTAGCGAATAGCCAACTTAAGCCAAAACCCTCTGTTGGGGGTGTGGTCAAAAGGAAAAGGAGAAGTCAAGAAGTCAAGAAACGTCCCCCTTTAACCCATGGTATTGCATAAAAATGGAACACCTAAAATAAGTGTGTGGAATAAAGTAGTAAATAAATCGGGTTTCCAAACAGTCCATGGAGGTGAATAAAAAGATGACTTAGAAGAAATAGATAAATAATTGAAAAAAGGGAAAGAAGGGAATGCCTTGAGAACACCACACCTTACGAGGATGAAAAGGTCACTGAGCCTAAATGACCATACCTTTGCACTCAACCCCATTACCAACCATGAAAAGACCTGTTTGATCTTGATTAAGCCAATTCAAAAGTCGATTGGAAAAAAAGGGTAAACCTGTGGGTGAAAACAGGCATTGTGTTCCTCTTTTTGAGTGTGAGCGTTGCATCTGATTCCTGATCTTAAATGGATTAACCTATAGGTGTTAATATGGAATCATTCTTTGTGTGATGGCATTTAGATAGTTTTTGTTGAGATTGAACTTGCACAAGTATGAAGTATTACGAGCTTGAGAATCATTGGTGTTGGTGTGTCACAACTTGAATCTTTGAGTACAAAATTGAATTTTGCATAAGTACTTTGAGTCTTGTTGTGTATGTTCATGATTTAGTCTTGTGTAGCACCATTTGAGACACCTTGTTGAACTGCTGAACTTGAGTTTGCTTGAGGACTAGCAAAAGTTTAAGTTGGGGGTGTTGATGAGTCCACAAATTGGATTCATTTAGGGCTTTATTTTGATAAGAATAGTGTCCTCGAATGCTTATTTTGTCTCAATATCTGATGAAAACTCATAAATTTCAGGTATTTGAAGTTTTATTGAAAGCATGGACACTTAGGGGTAAAAAGGAACAGAAAGGCTGAAAAGAATGAAGAAGCTAAAGCCTGAGCATCGCCAAGCACACTTGGCGATTCGCCGAAGGGATTCACTCTGCCATTTGTTCTAGTGCGCGAAGCCATCAAGAAGAAGGGTCAAAAGGTGATGAAAGAAGCAGTCGTCACTTCCTCGAATATTTCCGTGAAGCAGTACTATACCGCCCAATGGTCCATAAAGTGAAGATTCTTAAGGAAAGCACGAAACGACGATGAAACGAAGAAGGGCGAGTCACCGACTCATTCGGCGACATCGACTAACCTCACCGAAAGATCCGCCATCACTATTTTCTGAAGTCTATAAATACTAAAATTAATATTAATTTTACAGAGTCGAACATTTATTTTATTTTTCCATAATAGAATAGTACTTTTTGGCATAATTTCTCTCAAGTTTGGAGAGGGTTTTGTGGGAGACTTGAAGAGGGAAGGATTTCATCTTCCCCAAGTTGGAAGTGGGTCTTCTCCATTCTTCTTCCTTTGCCTAAATCAAGGTTTAATTTCTTATACCCATTTTATTTTAGCATTATTTTAGGTTTATTTTGTTATTTCTTGATGTGTGACTAAAACCCCCATTCTTGGGGTGTGATTTAGCAAATATGTGTTGATATTGCTGTTGGGTCTTGCTTGCTCATAGGTTAGATGTAGTTTCATGGTGATTTCATCTAGTGGTTATGGTTTAATTTAATGGGTTTGTAGTTGCAAATACAAAACCACCCAAGTGTTTTCGGCTTGCCCGAGAGGGAGGTCGCTAAACCAAGACCATTAGACTGATGGCCTAATGAGTGGGTCGACATAACGTTCAACCAGAAAAGGTGAACCCTAGTCCCATATCCTAACACTCAGCTCAAGAGAGTGAGCGGGTAAGACGTAGGCTGGTCCTTATGCGGCAAGTGGGTGTTCGAGAGGAACCCATTTGAAACGGGGTAAGTTGCCCGAGAGGGAACTTATTTCCATCTAAAGCTTAGTCTAGTCACTATTATCTTCTAAATTTCCTATCAAAAGCATGTACACATCGATTTATTTCAACTTGTACTACAGTCACACCGCAAGAACTTTCCCTTATACTTGATTTTGCTGTTAATTTTTGTTGTTCTTACTACTTGTGAAAAAAACCTCTTATTGATATTTGACCCTTTTGTGTCACCCCATTTAATTTACAATGTTTTTGTTCATTAATGTCTTCATGCTAAAATAAACATGTTTGGCATGTGGGTGAATGAACCCAGTGTTATGAAACCCTCACATACCTTGTAGGGTTAAATCCTTGGCAAAATCCGCACAATAATCCCTAAGAAATCGATGAACTTTGAATTTTTCTTCTCCTTTCTCCTCTTTTCACTTTTCTCCAAGCCCTAGCGTGAACTTCAACTTTTCTGAATTGGTGTAATTCTAATTAGACCCTAACTTAATTACCAAAAATGAAATAAAAAATTTGGGCAAGGAAAAGAATAAAATACCCTTCCAAAATTTGGATTAGACTTTCCTTACTTGAACAACCCAACTTCAAATGGGCATATCTCACTCATACGAACTCGAAATCATGCAAAATCAGCAGCATTGGAAAGATTATTCCAAGATGTTTCCTACGATATCTGAAAACACACCTAACTCCTCGTGATCTAGGTTATGGTCGTTTGAAGTTGACGAAAAACTCATCCTTAACTTAACTTAAACAAATTTGCAGATTTTTATTATTTCCTAAAATCAGTATTTCCAATTTCTTGACTTCTTCCTAGTTATTCCAATGGTCAGAATCTTGGTTGGTAGCAGCGGTTAAGGAAAGAGAAGAGACTGATCCTATATTGCTTCAATTGAAGGGTGTAGTTCTTCAATATAAATTTGAGGTTTTCTCCCAAGGGGGAGATTGTGTGTTTCGCTACCAGGGTCGTTTATGTGTTCCTAAGGTGGGTAAGTTGACACAAAAGATCCCTACAAAAGACCATAACTCTAGGTATTCTATTTATCCAGGTGCCACTAAGATGTACCATGATCTCCGGGAACTCTTTCAGTGGAATGGCATGTAAAGGGATATATCAGATTTGGTGGCTAAGTGCCCTAATTGTCAGCAGGTGAAGGTAGAACATCAGAAACCAACAGGTATGACTCAAGAGATTAACATTCCTACATGGAAGTGGGAAGTGATAAACATGGACTGCATCACAGGTTTATCTCGTACTCACAGACAACATGACTCCATTTAGGTAACAGTAGATAGAGTTACTAAGTCCGCTCACTTTTTTTGCAGTTAAAACTATAGATTCGGCAGAGGACTATGCCAATCTTTACATTAATTAGATTGTCAGGTTGCATGGAGTTCTTTTGTCTATCATCTCAGATAGAGGTCCTTAGTTTACCTCTCATTTTTGGAAGTCTTTTGAGAAAGGTCTTGATGCTCAAGTAAATCTTAGCACAACATTTCATCCTCAGACCATGGTCAAGCAGAGCGTACCATTCAGACCTTAGAGGACATGTTGAGAGCGTGCGTAATCGACTTCAAGGGCAGTTGGGATGATCACCTTCCTCTTATAGAGTTTGCCTACAATAATAACTATCATTCAACGTAACGACTCGTACCGTCATAATTAAGAAAAAGCAAAACTTTGAGAAATTAATGGGCAACTCTCACTCCAGGGGGCCACATTCCGCTAGGGCGGCGGTGCCACGGTAGGGTAAGCTGGCGCCAAAGCGAGATACGCGAGATAGAATGTAAATAACATGAAATCTTATTTTCTCCTTCTTCTAAAAATATCTAGAATTGACGTAAATCACCCAGAAACCCTCCAAAAATCTATTCCACGCATGGGAAAGGAGGATGAAGAGATGCTAGCGTGAGGATGGTGATATCTTGTCGATTCGTGGTCAATTTCATCGTCGTGTCATCCGGAAAACTAGAATATTATCTATAATTCCTCTATGAATACTTGGCGCCTAGGTAGGCTAGGTTTTATTAATTGAGTAGTTATGAATATGTGCCCACTTCATAGTATAATGATAATCAATGGTAGGATTCATGCGTAGGACTTCATCCACTGAACAAAAGATTAAATTATAGGAAGAAGCCTTATATGATGAGCTAAGGCTGGAGATAGTCGAGGTATTGTTTTGGTGTTGTGCATTGATGAATGCTTCATTGTGATGGTCATGATTTCATGATTGTGTGATATATGTTATTCTGCTTCATTATAATACGTATATGTATGAGAATGTTGCACTATGGATCACTCTACTTGTAAAACAATGATAGATGAATGATGAATGCCATGAATCACAACTTGATTATGAGAATGTTCCTTGTGATTGTGATTGTTGTTTGTTGGATGGATTGGGTGTTGCATTTTGACACACTAACATTGGATCGGTTGCCACATTCTGGCATAAACATTAGATCGGGTACCACGTTCCGGTATGCTGACAGTTTGTGTTTGGGTTCCATGAGAGGACCAATGACTTGACCTAATTGTATAACTTGAAATTGTGAGGTTGTGTGTTGTTCATACATGATAAGTGCGGTTGCATTGCCCCTGAAGGGTAAATGATTATGATGACCAATTTATGTATGTTCTACTATGTTGATTTAATCTGTTTGTATCTCCTTGCTGATTGAACTGGGAAGGGTTTAAGGGTCGGCAATGTGTGAGGGAAAAGACTATCCGTATGTTGCGTGGGTGAGGAGTGGGGGTAGTGTACATAATGGAAATACTTAGGTAGTTTCCTTTATCAAGGAAAGGGATTATGGTTGGTACTTGGGAAGCCTTGATTAAGGTGTCATGTGATAGGGACTGGGTAAGATGAAAAGAAGGCAAATGTATGTCGTGTGTGATTGTTCGTTCAAGGGAATGTGGTAGTTGTAATTGTGGACTATTCTAAGGGTTAGAATGGTTAGGTTATGATCAAGAGCCTAGTACATAGGTGGACTGATATGGAGGTTAGTAGTAAGGGTGCTAGTGTAATTCTGAGGTATTCGAGAGAGGGTAAATGTGGAGAAGCGAGTGGTCTTATTGCATGTTCTTACTAGTTGAATTCTCATATTATGCACTATCCGTCGGGTTTATCAATGATGCCTACCAGTACGTGTGGGTTTGTACTAATACTACTTCTGCTATGCCTTTTTGTCATAGTCTGGATGCAGGGTCGGTGATCTCTCATTAGATGAAGACGAAGAAATCTCCGGTAGCTTCTATTTTTCCTTCCGCATGGTGGGAGTTGTGTCTTTTCATTATCATGTCTTGTTTTGTACTCTTAGTAGCTCTTGTACATGTTTAAACTAGATCCTAGGGGGTGCTAGTTAATTTACAAGTCTTAACCCGAAATTGTTTAAAAAGTTCATATTTACGAAACCCTGTTATTTCATTTATTTCTATTTTTCATTAGTTTTCCGCATATTTTAAATATTGGGATATGAGGGTTCTCCTAGTTAGGTGTTAGAGTGGGTGCGCGCACGGGTCAGTGGGTTGGGTCATAACAAATTGGTATCCGAGCCCAGGTTACTGGTCTCCCAGTACGAGAACAAAATGTGAACTAGACTCCTCCGGATTGGTGAGTTGATGTCCATATCTAATCTTTAGGAAGCTATGAAGAATTTTAGGAAGTCGTTCCACCTTATTTCTCTCCTTTCGTGTGTGTGTCGCTTGTGGTATGAGTTGAGTCCGATTGGTAACATCCCAATTCTAATTCGTATCTCAACAAAGTGAGGGGACATCGTGGTCACGACTACAGGACCACAAGTAAAGAAAAAATTGGAACTGAGAAGGTTCAAATTGGTATCTGGCCCTAAGGGTTGCGTAATTGCATGGATGATGGGAAATGGTCATCCAAGGATACGAACTTACTAATAATTTGGACTTGTCTGTGAATTGTATCATGGAAACTGTGAATGCGTGCTTTTGGTTGTCTAAATTAACTATGAATGTGAAAGTAGTATTTGCTTGGATGTGATGATATGATTAAGTTCAAGAAATGTGTATCCAAACTTGATATGTGTAATATGTTGGCCGAGTTATTGAAATTATGCAAGTTGTAACTGCTTGAGTGTCGTGAACCTCGTTGTGGAAAGAAGGTGATGACCAAGTTCGACGCCAGGGTCTAGATAATTTACCAGGTGATTCGTCAGCAAAATCTGGACATGTCTTGCACTTGACTAATAACTTTGTCAGTGTCTGGGTGTATCCTTGGATGTGTTGGTTGTGGTGCTGAGTAATGAGAATAAGTTGGACTATGTATCATTGAGATTGACTCGGGGTAGATATCGACTATCCTAGCTAAGGGGAGTAATCTAAAAATGCATGTGTGTAGTCGGAACCTTTGGGAGAAATTGGGAAAGAAAAGAATCCCACAAAATTTGTTGGTAGGGGTTTTGTTCCCATTATGGTCGTTGGGGCGGGATCTGCCCCACCAAGCCAAGGCCACCAGTGCGGGATTCCTCCCGCTAAAGCGGGGCAGGGCAAGACAGAATCTTAGCCCTGTCTCCCCTATTTTTCGTAGTCACAAATTTAGACCCCGAATGGTATCTGAACTATCTCCTGCAAGTCAATCAGTGTTCAACAATCAAGAATAGATTATAAAACTTAGTAATTGATTATGTACCTAAAGAATTAATAGAAACCCAACATCCACATGCTACAAATACATAATAAAAGGTCAAAAGATAAAAGAAAATCTTGTCTAAATTTCAAGCACAAGAAGGGCGAAGGACCAAATCAAGGAATCTGGGACTGGGAGGTGTCCACATCAGAGTCTAGATCCTCCGGGGGTACAAGGCCATTCACGGCCTCATCCATGAAAGTGAAATGCTAGAAATCCCCCGTCTTGACTATGGGAATTTCATGTTCGGGAGCGACATAAGTTCACATGATCCTCACAGCCTTCCATATCTGGACCATCAGATGATCCCTCTCCAGACCCTTTCTCCTTTCCTGGTGCAGCTCCCGGCGGAGCATCTCAACCTCTAAAGTAGTGCTGGGTGGAACCGGAGTGGTGTCAGCAAAGGAGCGCCCCAATCTCCTACGGACGACCACCAGGTCCTCCTCTACCCATGCACCTGAGAGTGGGGGCTGGGACCGGGTGGGACGAGTGCCATCGCCTCCCTCATCATCTGACTCCGCAGCTGCCTGACTTCTGCTGGATCGACCTGTCCTACTCATCTTCCTCCTAGAGGTAGAATGCTGCCAAATTGAAAGAGGGTGAAATGGGGGATCCATGGGAAGTACCTCATCACTGTCTAGGAGTGGGACCCCCACCTACTTGCGTAGCATTGCTACTAGTCCTGGTTAGAAAAAGGTATTCTTTTTCCCCGGATAGAACATCTTATATACGGAGATGATCTGTGCCCCCATAATTTGCTTGATGCCTTGTATAACGCACGCCACCACAAAGGCCTGAGGAAATGTCACGTCGGTGCGATTGACCGACGGGCGGATCCTCCTAGTAACCAATTGTAGCCACCTCTTAGTATCTGGTGACCAATCCGTGCTAGTGATGTTCTCTGCAATAGCCTAGTAGACCTGGTCTCGGCGCACAGGCTCGATCAGGATGTCCCTCTACCAACCCAGATTCATCTTTCTCGGCTTGGTCTCATACGCCGCATTTGAGACCTTGGGCACCTCTACTGCCTGCAAGAGTTGGAAAATATACGTTAGAACAAGCTAGTCATACCTTTATACGTTGGCAAGGTTTATTGTGTCCTCTCGATGGGGCGTATACATCGGACTCCACGTTTAGCTCCCATGGTTTTATGTCAGTTATTAGTAGTTCCCACAGTCAGATTCTAGTGTATTCACCAGGTTATCCGTTATAGTTCTGTGTTCAGTTTCAACATGTTATGTACTTGGTCATTGCATTCACTTTAGTTCATTTTCAGTACATCTCAGCCCCTTTATCATGTTCATTGTATATCATTGATCAATATGCTTTATTTTAGTTATGTATATTTATTTAGCTTTGTCCTATCCTACATGCTCATTACCGTTTAAGTACTGATGCATACTCTGCGCTACATCTTCTCGTGATGTAGGTTCAGGTCTGCAACATCGAGATCACGCATAGATCGGTTCCCAATCTTCAGTGCAACAATAACATTGGTGATTTCTCATTCTTCGAGGATGATTGACATGCTTTATATTTAGTCTTTCCTTTGTAGTTTCAGTTTGCTAGAGTTAGCTAGGGCATGTCCCACCATCTCTAGTCAATTAGAGGCTTATTTCAGACATAGTTAAAATCAACTTTAGTTTTGAGTTTGATCTTCAAGTTGTTATTAAACTCATTTTCAGTTTTATATTCAGACTAGTATTGGCTGTTACCTATCATTTCAGTTTATATCATGTTTTAAACTTTAATTGAATAACGCTGTCAAATACACTTCATCCGATTCTAAGCGTCAACGATCGTTAGTGAGTAATATAAACCAACTAAATGAGTTGAGGTCAAATCCCACAGAGAGTGGTACGTGTTTAAGATTCAATAGCAAAGTATGAATATGTTCAAGTCAATTAGAGGAGTAGATATTTACGAATAAAAGCATAATTCAAATTAGGGGATGACACAAGTGTCAAATAAAGGGGTTTTGGTTTTAACTTTCAGCTACAACAACAACAAATAACACGAATTAACAAGTAATGAGACGGGTTCATGGGATGTGATTGAACTATAGGCTAAGGTAGACAAATAGGTAATTGCAATTGTTAGTATATTGCTCTAAATTAGTGAATAAGCTAGACTTTAGTGGGGATAAACTTTCTCTAGAACAATTTACCCCGAATCAAGTTGGTTTCCCTCGAACACCAACAAGCAGCAAATAAGAAAAGCCTACGCTTTAGTCCATTCACTCTCTTGATCTGAATGTGTGGAAAAGGATTTAGGATTCACTCTCTCAAGCTAAATCCATGACAACCCAATACCCACAGATCATCAATTTAGTAATCTTGATTTTAAAACCTCTCTCTCGAGCAAGCCAAAAACACGAAGGTAGAGTTGCATTTGCAACTACAACCTTCAAATTAAACCACAATTACTGATTGAAATCACTTCTAAACAACATTTAAACTATCAATTACCAATACACATATGCTAAATAAACCCATTATCACAGAATCATACCCCAAGAATTGGGGTTTTCGCTAGAAATCATAAAAAGATACAAATCGTTACTAAATTGTGTTTCCATCAACTAGGTAAGATTAATTTCGTCATTACAAAGGTCCAAGTTGAAGAATCTCAAAGACCCACTTCCAATTTCTCAAAAATGGAAAACTTCAATTCTTCAAAGCTACGGAAAAGTTTGTCTCAAAACTTAGAGTTCCAACTCAAAAATTGATATTCTATTTTCTGAAAACTCTAAAATGATCACTTATAATAAACTAAAATGTTAAAATACATATTTATAGTAGCCAAAAATATGCTGCGAAGGACCATTCAGCGTAGTAAGGAACCACTCGGCAACACGCAGATTACTCCTTTCTATTGCCGACTTGATTTTTGTCTTCAGGGCTTGGCATAATGGAACTTTAGGCTAGATAATAGTCATTCGGCGACTCTCCCAATGGATTAGACGATCAACAAGCCTTATTTTCTTCGTTCCTTCAGCTGCCTGGTTCCTTTTTGCCCATTAGTGTCCATGCTTTGTTCCTCAATCCAAATATTTGGAAGTCAAGGAGTTTACATCAGTTATTGGCATAAAATAAGCATTTGAGGACACTAAATCTATCCAAATAAAGCCCTAAATGAGTCCAAATCATGGACTCATCAACACCCCCAACTTAAAATTTTGCTTGTCTCAAGTAAAACTCAAGTTAAGTAGTTTAAAAAGGATGTCTCAAACAGTGCTACACAAGACTCAATCATGAATGTACACAAAAAGACTCAACTTACTCATGCAAGGATCAATTGTGCACTCAAAGATTAAAGTTGTGACTTACCATTATCAAAGATTCTCAAGTTCACATATCTGCTTCAAATGCAAGTTCAAGCTCAACAAAGTTACGCAAATTCCCTCACACAAAGAATGATTCCATATTCATACACAATGGTTCAACAATTTATAGTTTCAGAATCAAATACAACACTCACACTCACAAAGATGAACACATGCATGACTTCACCGATAGGTTTGCCCTTATTTTCCAATCAACAATTGTTTCAGCTCACTCAAGATCACAAAGGTCATTTCAAGGCTTGTAATGGGGCTGAGTATAAAGGTATGGTCATTGGTTCAGTGGCTGCTATCCTCATGCAATGTGGTGTGACAACACTTTTCTTCCCTTTTCTACATCATTGTCATTGATGCTCAAAAGTCACCCCGTTATTCACTTTCCATGGATTGTTGGACACCTCATTTCCTTTTGCATTTTCACAACTTTATTCCACAACTTTTTCATTCTTCTTTTCTTTTTCTCTCGTTTTTTTATATGGAGGGGTTCCATCTTTTTCAAAGCCATGGGTCAAAGGGGACTTCTTTGCATTTCTTGATTTACCTACACTTTTCACGGCACTCCCAACTTAGGCCTTTGGCCTAAGTTGGCTATTCAAGAAAACCATAAATCATGAGGATTATGGGTAATGGATAAAGAAAGGTCACAATTTCATCAAGTTTCTTCCAAGGAAAGGGTTAAGGATCAAAAGGTGTTCAAGCGATGTTCACACTCACAAGGTAGGCCACAAAAGAGGTATAATGTCAAATTGTTTTTCTCTTTAAAGTTGTCTAACATCATTTCAAGATATTGCATCACGTAGTCAACCGGACCAACAGGGCAAACTCAAAGTGTCATCACATATGGTTCACGGTAAGCTCATCACACAAAAGGCGTTGACACCAATGTCAAACAAGACTCCACACTCTCGCTAGTGTGCTATGTTCATCACAAAAGGCTCAATTTGATAATTGGCTAGTCACAACGAGATGCAAAAAGTTCACATATTTCCTACGCAACTTCATTTAGCCTCATCGTAGCCACACCTTCATTTTTGTTCAATTATAAGCACTATTCAAGTCATCGGTATTGATCAAGACCGATACTCAAATTTTCAAGAGAACAACCACATTCAAACACAAACAATAGGTGGAACAAATTGTTTTTGGAAGGGTCCAAAAATCATTTACAATTAAAGCAACGAGCCACAAGCTCAAACATCCACAAAATACAGTGCCAAAATACAAACAATAGCACAAAACCCAAATATATAGACAGACCAATAGTCACAAAAGGTGGGCCTCACCCCACCACAAAATAAAAGAAATTTGTCCTCAAATGGAAGCAATAAAATATCAAAAAGTCAGTAAAAATAAAACATAGAGGGAGGTAAAAGAGGATCTTGTCTAAACAGTCGCTCCGTCTGTCGGGGTATCAATGCTCCATGTAGTACTCTGATCTTGGGGATCAGTGCCCGGAGTCACATCAACAGTAGTGGGTCCACTAAGGTCAACCAAAGGGGTATATGCCAAAGAAGTCTAAACAGCTCTATCTACCATGGCCTCTTCAGTCTAAGTAAGGCCCTCGAAAGAAACCTACTCAACAACCTCAAGCATCTCCTCATCCGTCTCCGCCTCAAACTCAGGGTCAACTACCACCTCAAGCATCTCGCACACTGCTATCATAGCCATAAGGGCATCAATGGTAGCACTCAAGGGTGTCACAGCATCGGGAAAGGCTGTCTGAATCATGCCCGTAATGGAGGCCTTAAGTTTGGCAGCACGACAATTAGCAGAATGGGCTAGCTGCCCGATCCGTAGTAATGCATCTTGAATAAGCGGGGTCCCGAAAGTAGCAGCAGCAGCAGTACCAAATCTGGGAGGCAATGGAGAAGCAAATGAACTGGGGATATCAGAAGGAACATCAATAGATGTATTTGAAGGCCTAAGGGACGGAGTAGGCAAAGGTGCCTCTGCATTTACAACCGGGGAAGAATCCACCGTGGTAGCATTCTTCTTCACGACCTCATTTTTCAAGTATTCTTCCTTAATCCTCTAGATGTCGGTAGAAGATGTGCGAATCACTTCCACATCTTTCTTATCATCTCTCAGAAATCGAGCCCATCTACATACCTCGGTGATCAACACAGGAAATGGGAGAGAAGTTTGGCGTTGTTTGGGCCTCATGGCCATCTCCTGCAGAATAATCATACCCAAATTTATGCGCTCTCTTGCAATGATCGAGCCAAAACAAACCGACTTTGTATGGCGTAGGATAGACTCATTTTAGGATAGCAGGATAGTGCTGCTTATAAAACCAAACCAGTATCTCGCAGCTACATGTAGATCCTTCTTTTCTATTGGAGCCCCTGCTTCCAACCACCTTGGAGTACCATCACATATGAGAGGGGCTAGTCAACTTTTCATGTGCTCCAAGGACTCAGTCTTTACCGTGTACTGGTGGGCGTCATCAATGTTGTTGGTGCACTCCAATACCGCATTTATAGTAGAACTGTCACACAACACTTTCTTGCCCCGGACAACCACATAATCAACCGGCTTGCATTTGGCAGCTAGCTTCTTCCTTTGCGGTACCAAGGCTTCCTAAGAGGTGTAGAACTTCAAGACCCAATTTGGAATATAAGGACCTTGGGGTCGAGTGAACAATTGGAATTTGTGTGACTTTAGACAACTCATAATTTTTGGATACCTGTCAATGACACCATCTGTCGACAGTTGCTTCTCCTCTATAATTGTCCTCAGCCCCTCAGTCTTTAGTCTATTCATAGACTGAGAAGGAGGACCCTGTACCAGTGGTACTAGGACCACAACCTGTGCTGAAGTAGGAGGAGTAGTAGTGGTAGTCTGGGGAGTCCTGATCCGAGACAGATCATTCAACTTCTTGGAATACAACTCTGCCATCTGTGCTGCTGGTGATTCATCCTCCGCAGGCTCAAAAGTTGTAGCCTGATGCTCCTGGTTCTCACCTTCACTCTTAGAAGTGGTGAGGTTAGTGGTGTAGATACCATCACTATTAGAGCTCGCCTCCAGTGACGCAGTTGCCTTCCCTTTTCCTTTTCCCTTCCCACTTGTTGTGGGAAGTTTGGTAGCCTTTGCCTTGGATGCAGCTGCATCCTAGTTGATCTTTATACCCTTGTCCTTTTTATGGGGTGGCATGTCTCTACAAGCTACTTTAGGTCTAGCCATATCTTCAAATACATCAAAAAGAGTTGGAAATAATTCAAGAAGAAGCACTTAAAAGTAGTTGCAAACAGACTCACCGAACCGGTTGGCCAGTCATCAAATCACTTTGGCGAGCCAGATTGGGTTCTCTGAAAGGATTGGCTCAAAATTTTCTCAAAAAAATGGCATGTCGGCACTAGGAAGCGGCTTTTGGTGAATTGCCGACAACATTCGGCGAGCAAGGACTAGCTCTCCGAATGTTACAATGCATTTAAGGATTAGGGGAGCATACAAAGATTATTAAGAAAGACCTTCGGCGAGTTGGCGAGTGCACTCGGTGAACTCAGGCTTCTCGCCGAAAGTTATAGAACCTTATTAAAGATTTAAGCAAGAAATTAAAGGCGGTAAGGGGAACTTTAGCAAACAGTCAAGTGGTTCGGCGAGCTGGACTCAGCTCGCCAAAAGGCCCAATGTGCCTACTTTCAACCCAAACTTCCAAATTCAACCCCCCAGCCCCTACAAAAAAAATCAAATCATGCACTCCTCTAATTAGGCTAAGACCTATTACACCCATACCCTCGGGATACTTAAACTTTTCCCAGTTTGGCAAAATTTGGCCATCTGACAACTTTTGCCCTTAAGAATGATGTCATCCGCTCTATCATTGGGCAAAATAAATCATTTAGCACAAATGCGAGTTACTTAGACTTCACCTGACTAGACCCAACAACATGCAAGCACAACCTCACAATTTTAATCAATTTTTAAGGCATAAAATCTCGGGAAATCAACATTATAGTCATTATAGGCATGATATTGAAATTAACATAGGCACACAAATACACAATTATTATCAGAGAGGCCCAACACACATCACTAAGATAAAATCAAATGCAAATAAGTCAAAATTGCTGAATAAAGATTTGGGGTGCAGAAAACCAACCTTAGAAGCCGAATAGACACTTTGAGTAGCTAGGCGGCAAATAAATCCAACTCAAAACAGAAATCCGACGACTAAAATGCGATAAAAATGCAAGAAATATGGGAAATATTATATGTGAGGGAAAGTGAAAGTGTTTGAATGTTTAAACCTTTGGCCTTCAAAAACCGTCCAGTTCTCGTCCATCAGGCGACTTAAGTTTTGCTCGCCGACCCACTTGGCAACATGTCCAGTGGGTGATATATCGTGAGTTTACGGTATGTTTAATATATTTCACTTAAGAGTTGTGTGTTTCTAGAGCCATTTTGTATTGGTATTAATGTGTTTTTATCTTGTTTGCAGGAAATAACTTCAGGTGTGGAAGTTGAGAGACACAACTGAAGAATGTTGCAGAAAAAGGCATCTACGGACGTGACCTAACGACCGTAGGTCTGGTCACGGTCTGTAGGTGGTAGGCGTAGATTGATAGGCATGGCTTGAAGGAAAATCAGTGAATTTTTTACCAAGTGTGGAACCATAGTTACAAACGATGGACCGTAGGTTGACCTATCGGCCGTCCTACAGGTCCGTCAAATGATTTATAGAAGGGGGTTCCAGTATATGATTTTGAAATTTTAAGTATGAATCTACGAAAGAAGATCCACGGACCGTGGATCAAGTCACGATCCATCCTGCTGATCTGTCAATCGTTACTGAGAGTTGAAGATTTTGAGTTTTGGAAAAATGCCTAAGTCCCAAACCACAGAAGGGACCTACGAACCATAGGTCAGTCCACGGTCTGTAGGTCAGTGTCGTAGATCAAAACTGGGTCCAGAAACTTTATTTACTTATTTCATTTCCTTATTGCTTAGGACTATAATTTCTATAAATAGGGTATGTAAACCTCGTTTTTGGGGGTTTGACATTAATATTTTAGTTCTGGTTTTTGGCTTAGGAGATTAACTTTGCAACTTGAGCAATTCTTGATTTCCTAACTCCGTTTTGAAGATTTTAACTTTGCAATTCATGTTGGGTTTTTGGATTTCTTCTACTCTAATAGTAAGTTCATGAATTCTTCTTATACAACTATGAATTGTGTTGTTTCTAGCATGAGTAACTAAATCCACAACTAGGGTTGTGGGAACCATGAACGATTAAAAAAGTATGAATAGTAACTAAGTAATTCTTGAATAGTGTTGTTTCATGCATTGATAATTCTTTCGTTTAGAAGTCATTTTAACAGTTGCAAACGTTAGAACTCGCCTTGTTGCTACTTGTCGGACCAAGGAGGTAGTTAATAAGAAAAGAATTATCAACATAGATTTAGTGTGATATTATCTAATAGTCTAACATCAATTGGTGCGAGGGTGAAAACTATGCCATACATTCATGTGATGTCTAATATGAGGTAAATGTAAGGGTTAGTAAATTATACACACGTAACCGGACCAAGGTGCGGGGTGAAATTCTCTATTTGCTGGACCAAGGATTTAGGGATACATAACTTATCAATTTGCATGTAATATACTAGGAAAGGATTACTATTACTAGGATTACCGTGTTATGAGCTTATGGGGAACGCATACACCCTAGTTACTTTCTCTCATTAATAACAACTAAAGTTTGAATCTTGCTCACTTGCTCTCTAAACAACATTTAGTTATTTGTTACACAAAAAACCCCCCTTTTACTTACTTGTCTCGGAAATACATTGACTAAATTAATATAATTGTAAGTTAAAGTTAAGTCTAAACCATATTCCTCATGGGATCGACCCCAACCTACAAGTTGGGTGCTTTACTTGATAACGATCGGTTATACTTCTTTAGGGAGGTGTAGCTTGAGCGTATCAAATTTTGTCGTCGCTGTCGGGGAGTAAGGCTTTTAGATTAAGTTTAACTACATTATTGAACTTTAGTCAATTATTTCCAAATTTTACATTTTCTATTGTTTTTGTTTCTCTCATATATCTACTCTAGTGTATGCCAAGTACACAGAGTCGAGCTGAACCATTGACCCCATAAGATCAACAGTTAAGCAAAACTTCAAGAAGAATGAATAATCAAGAAGTCCCAACCAATCCAATCGGAGGAAATCTAGGTGATGGACTTGAGTTGCAACCTCCTTGAGTTGATAATGAGAATGCTGAGAATCATGGTGGTAATTGAGGGTACAGAATCTAGCAAACTCGAGGATGCGTGATAACTATAGGGTCAACTTCAATACCGCTGAATCTAAAGGACCTATTGTTCTACCTCCTCTACCTCTGGGGCATACATACCGAGGATGCATG
This sequence comes from Solanum verrucosum, assembly GCF_900185275.1. Lineage (NCBI taxonomy): Eukaryota > Viridiplantae > Streptophyta > Magnoliopsida > Solanales > Solanaceae > Solanum > Solanum verrucosum. The sequence continues at coordinate 1,349,092 of NW_026020157.1, forward strand.
ATAGCAGTCTAATTCAGATGCTTACAGCGAGGGGTTTGTTCTCTTGTTTAGCATCAGAGGATCCACATGGACACATGGCCAAGTTGAAGAGTGTTTGCAAGAGTTGCGTGGGTCAACCGGAATTGGCTATGGATGTCATTGGGCAGAGAGTATTATCTCTATCATTGGAGGTGATGTTGCTGTGTGGTTTACTGAGCTCCCATATAACTTGATTCAAACATGGGATCAATTGCAGAAGGTGTTCTTGGAAAAGTACTTCCCAGTGTCAAAGAAGCTGAACCACAAAGATAACTCAACAACTTTTTGGCACTACTTAGAGAGTTTGTGAGTAGTTCGTGTGATATGTTCACTACATTTATAAGAGGTGTTCTGAATCACCGTATTGATGATGAGTCCCTGAATGAATACTTCTACAGAGGTCAGGATGACAATAGCAAGGTTGTGCTTAATACTATCGCTGGGGTTAATATGGTAAGTGTACCTTTGAGCAAATTGTTGAAAAATTGGACAAAATCTCCCAAATAACAAAGCTTGGAGCACTAGAAAGTCAGATACTGGGAGGAGCACGTTTGCAGTTCAATCCACACCTAACCAATTTGACGATGACATTCATGAGGAGATGGCTCAGATGAGGACCGATCTGGGGTTGGTGTTGAAGCATGTGAGCGGAGGTGTCGAAAAGGTAAATGCTGTGAATTATTTGACTAGGATTTCACCACCGGTTCAGGAATGCTACTATGAAGAGGATACTTATGCGGTAAATGATCAGACAGAGGGTTTCCGAGACAACACCCAAGGTTCCAATTGGAATAATTGGTGCCAAGGTCAAGGAAACCAAGGTCAGAACTATGGCAACTACAATCGAGAGGGTCATTATGTCCGAGATGAGAACTATATTCACGACAACTACTATAATCGAAAAACCTATGGCAATAGAAATGATAGGGTTGGGCCATATGTTCCTCCTCAAAATCGTGAATCTGGTAATAGGGAAGCTGGGGGTAGTATGTCACAGATTGAGGATATGATGCAGAAGGTGATGAAGAAGTTTGATTCAACTGATGAGAATATGAAGAAGATGTGAAACGACATGTCTAGAATCGGTCAAAAAGTTAATGCCCATGCAGTGTCGATCAAGCAACTTGAGAAGCAGATGAATCAGTTGTCCATTATAAACAATCCACGACAGCCTGGCACACTTCCAAGCAACACCATCCAAAATCCAAAAAATGATGGGCATTGTTTGGAAGTCACTACTTGAGGGGGTAAGTGGACCATTGATCCACCTATGCCGTCTAAGGTTGAAGATATGGTTGAGAAAGATGATGAAAAGATTGATGTTACTGGAGAATCCAAAAATGCTACAGAAAATGAAGTAGAGATAACCCAAAAGGTTGTCCCCATGCCTAGACCTCCACCTCCATTCCCAAATACGTTAATCAAGAAGAATGAAGAAAGGAGATATCGCAGGTTTATCACTATATTGAAACAACTTTCCATCAATGTTCCGTTGATAGAAGCATTGGAGCAAATGCCTGGGTATGCGAAGTTTCTGAAAGATTTGGTGACAAAGAAGAGGTCCGTGAGTTTTGAAGATTATGATAGGTTGAAACATTGTTGTGATTTTCCTACAAGGTCCCTTATGCAGAAGAAAGAGGATCCTGGTGCCTTCACCATTCCTTGTACCATTGGGTTGCTGCATTTTGCGAAGGCGATGTGTGATTTGGGAGCTAATATTAATCTGATACTATTTTCTATTTACAAGAAGTTGGGTTTAGGGGTTCCAAAACCGACTGTGATGCAATTGCTCATGTCAATAGAACCGTGAAGAGTCCCATTGTTGTGCTCCAAAATGTACTAGTGAAAGTGGAGTCTTCTATCTTTCTGGCAGATTTTGTGATACTTGATTGTGAGGTTGATTTTGCGGTTCCCATTATTCTTGGTAGACTATTCCTTGCCAATTGGCGCTCTTTATTCGATATGGAGAAAGGGCAGATGAAGTTCTGATTGAATAATGAAGAGGTAACTTTCAATATCTGTAGATCCATGAAGTAAAGTAGTGAGATCAAGTCGATATTAGTGGTGAATCATATTGTAGAGAGTTATTTTGAAGTGTCTATTGAAGAGAGGTTGGGTGTTGATGCACTAACAGCGGGAATGATGAATTTTGAGGGTGGTAGTATTGAAGACTACGATGAATTTGTCGCCACACTTGATAGGTTCAAATTCCATTCAAAACCAAAGAGATTGGAGTTAGACATAAAGAATCGGGACTCTCCACCCGCAAGACCGTCTGTTGAAGAGGCTTCAAAATTAGAGCTTAAGGCTCTACCATATGATTTGAGGTATGTATTCTTAGGGAGAGATGGTACTTTACCGGTCATCATTGCGACAGATTTGAATGTGACACAAGTTGAGGCTTTGGTTTCCATGATGAAGAGGTTCAAGCGAGCTATTGGGTGGACTATTGCAGACATTATTGGGATCCCTCCTGGCATTTGTTCTCATAAAATCCAACTCATGTCGGATCACAAGCCTAGTATCGAACACTAGAGAAGACTAAATCCGCCTATGCAAGAGGTAGTGAAAAAGGAAATCATCAAGTGGTTGGATGCTCAAGTTATTTATCCAATTGGAGATAGTAGTTGGGTTTGTCCTGTTTAGTGTGTGCGCAAGAAAGGTGGGATGACTGTGGTTCCGAATGCAAAAAATGATCTTGTTCCGATGCGGCCTGTGACTGGATGAAGATTCTGCATGGACTACCGGAAAATAAATGCTTGGACAAAAAAGGACCACTTCCCTATGTCATTCATGGATCAGATGTTGGATCGACTTACTGGTAAGGGTTGATATTGTTTTCTTGATGGTTATTCAGGCTACAATAAGATTTCTATAGCTCTGGAAGACCAAGAGAATAGCAGCTTCACTTGCCCTTATGGGACTTTTGCTTTTAAACGGATGCCATTTGGATTGTGTAATGCTCCAGCGACCTTCCAACATTGTATGATGTCGCTATTTTCTGATATGGTGAAGGACAGTATTGAGGTATTTATGGATGATTTCTCTGTGGTTGGTGATTCTTTTGATAATTGATTAGACCATTTGGCCGGAGTACTTAAACGGTGTGAGGAGTGCAATCTTGTGCTCAATTGGGAAAAGTGTCACTTCATGGTGAAAGAGGGGATAATTTTGGGTCATCGGATTTTTGAGAAAGGTATTGGGGTTGATAGAGCGAAAGTAGAGGTAATAGAAAAACTTCCACCACCTATTTCTGTTAAAAGTGTTAGAAGTTTTCTTGGGCATGCAGGTTTCTATAGGAGGTTCATCAAGGATTTCTCCAAAATTGCACATCCATTGTGCAAATTGTTTGAAAAGGAGTGTAGGTTTGTAGGTTTGATTTTGATGATGCTTGTCTGAGAGCATTTGTAGAGTTCAAGTAAAAGCTAGTTTCTGCACCTATCATTATTTCACTGGATTGGGGGCAACCGTTTGAGGTTATGTGTGATGCGAGTGTAGTGGCAATTGGTGCGGTATTGGGACAGAGGCGAGAGAAGATTCTTCATCCTGTTTACTATGCCAGCAAAGTTCTAAATATGGTTCAAAAGAACTATACAGTGTCTAAACAAGAGCTTCCTGCGGTAGTTTTCGTATTCGAGAAATTTTGGTCCTACTTGCTTGGTATTAAGGTCATAGTGCATACGGACCATTCTTTATTGAGGTATTTATGGCTAAGAAGGATGCAAAATCGAGGTTGATAGGTGTTGTTGCTACAAGAGTTTGACTTTGTGCTGAAAGATAGAAAGGGGACAGAAAATCAGATTGCCAATCACTTGTCCAGATTGGAGAAAGAATCTATGCTCAAGCTAGGGGATAGGGCTTAAATTAATGGTGTTTTACAGGATGAACAGGTATTGACGGCTTTTCATGATCTAATTTCTTGGTTCACAAACTTTGCTAACTACTTGGCAAGTGATCTAGTGCCATTGGATTTGTCGTTTCTCCAAAGGAAAAAGTTTATGGTTGATGTGAAGAAGTTCATTTGGGATGAACCTTATTTGTACCATAGTTGTGCTGATGGGATTATTCATCGATGTGTGCCCGATGTTAAGATGTTGAGTATACTAGAGGTGTGTCACTCATTGCCTGTTGGTGGGCATCATAGTGGTATTCGAACTGCGCATAAAAATTTGCAGTGTGGGTATTAGTGGCCTACCATCCACCAAGATGCTCATGATTTCGCCAAGTCTTGTGACCGTTGCCAAAGAGAAGGAGGAATTTCAAATATGCAAGAGCTTTCTATGAATCTGATATGATAGAGTTATTTGATGTATGGAGCATTGATTTTGTAGGTCCATTTGTGAGTTCACATGGGATGAAGTATATTCTTGTTGCGATTGATTATGTGTCGAAGTGGGTGGAAGCAATTACGGTTTCCAACAATGAAGGTAAAAGTGTCACCGCATTCCTGAAAAAGAATATTTTCTCCAGATTTGGTACACCTAGGGCGATTATCAGCAATGGAGGTTCCCACTTCTGTAATAAGTTGTTCAATGCGGTACTTGAAAAAATATGGCGTCCGCCACAATGTAGCCACTCCTTACCATCCACAGTCTAGTGGGCAAACTGAAGTGTCCAACAGAGAGATCAAGCAGATTCTGGATAAGACTGTGAATGCGAATAGAACCAATTGGTCAAAAAAGCTCGATGATGCTCTATGGGCCTATCGCACCGCATTCCTGACTCCCATAGGTATGTCCCCCTACCAACTTGTTTATGGGAAGTCTTGCCATTTGCCGATAGAGCTAGAGCATAAGGATATGTGTGCAATGAAGAAGTTGAATTTGGATTGGGGCGCCACATCAAATCAGAGAGTAAGTGACTTGAATGAGCTTGATGAGTTTCGCCTAAGAGCTTATGAAATTTCAGCCTTGTACAAAGAGAGGATGAAGAAGTATCATGATCAAAAGATCGAAAAACGTGAATTTGTTGTAGGTGATCTGGTGCTTCTATTCAACCCTAGGTTGCACTTGTTTCCTAGCAATCTCAAGTCCAAGTGGACCAGGCCATTCATAGTCACTCAAGTGTTCCCACATGGAGCGGTTGAGCTCGAGAACAATGAGGGAACAAGGTTCAAGGTGAACAGGCAAATGATCAAGGTCTACATTGGAAAATATGAGAATGTGCAAGAGGTGGTTGAGGCCTACTATCTTGATGAAGTCTGAGTAATCAAGAGGCCTGTGTCGTGCCGCTATGTTAAATCAAGCGATGCTTGGGAGGCAACCCAAGATATACAATCTGGCCATCTATAGGTCTTTATATTCGATTTAGGAGTTTTCTTTATTTAGTGGACTTTCTGTAATTTTTAGATTAGTTTTTTTCTTATTTTTGTTTTACTATTGGCTATATATATCATAGGGTCCGTGTCTAAAAATTGTCTAGAAAATGTAAAAAGAAAGGACTAATGGTACTACATGTGCAGGAGAGAAAGACGAATTCTGCAGAAAAAGGGTTGTGTAGAGGTCTACGGACCCCATCTATGGTATGTGGGTCTATCCACGGACCGGGAATGGTGTCCATAGATCCTAGGTAAGATATCTAATTTGTCTAAGTGTTAAAGTGACCTACGGACCCGATCTACGGTCCATACGTCGACCCACGGACCGTAGACTGGGTCTCGTGGGTCCAAACCCTAGTTTCACCTGACCCGACCCGGACATCTACTTAAATAAAACCCTTTATTTTTAAATACATCGCCCATTACCCAAACTCCCTCCCAACCATTATTCAACCCCTCCTCTCCTAAAATCCCTCTATATTACTCCTAAATCCCACAAATCACTCCCATTACATTTCCCCAAATTCCCAAATCACTCTCCTCTCTCCCAAATTCCCTCATTCCATATTTTTCAGAGTTTCCAGTGTCCGGATTCGGTGTCTAAGGCTAGTAAAAAGTTGTTGAAGTCTAAAAGCATCACACAATCACCCACTTCCTTTGCTTGAATGGTAACCGACTTCCCATTAATTGTGAATTACGATTAATTGTTGTTATTGAAAGTCATAAAGTGGATCTTGACCTTGGGTTATGATATTTTATGTGTTTTTTATGAATTGTATGTTAGAAACAACTTTTGGATGATAGAATGTGAGTGTGTGTTAATTTTGATTGTTGAACAAAACATGTTAAATGGTCTAAAGTGTCTGTTCTGACTTAGGGTTTTCCGTTTCAGTTAAATAATTAGTTAAATTGCGTGGAATGGAAACACTAAGGATGATGAACTATCTTGTTTTATGTTGAAATGCATGAATAAACCTTGGATTGCATGAATCGATGAATGAACTTGGTTTTTAAAATGTGAAGTTGTCCAATACCTGACAGAGTCTCAACTCACGAGACCCCATCCACGGACAGTAGGTCGGGTCCGTGGATCTACACACAACCAATAAATGTTAAGTGTGGAACACGGAGGTGGACTAGGATCCGTAGGTCAACCTACAGACCGTTTTGCACATTCGTGGTTCCCATCATAACCCAACTTTTTGGGACCTTTGACCTACGGAGGGGACCCATGGACTGTCAGTACCTATTGTGGGTGGCCACTAAAGATACTATCTGAAATTTTTTGGTTTTTCGTGTTTGTTCGTTCTTTGTTCTTATATTGTTTCTAGTGTATTATTTGTTTATTTTGGTACTAAATAAGCCTCCACAAGTACCAAGGCTCCTAAGAAAGCACCAACTTGGGCACCAAAGGGCGAATCCAAATCCTTGGCACCCACTTATTAGATAATTGATGAAGATACTGATGCAGAGAAGGGTCCTGCCTATCTCCTACCTACTACGAGGACATCCCCTACTGCACCTCGTACTACCAGCAATTAATCCCGACAAGTGGTTCCCGATATAGTCACTACCTCCCCGTTTAATGATGAGGATAAACTGATCGGGTCACCAGCTGGTTCTGATTCCGTCTCTGAGTCTGCCACTACTTCTGACTCCAGTTACGGCTCCGCATCTGGGTCAAGTTCACATGGTAGGGTTGCCTCGTCTGATGAGGCTACTAGTGAAGGGGATATTCCAGTGCCACCAAACACTGACCCTGCCCCATTTGCGTAGGAGCCAAATGGGTGATGTGTGGATGGTCAGTGGAAGATATACAGGGATGCCAAGATGATAACCATGAAGAATAGTATGGCTCGGATGGTTATAGGGGTCGTAGGGTACTCACAGACAGCCTGCATACCATGCCCAACATCCAGCGACTCTTCCAACAACATAAGTGTGAGTGGATGGCCTGGAACCTAGGTACATATAGTGAGGAGATCGTGAGGGAGTTCTATGCTTCCCATAAAGCCACCATCCGAGGCTCTATTCACAAAACACCAAGCCCACAACCTAGGCACCACTCACGGCTACACTAGTTCGTGGGTTCTCTATGTATATATCTGAGACCAGCATTTGTCGGTTCCTCTACGGTCCAGCCCGCACTTGGGCACTCAACACGGTAGATTTTGACTATAGACAGGACATCATGCGGAGCAGGGAGTTCAAGCGGAGTGAAGAGAAAAGGGAAAACATATTACACTGGCTGGCGAATTACAGTGCTTTAGACGGAGAGCGAGTCGAGTGGGTCAACACCCTGACCTTAGGGATCAAGAAGGCCACACTAAATTTTGTGGCCAAGTTATTCTGGCTATTAGTGCGCAACCGAGAGTCTCCTATATAGGCAGACAATGTACTTACATGGGACCGTGCTGTGATGGTTGCTGCTATGTTAGCTAGATAGACTGCACCCGCATGCTAAATGCGGACATCCATGAGCGTGCTTTTCAGGCTATCGCCACTTTACCCTTTCCATGCCTCATTTTTCAACTGTGTATAGATGTTTGGGTACCACTTTGGCAATGTGAAATGCTGCTGCAGGCGAACAAAACTCTAGACATCGGGTTGATTAGGGATGATGCAAACATAGTTGCGTCACGACGAGGTTAAGGTGCTGTCATTGGGCGGGGATTTTGTAGTTGATGTATAACAGATGTAGGGTGCAGACCCCGCCCAGCCAACCACATCTGATGAGGCCCCGACCTCCTCATCTCAGGCCGCTAGTTGGGCTCCTAGCTCATCCAGAGCCACCCTCTTGTCAGGATCCACTATCCTGCTCCTTGACCGTGTCCAAAAAATGGATGCACAAATGCCCACACTGCTTCAGCATATGAAGCCTTGGATCCGACGGTCTATATCAGAGTTTGAGGCCAGGATGGGGCACATGATGGACCTGAAGGGCCATGCCGTTAATAAACGCCTGGACGCCTTTGAGTTGAAATTCCTCGAGCGACCAACACCCACTACAGATATCTTCTCTTTTCGGACTGAGTTGGATAGTCTTTGGGCCAATCTTGATGCCATCCTAGCTCCACCCATGGATATGCTAGAGTCTGCACCTATTGCACCGGTAGATGATACGGTGTCATATGCTCTTTACAACGAGGACACACCGGAGTCCGAGTCCGCCTGTGCTCGAGAGAAGAGGCATCATTATAGCCACACTTCTCATGCCACTTAGGATGCGAGGGCAAAGAGGGGGGCACCAGTAAACTGCGCAGGCAATGAGAGCTTTTATTGTATATGAAGAGTTGCGCCAACAGAGGGTGCGTGACGGTGCTATTGGGGCTTGAATTTTGTGCCCGCTACTGAGGTTGTTTCTGTTGTGAGAGATGATGTGAGCACTATCGATGGTGCTGCGATGATAGATTGGAGCACTACTGATGGCATTCCCTATGATCTGAGCACTACTAATGGTGATGCGATGATAAATGGGAGCATTACTAATGGCGTTCCCCATGTTGATCTAGCGGGCTCTGGAAAATCAGACCCACCCGTTTGTTGAGTTCTTCGGTGCATTTGTGCCATAGATTTGCTTCACCTGCACCATAGTCTTTATTGCCTATTTTTTTCTGCTTTGAGGACAATAGCACTTTATTTTTTTGGGGGTAGGGTAAACAGATTATGAGTGATAGGGTGAAGTTTGAGTAACCCAATTCATAGTCCTCTCTTGGGGTTTTCTTGCTAGTGTTCTTTTCCCCCAAGAGACTATTTTTATTTCTATTGAATCGGAATGTGTTAGGATTGTATATGTAGGAGCATGAGAAAGATTAAAGCATGATGGCACGAGCATGAAAGAAAAAAAAATGATACCCATCCAAAAGAAAAGTGATATGTGCTAAAATATGTAGGCTAGAATAAGTTGAATGTGTTGGCTCTGAATGTGACATGATAAGAACTGATTTGACCCCATGACTTAAGCTAAAAACTTGAACTAGGTAATCTGATAATCTTATAATGAAACAAGGTGCCAAGAGTGTGTGAGGATAGTTGAATGTTCAGACAGTTTTGTGCCAATCTCAAACTTTCCCCGTTGGTCCTGCTAGGGTAATCTAGGCTAGAAGTTGGGAAGTGATCATAGGCCATTGTTCAAGTTAGTCCACTTAAGCCTAATATGATCTAACCAAATGGTAGCATTGTTCTCTTTTGATCCAAATATTTGAGCCTAAAACTGACCATTTCTTTTGATTCACCTAACTCACCTTCCTTTAAAATTTTGTCCTGGCCCCAATCCCTCTTTGGACATTTGCACCTTGACTTAGGCCAAAAGCGTAAGTTGAGGGTGGCTAAGTCAAAAGTGACCTTGATCTTGGCCGTGGTCCGACATCGGACATTGTGCACTTCAACTAATGCAAAATGCATAAGTTGAGGGTGGCTGTGAAAGAGGAAACCAAATGGAAAAAAGGGTATGAAAAGACTTTAGTGTTGAAAAGAGAAAAATAAAGAAAGAGGATGTGACTTTGTGCGAAAAAGTCAAAAAGAATGTGATAAGTGGAAGTGTGAAAAGAAATAACGAAAAATAAAGTGAAAGAAAACGTAGAAAGTGAAAAAGAAAAGATAAACAAGTGTCACAAAGTCAAAAGTCGCATCTTTGGTTGAAAAGAGAAGGGAAAGAAAAACGAATGAAAAGTTGCCAAAAGTAGGGCAATGAAGAGGTAAAAACCCAATGTAATGTTAGGGAGGGCAGAAAGTCACTAAAAAGTACCTAAATGTACCACACCTGACCCTGAGCCTACGTTACCATCTAAGAAAGTCCTATAGTGATCCTAGCAACTAGTTTGGAGAGTCTAAGCAGTGGAAATAAGGGCAAACATATGGTATTGAGCACTAATTGTACTTGAAGTCACTTCTGAGCGTGACTGCTGAATGAATCCTTGTACTCAAAATCATATTCATTGTGTCAAAAGGGATTACGTTTGAAGTGAGGGCACTAGTTACATTGTCGGGAAGTCGGTACCTTTGTGATTGTGAAAAAAGTGTATTTTGTGTGTCTATTGGTAGATCTTTGTCATATATTGATCCGCATGAGTTATCTTGTTGAGTCTAAGAGAAACGATTTGCACTAGAAAAGAGAGTTGGGATAGAAAGTCATGTGATTGCTTGAGTTTGAATGAATTCTTCTACACAAGTATCTTTTAGAGTCTTAGTGCGTCGCTTGAGGACAAACAACGAATTTAAGTTGAGGGTGTTGATATACCGTTAGTATACGATATTTTTAATTCGTTTAACGTAAGAGTTGTGTGTGTCTAGAGCCATTCGGTATTGGTACTAATGTGTTTTTATCTTGTTTGCAGGAAATAAGTTCGGACGTGAAAGTTGAGAGACACCGCTAAAGAATGTTGGAGAAAAGGGTATCTACAGATGTGACCTACGGTCCGTAGTTCTAGTCAAGGTCCATAAGTGATAGGTGTAGATGGATAGGCATGGCTTGAAGGAAAAGCAGGGAGTTCTTGACTAAGTATGGGACCATGGTTACAAACGACAGACGGTAGGTTGACCTACGGGCCGTCCTGTAGGTCCATCAAATGATTTAGAGAAGGGGGTTCCAGTACCTAATTTTGAAAGTTTAAGTATGGAGCTACAGGGAGGATCCACGGACCGTGGATTGAGTCACGGTCCGTCCTGTTGATCTGTCAATCGTTACTGAGAGTTAAAGATTTTGAGTTTTGGTAAAATGCCTAAGTCCCAAACCACGGAAGGGACCTATAGACCGTAGGTCAGTCCACGGTCCGTAGGTCAGTGTCGTAGATCAAAACCACGTCCAGAAACTTATATCGTCCAAAACACATAAAAACACATTACTACCAATACAGAATGGCTCTAGACATACACAACTCCTAACTTAAATGTATTAAAAAAACTATAAAATCACGGTATATCAGTGGACACTTATCTAGCTGAGTCTTACAAGACCTCTAGTAAAACTGGGGTCCGAACGGCGGACAAAGTCGTGATCACCGACCCGATCGTTGATTCGCGAATCAACTCCTGGGCTCGCCGAGTTTTACAGACTCCAATTTAAAAATGTCTTGAGTCCAACGACGGTCGTAGTCGGGCTCGCCGACCTCTTCGGTGAGTCGACGACTGGACTTTTAGCTCGCCAACCTGCACTTTTCAAACACCTTCCACACTTTGACATGCACAATCAACACACCATTATTTCAAACTTAAAACGAAAGCAAATAAAAACTTGGGTTGCCTCCCAAGCAGCGCCTTAGTTAACATCGCGGCACAACGTAAATCCATGCTCAAGCCTCATTCTTGGGGTTGGCCATGGTATCACTAGGCAAACCCCCTTGTTGTCTCGGGTTTAAATTAGACGAGATATGACCCATTTAGGTTTGCAACTGTTTGATCAAAACTGAATTGGAGGTAACTGTCTGGCTAAGGGTCGACACATCTTCTTTCATTTCTTTCAAAATCTTGTCTGCTCAACTTTGTTGAGGATACGAGAAAGAATATCCTCCGACCGACCTCCCTCGGAATCCTTTGGTTTTTGGCGCTCATAGAGAAGAACATATCTATCCTTCTCCCGTTCTCTCTCATTCAATGTGGGGTTATGGTCCCTCCACTCTCGATCACGATCATTCAAACCTTCCTCCCTGTTCCAACCTTGGTTACCACCCTACCTCGGGTATTTTGAGTGATAACCACCTCCTTGGTTAGCTAGGAAGTTCACCTCTTCGTTGTACAAAGCCTCAAACTTGGCCTCATTCAGATTAACACACCCGACGCCCATGGCATTAACACCTTGAGCACCAGCTCCCATGACGATTTTGGACAAAATGTCAAGTTGTGTCATGACTTGGCCATGTTCTGGCCCCTCTCTTGGTCTTTCTCCGTCTGCTCCTTGGTCAATTTAAACCTGAGAGGGGAGACTTGATCTTCGCGAGTGTACCAATCTCGATTTATCGTGGTCATGCCATCTAAGTGTTGAGTTGCTATCACATAAGGTTGCTGCATTAAACCTCCTGAAGAAAGTTGATCAGCAACGCCCTCGTTTACCAAGTCTAGACTTTATTAAAAATACTATAGCGACACGTTGCCTGGCAAGTCATGAGTTGGGCATTGGAGCACCAACTTCTTGAATCGTAGCCAAGTTTCATGAAATGGCTCGCCCTCCAGATGCTTGAAGGTCTGAATGGTATCCCTAAGAGTCATCATATTCGAAGGAGGGAAAAATCGCAGTTGAAATGTGGTGACTAGCTCCTCCCACGAAATGATTGATTCAAGTGGCAATTCAGCCATCCACTTACTTCTCCCATCAAAGAGAACGGGAACAACCTCAACCGAACCGACTCTTGGGATATATTCTTGAAGGACAACGGTTCACAAACGTCCATGAAGTTTCTCATATGCTCATGCGGATCCCATCAATTGCAAGAGCTGCAACATAGTACTTGTGATATGGAACACCGCGTTTCCTTCGGTCGGAGGCAAGCGAATGGTATCAATTCCACCCATTAGATGGGGGTCATTAGCATTAGGCTCATTGACATCATTGAGGTTTCCGATGTCATATTGGTGGCCTACTTGGCAACCATTGCTTCCGTTCACACTCATACATCATGTTTCAAAATACAAACAAGAAAAACAAAATTAAAATTAAGTAAGTTCAACTATAACTAACAAGAACAAAATTCAACTTAACTAGAGAATCTTAACCAACACCACTCCCCGACAGCGACGCCATTTTGATTGAATAACGCTATCAAAGACACTTCATCCAATTCTAAGCGTCAACGATCCTTAGTTAGTAATATAACCCAACTAAATGAGTTGGGGTCGAATCCCACAAGGAGTGGTACGTGTTTAAGATTCAATAGCAAAGTACGAATATGTTCAACTCAATCATAGGAGTAGAGATTTATGAATAAAAGCATAATTCAAATTAGGGGATGACACAAGTGACAAATAAAGGGGTTTTGGTTCTAACTATCATCTACAAGAACAACAAATAACATAAATTAATAAGTAATTAGACGGGTTCTTGGGATGCGATTGGATTATAGGATAAGGTAGACAAATGGGTAATTGTAATTTGTAATAAATAGTTGTAAATCAGTGAATAAGCTAGACTTTAGTGGGATAAACTTTCTCTCGAACAATTTACCCTGAATCAAGTTGGTTTCTCTCGAATACCAACAAGCAGCAAATAAGAACAACCTACGCTTTAGTCCATTCACTCTATCGAACTGAATGTGTGGAAATGGATTTAGGATTCACTCTCTCGAGTTGAACACATAACAACCCAATACCCACAGACCATCAATTCAGTAATCTTGGTTTTAAAACCTCTGTTTGAGCAAGCCAAAAACAAGAAGATAGAATTGCATTTGCAACTACAATCCTTTAATTTAAACCACAATTACTGATTGAAATCACTTCTAAACAGCATTTAAAATGTCAATTAGCAATACCCATAAGTTAAATCAACAGATAATCACATAATCACACCCTAAGAATTGGGGTTTTAGCTAGACATCATAAAAAGATAGAAATCATTACCAAATTGTGTTACCATCAACTAGGTAAGATTAATTTTGTCTTTTCAAAGTCCAAGTTGAAAAATCTGAAAGACCCACTTCCAATTTCTCAAAAAAGAAAAACTTCAATTCTTCAAAGCTAAGGAAAAGTTTGTCCCAAAACTCAGAGTTCCAATTCAAAAACTGATATTTTATATTCTGAAAACTCTAAAATGATCACTGATTCTAAACTAAAATGTTCAAAAATGTATTTATAGTCACCAAAAATATGTTGTGAAAGACTATTCGAGGCAGCGATCCGCCCTTTGGTTAGTTCCATTGCCATTTTGCTTTGGCCTTCAGCACCCTCAAGTTCTGTAACTTTGGGTGATCCAACACTGCATCGCGAAACCACTCGGCGACATGCCGACTGCTCATTTCTATCGTCCACTTGATTTTTGCCTTCAGGGCTTGGCACAATGGAACTTTAGGTGAGATAATAGCCATTTGGTGACTCACCTAATGGATTAGGCGATCAAATGCATTCCTTTCTTCGTTCCTTCAACTGCCCTGTTCCTTTTTGCCCATTAGTATCCATTTTTGTTCCTCAATCCAAATATATGGAAATCAAGGATTTTACATAAGTTATTGACACAAAATAATCATTTGAGGAAACTAAATATATCCAAATAAAACCCTAAATGAGTCCAAATCATGGACTCATCAAGCTTTCACACAGTATTTCTCATTTCAGTAAATCTTTAAGTATGCTTATGATATGTCACTTACGGGTTAGCTTGGGGTGGATCACTCATGATCATAGGTCTCGTGTTATGTCAAGAGGGTAGCCTCGGGGTGTGACAATCATCATCTTTGCTCTTGTAACCATTGCCATTTTTTCTAATAGCGATGATATCTGAGTTCAGTGAGGTAGGATTAACTACAAATTTGATGGAGTTCAAGATTTTCAGATCCGTTGATTATATTTCAACTTGATCGAAATTAATGATTTGTAAATTTGTTGATTCCATTTCGACATTGTTCGACGCAAAATATCCAAAAGGATTGGTAATGTAGCTTATGAGTTAGAGCTATCACAAGAGTTAGCAACAGTTCATCCAGTGTTCCACATTTCTATGTTGAAAAAGTGTATGGGAAATCCTTCACTGATTATACCAACTGAAGATATTGGTATTGAGGATAGATTGTCTTATGAGGATATTCATGTTCAGATTCTAGACCGCCAGGTTCGCAAGTTGAGAACCAAGGAAGTAGCATCAGTCAAGGTCTTATGGAGGAATCAGTTTGTTGAGGAAACTACAGAGGAGGCTGAAGAGGACATGAATTAGAGATACACACATCTCTTCGAGTCCAGAGACACTGCAGATCAAGGTACTAATTTTCTTCTTAGTAATCTTTAAATGATATACTGAATGTGTTAGATTTGCTTGTTGGGTGTTTGAGATGAATGTTAGATTTTATTCCCTTAGCCTACTAATAGTAATCCCATTTAAGGACGAATGTTCCCAAGGGGGAGATATTGTAACACCCTATTATTTTAAAGAGCTAGAATTAGAAAGAACCGGTCTTGAAAAGAATGAAAAATCTGAAATTTGGCAAAGTTGTGCTATGTATGAGTTTTTGGTCAAATTCAAACAACCATAACTTTCTGTAAAGGATGAGTTAGCTGTCAAATAAGATAACAAATGAAAGGTCTTGGCATCTAAAGGAGCTACAACTTCAGCGGCAGGCGGAGGAGCAAACTGTCTATATGCTATCACTAGTCGCCAAGAGCAAAAAGATTCACTAGATGTTGTCACTGGTATCATCCAAGTCTTTAATTTTGATGTTTATGCTTTGCTAGATCAAGGAACGAGTCTATATTTTGTGATTCCTTATGTTGCGATGAATTTTGATATTTTTCTTGAGAAACTTCTTGAGCCCTTTAGTGTTTCAACACCTATTTCTGAGTTTATTCTAGTAGAGAGAGTCTATCGTAATTGTAACATTTTCGTGAATCACAACCGCACCATGACTGAGTTTATTGAGTTAGATATGGTAGATTTTGATGTCATTCTAGGTATGGAATGGCTTCATACATATTATGCCTCAGTTGATTGTAGAACTCGAGTTGTTAAGTTCTAGTTTCATAATGAACCACTTATAGTGTGGAAGAGTAGTTTAGCAGTGTCTAAGGGTCGTTTTATTTCATACCTAACGGTGAGAAAGTTAGTTTCCAAGGGGTGTGTCTATCACTTAGTCCCAGCTAATGAGTCTATTGTTGAGATACCTCTTATTCAATCAGTTCCAGTAGTAAGAGAGTTTCGAGAAGGTTTTCTAGATGATCTTCCCAGAGTCTCTCATGAGAGAGAAATAGACTTCGGTATAGATATTCTTCTCGATACTCATCCTATATCTATTCTGCCATATAGAATAGGACTAGCAGAGTTGAAAGAGTTAGAAGAGCAGTTGAAAGATGTCCTTGAGAAGGGTTTTATTCGACAAAATAACTAACCTTGGGGCGCTTTGGTCTTATTTGTGAGAAAGAAGGATGGTTCTCTTAGAATGTGCATAGATTACTGTCAGCTGAACAAGGTTACTATCAAGAATAAGTATCCTCTTCCGAGAATTGATTATGCCACATGATTTTCTAATATAGACCTCAGATCAGGCTACCATCAATTGAGAGTAAGGGAATGTATATTCCAAAGACATCATTATGGACCCATTATGGTAATTATGAGTTCCTAGTTATGTCCTTTTGTTTGACCAATCCTCCTGCAATATTTATGGACCTTATGAATAGAGTTTTCAAAACTTATTATGATATGTTTGTTATCGTATTCATTGATGACATACTAATCAATTCAATGAATGAGGAAGATCATGCTAGTCATCTTAGAGTAGTTCTCCAAACTCTAAATGATATAGAGTTGTATGCCAAATTCTCTATGTGTGTGTTCTAGCTTGAGTTTGTAGCATTCTTAGGCCACATTGTTTCAGGTAATGGAATTATAGTTGACACTCAGAAAATAGAGGCAGTGAAAAATTTTCCTAGACCCACATCTCCAATTGATATTAGGAATTTCTTGGGGTTGGCAGGATTTTATAGAAGGTTCGTCGAGGGGTTGTCATCCATTTCGTCCCCTTTGACCAAGTTGATTCAAAAAATAGTTAAGTTTCAATGGTCTGAAGCTTCTGAGAAAAGATTTCAAGAATTGAAAAACCAATTGACTACTGCTCTAGTATTGACCTTACTAGAAGCTACACAACGTTTTGGGGTATATTGTGATGCGTCCAGAACTTGTTTGGGTTGTGTTAATGCAAAATGGTAAAGTTATAGCTTATGCCTCATGACAGCTGAAAGTTCATGAGAAAAATTACCCAACCCATTATCTAGAGTTGGTTGTCATAGTATTTGCTTTGAAAATATTGCGTCACTACCTTTATTGTGTTCATGTGTATGTGTTCACCGATCAAAAGATTCTTCAATATGTATTTAGTCAGAAAGAGCTTAATCTCAAAAAGAGAAGATGGTTAGAGTTACTTAAGGATTATGACATGAGTATTCTCTGTCACCCAGGTAAGGCTAATGTTTTTGCTGATGCCTTGAGTAGGTTGTCTATGGATAATAATGCCCACGTTGAGGAAGAAAATAAAGAGTAAGGAAAAGATGTGCACAGACTTGCACGATAAGGAGTTCAACTAATGGATTCCACAGAAGGAGGAGTAGTGATGATGAACGGGGCCGAATCATCATTAGTGTTAGAAGTGAAAGAGAAAAAAGACCAAGACCCTATATTGCTTGAATTGAATGTTCATAATAAAAAAATTATGGCTTTTGAACAAGGGGGAGATGGTGTATTGAGGTATCAAGGTAGATTGTGTGTACCAAGGGTGGATGGACTCCAAGAGAGGATCATGGAGGAAGCTCATAGCTCCAGATATTCTATCCATTCGGGTTCCACAAAGATATATCATGACTTGAGGGAAATATATTGGTGGAATAATATGAAGAAAGGTATTACTAAGTTCGTTGCTAAATTCCCGAATTATCAACAAGTTAAAGAAGAGCACCAAAGGCCCAGTGGTATGGCTCAGAATATAGAAATTTTAAAGTGGAAGTGGGAGATGATCAATGTGAACTTTATTATTGGTTTGTCACGGTCTCGCAGGCAACATGATTCCATTTGGGTGATTTTTGATAGAATGACTAAATCAGCCCACTTTTTGCCAGTAAAGATTACCCATTTAGCGGAGGATTATGCCAAGTTATATATTCAAGAGCTAGTAAGATTTCATGGAGTCCAGTGTCTATTATTTCCGATAGAGGTACCCAATTCACTACACAATTTTGGAAGTCAATACAGAAAGACTTGGATTTAAAAGTGAACTTGAGTACTGCTTTCATCCTCAAATAGATGGTCAAGCAGAGCGCACTATTCAGACTTTATAAGATATGTTGAGGGCTTGTGTTATTGATTTCAAGGGTAATTGTGATGACCACCTACCTCTCATTGAGTTTGATTACAATAATAATTATCATTCTAGTATCTAGATGGCTCCTTATGAAGCTCTTTATCGGAGAAGATGCAGGTCTCCTATTGGATGGTTTGAGGTTGGTGTAGCTGGGTTGATAGGACTAGACTTATTTCATCAAGCTATGGAGAAAGTGAGAGTTACTCAAGAAAGGTTAAATATCGCACAGAGTCGTCAGAAATCCAACGCTAATATTAGGAGAAGGGACTTACAGTTTGCAGTAGATGATTGGGTATACTTGAAGGTTTCACACATGAAGGGTGTTATGAGATTTGGTAAGAAAGGGAAGCGAAGTCCCTAGTATATTGGTCCTTACAGAATATCCAAAAGGATTGGTAATGTAGCTTATGAGTTGGAGATACCTCAAGAGTTAGCAACAGTTCATCCAGTACTACACATTTCCATGTTGAAAAAGTGTATGGGTGATCCTTCACTGATTATACCAACTGAAGATATTGGTCTTAAGGATAGCTTGTCTTATGAGGAGATTCCTTTTCAAATTCTAGACCGTCAGCTTCGCAAGTTGAGAACCAAGGAACTAGAATCATTCAAGGTCTTATGGAGGAATCAGTTTGTTGAGGAAGAAAAATGGGAGGCTGAGGAGGACATGAAGAAGAGATACCCAGATCTCTTTGAGTTCAGAGACACTCCAGATCAAGGTACTAATTTTCTTCTTAGTACTCTTTACTTGATATACTGGATGTGTTAGATTTGCTTGTTGGGTGTTTGAGCTGAATGTTAGATGTTACACCCTTAGCTTACTAATAGTAATCTCATTAGAGGATGAATGTTCCCAAGGGGGAGATATTGTAACTCCCCGCTATTTGAAAGAGCTAGAATTAGAAAGAACCATTTTTTGAAAGAATGAAAATCTGAAATTTGGCAAAGTTATGCTAAGTATGAGTTTTGGGTCAACATCAAATGAGCATAACTTTAGTACAGGATGAGTTAGCTGGCAAATAAAATATCAAATGAAGGATCTTGGAAATATCTATCTAAAGCCACCAAGTTTGCTAATTTTTGATCTCGTATGAGGGAGATATGCCCGTTCGAAGTTGGTGTTGTCTAGCTATGGAAAGCTAACCGGATTTTGAAGGGGTATTTTTGTTTTTTCCATACCCAATAAAATTAATTCATTTTTAGTAATTAAGTAGGGGTCTAAACTGAATTGGTTCAGCTTACGCACTCAAAGATTTCACACTAGGGTTTTTAGAGAAAGATCTCAAGAGGAGAAAGGAGGAGAAAAGGTCAAGATTCGTCAAGTTCTTGCGATTTGGTTTTGGATTTCGCCAAGGGTTAATTCCTATGAGATATGTGAGTTCACATAGCGTTGGTTCATTCACCCATGAGCCAAACATGTTTATTTTAGTGTGAATTCGCCCTAAAAAGTTGAAAGTTTGAATGTTTTTTATATTTGTTCTTGAATTGCTTCTATTCTTGAATTTACGATGAGTTTCTTGAGATAATCATGTCTATTAGTAGAGTGTTTTGATTTAGATTCTTGTATACATGTTTTGGGTATCTGAATCTAAAGAGAAATTGAGAAAAGGATTCAAATTTAATTGAACTAATATCACAAAATGAGTTGGAAAATTCGTCAAGTTTGTCAGGGGGAAGCTTGTGCGGCGATCCCCTAATGTGCCAGGGAGGCTGGGGTGTCGCACCAGCAATGCCCCCAAAACCAGTCTCTGAACATTAGGGGTTGGCGCCCCGCGCCAGTAGTGTGCCCGAGACGTCTGCCCCTACCCATTTTTCATCGTTTAGCCTGTTTGAGTCCTTCTAAAGTGTATTAACACTTCCTATCGATTCTTACTACTCTAAATGACTTCTAAACATCTAGAAATCATCCAGAAACATGAATCATAACCTTGAATCCATAAATTAAAATTCAAGGAAAGTTAAGAGCCAAGTTTTGAGATTTAATAGAGTTTTTCCAAGAAGTCTTTCGCAAATGCTTTAAACTTGTTGAAAGACTTGAGTTTTGAGTTCAGTAAATAGTGACAAATGAAGTTCATTTTCTTCAAAAGTGTATATGGGAAGTATGTATTCCCAAACAGTAAATGTTTTTCACATTTAAACAAGAGAGGAAACACCGATTTCCAAAGGAGCCTTTGAGCTAGTTTTTTAGTAAAGAATAAATATTTTCACATTTAAGCAAGAGAGGAAACACTGATTTCCAAGAGAGCCTTTGTGCTAGTTTTTGAGTAATTATGTCAAACCACAGAAAGAGTTATGTTTATAAACATATGAGCTAGTTACATTTTGGGAGTAGTATTGAGCACCGATTTGGGGACAAGTTGAGTTTAGATAATTCAAAGTCTCCATAAACCATGTGGCCAACATGGGTAGAGAGGTTCATACTTTTTATATTATTCCTTAATGATTTTTAGCATAGACTACTAGATCCACTTATTAGGTAGGTTCTATACCACTGGGAAGTTATAGGACGGCCCTGGTAGTGTGAGGCAAAACGTTATATCATCACATAGCTCATAGTGATGGTTGTCCGTTAGATAACTCCTACAAAAATATTTTGTATTCTTATATACACAGAGTTTACTTGTATTTCCACATACAAACAGAGTTTAAATTGTATCCTTGCATACAAACTGAGTTACTATTGTATTTTTCAATACACAGAGTTGTTATCCACATGTTTTAAAGCTTTTCTTTATATTGCATTTATATTACTACTTTATATTGAAATGAGTTGAGTTGAGACCATGTATGTTCCTTCAGTTTCTTTCAAGATTGTGTCTTGTGTTAGAGTTCCCCTCGCATGCTTGTACATTTTATGTACTGATGTTAGTTGGCCTGTATCATTATGATACAGATACAAGTAACTAGGATAAGCATCCAATGCATCGTTGATCCAGTTGAGCTTCAAAGTTGTTGGTGAGCCTCCTTGCTTACGGAGGGTCCCCTTTTTATTGTTTTTCATTGTTATAGTTCATTAGAATGTAGTGGGTCTATTCCCGACATCCATCTCATTTGTTGGAGGCTTCATAGGCAGTTAGTTGATGATAGTTCTTGAGTCTTTCTATTTTAGTTTTGATGTTTGAGACATGAGTTGCCATTTTGGCTAGTGAATGTTTCTTTTAAGATAATCAATGTTTATTGCATGAGTTTATCTTTTGGGAATGTTTCTTGTTATTTAAGTCTTCCACTAAGAGTCAAGCCAGGCCAAGGGTTCTCTTGGGGCCAGCAATGGTTCTCGAGTGCCAGTCCCGCCCAAGGTGGAGGCTCGGGGCGTGACAAACTCACTAAATTCTTATTTCATCGCTATTAGAAAAAATGACAATAGTTATAAGAGCGAAGTTGATGATATCAAGCTGCAACAAATTCTCTAAATAGGTAATCACGTAAAACGCACGTGTCCAAAAACAAGTATATATATATATATATACTACCTTAAAAGCATGAACTCCTAACATGAATGTTAAATTATTATTATAATACCCCCAACTTAAAACACCCAATTTATATATATTCTATAGTTAATATTATATTTATATACACTATATTATATTAAAAGAAAACAACTTTTCACATTGATGGATAGTGTTTTTCTGAAAGGTTGTGACTTTTATAGAGTTGTTACTTTTATAGAGTTGTGACTTTTTTGATGAGTTATGACATTTCCAAAAGGTTGTGATTTTTCTGAAGGGTTGTGACTTATCTGAAAAGACACGATAAGCATATTTTCATACTATCGTTTGTTGTCTATAAATAGAGGGGATTTCTCACACTTTTGAACTACGATTTTTGTAAGTTTTCTATTCTTCTACTTATAACAAGGAAGATTGTGAGAGTTGTTCGATTATGCAATTACAATATTTTTTTGTGGGTAAATTAGATAGGTCAATAAAAATTGATGCAACAAGGAAAATGAAGTAACTCAACTTCAAACGAGAAGAGTATCGTGATAATTAATATGCACTCATTTCATAGCCATAAAATATACTTTTGCAACAACCCTTACTTGACAACAAGTTTAATGATTTTCGGTTGCACAAACTACAACTTCGTGTTCAGAATCTGAAAAGTCTCAAACTATTGGAGAAAAAATATTTGATCAAAAACTTGTTTGAAGAATCCAAACTACATTTAATAAGTACTCTTTCATTTTCAATTTATTTGTTGTACTTTTATTTTTATTTAGTTTAATATAGAATGTTCTTTTTTCTTGGAGTGAGGACGCATCTTTAAGACCACAAAGTTAAAAGGCATTTTTATATATTCTACATATGATCCTTAAATTAAAATTTTTCTTTATTTTTAAAAATTTCATATCAAATTAAAATTATACCAATCTATATCTATCTTCTTCTTTTTTATCTATACTACCTTAAAAGAATAAACTAATAACTTAAATGTTAAATTATTATAATACCCCCAATATAAAACACCAAATGTAGTATATATTCTATATTTTATATTGTATTATATTTGTTTATGTGTATTATATTATATTATATTAAAGGAAGACAACTTTTCACATTGAAGGGTTGTAACATTTTCGAAAAGTTATAACTTTTCTGATGAGTTGTGACCTTTTGAAAGGGTTGGGACTATTATATAGGGTTGCGACTTTTCCGAAGAGTTGTGACTTTTCCGAAAGGTTGCGACTTTTCAAAAGTGTTATGACTTTTCCGATAACATTTTACCTTTCTGAAGGGTTGTGACTTATTTTTTATAAGACACCACAATTAGTTTTTTGTACACTACCCTTTGTTGGCTATAAAAAGAGGGGCTTCATCAAATTTTAATCTACATTTAAAGAAAATATAAATATTATTATGATTGTTTTTAAAACACTCAATTTAGTATATCTTCTATATTTATATGATAAGAAACAGTATGCACATACTAATACTACACATTTTTAACTATAAATTGAGGGGTTTTCTCACATTTTAAACTACGGGTTTTTATGTTTTCTATTAGTCTCTTCTTAAAACCTCAAGTTTGATTTACAAACGTTGACAATCTCAAAGTTCAATAAAATTAGAACAATCCATAATATGAATGTTAAATTAATCTAATACTCCAGCTAAAACATCCAATTTAGTATGTCTTTTATATTTTTTATCAATATTTATTTATATTATATTATATTAAAAGTAAAAACACCTACAAAACAATAATAACAAAGTAATGAACTATGGGAAAGGGAGTACAAAGTTAATTTAAGGTGTAACTAACAGATTTTAATAGTGACTATTTTTTTATTTAGCAATATTCATATTATATTTTAAAATAGTGTGGTACATGATTTGATTTTCACGGGCAACGCACGTGCGTCAAAACTAGTATATACCCACAACTTATATGCATAAACTCGGAAAAAAATATAGTCTTCCATTGATGACCAAATGAAGCGATCTATCAAATCTAAATTCTTGCAACCCACGTAAAAGATAGAAAAAAAAGTTGTTCATCATCAAGATGGCTTATGAATTTCTGCATACTCCACATAAGGCATAAAATTAAGAAATCTTTTGTGGCGATTGATGTTGAAATGGAATCAAACAAATTTACAAATCATTAATTCTGATCAAGTTAAAATGAGATCAATGAATTTGAAAATATTGAACTCCAGTGAATTTGCATTTAATCCTACCTCACTGAATTATGATGTTATCTATTAACAAAAATGACAATGTTACAAGAGTGAAGATACTGATATCGAGCTGTAACAAATGTTCTAAATCAGTAATCATGTGCAACGTACGTGTCTAAAAACTAGTATATATATACAACTTATATGCTTAAATTGGGAAAGAAATATAGGCTGCCATTAACAACCAAATGAAGTGTCCTATCGAATCTAATTTCTTGCATCCCAAGTCAAAGATGGAAAACAAAAGTTGTTCGTCATATATATATATATATATATACACACACACACAACTTATATGCATAAATTGGGTAAGAAATATAGGCTTCAATTGAGGACCAAATTAAGCGCCCTATTAAATCTAAATTCTTGGAGTGCAGGACAAAGATGGAAAACAAAAGGTTTTCATCGTCAAGATGGTCTAAGAATTTCAAAAGACTACACAGAAGGCATAAAATTAAGAAATATTTTGCAGCGAATGATGTCCAAATGGAAACAATAAATTTACAAATCGTTAATTCCGATCAAATTGAAATGTAATCAATGGATTTCCAAATCTTGAACTCTAGCAAATTTGAAGTTCATCCTACCTCACAGAATTCATATATCATCTCTATTAGTAAAAATGACAATGGTTACAAGAGCGAAGATGTTGATATGGAGCTGCAACAAATTCTCTGAATCGGTAATCACGTGTAACACACATGTCGAAAAACTAGTATGTATATGTGTATGTGTGTATATATATATATATATAAAAAAAAAAAAAAAAATTGGGAAAGAAAGATAGGCTTCCATTGACGACCTGAAACGCCTTATCAAATCATATTTCATGCAACCCAAGTCAAAGATGGAAAACAAAAGTTTCTCATGATCAAGATGACCTAAGAATTTCCATAGACTCCATAAAAGGTATATAATTAAGAAATCTTTTGTGGAAAATGCTGTCAAAATGGAATCAACAAATTGATAAATCGTTATTTCTAATCAAGTGGAAATGGAATCAACCGATTCGAAAATCTTGAACATAAACGAATTTGAAGTTAATCCTACCTCACTGAATTCTTATGTCATCACTATTTGAAAAATAACAACGGTTACAAGATAGAAGATGATGATATCAAACTGCAACAAATTCTCTGAATCAATAATCACGTACAATGCATGTGTCAAAAACCTAGTGTATATATATATACAACTTATATTCATAAACTGGTAAAGAAATATATGCTTCTATTGACGACCTAATGAAGCACCCTATCAAATCTAAATTCTTGCAACCCAAGTAAAATATGGAAAACAAAAGTTGTTCATCATCAAGATTGTCTAAGAATTTCCACAGGCTCCACAAAATGCATAAAATTAATAAATCTTTCGAGGACAACGATGTCGAAATGGAATCAATAAATTTATTTATTGTTAATTCTGATAAGTTTAAACGGAATCAACAGATTTCCAAATCATGAACTTTAGTGAATATGAAGTTAATCCTACCTCACTGAATTATTATGTCATCGCTATTAGTAAAAATTACAACAATTACAAGAGTGAAGATGATGACATCGATCTGCAACAAATTCTCTGAATTGGTAATCACGTACAATGCACGTGTAGGCTTTCGTTGATGACCAAATGAAGTTTCATGCCCCGAGGCTACCCTCTGAGCGTAAACATGAGACCTAGGATCACGAGTTACCCCAAGTTAACCCTAAGTTGTCATATCATAAGCAAACCGAATGTATATATATATGAAAAGATGAAATAATGTGGAAGCTAAAATTTGAGATAACTAAAAGTGGGGAATACCCAATACTGATTTGAATATGTATAAAATTTGAAGAGTTTAGTGATATTGAACAATCACTCAAAGACTAAAGCTGAATCAAATACTTTGTCTGAAAAAGCCTCTAAATGACTAGAGTTGTTGGAGCTAACCCTAGCAAAACTGAAATAAAAGACTAAATCTGAAACATGTTTATTGTCCGCGAAGTATGAAGACTCACCACTGATGCTGCTGAGTATGGATCGGGAACCGATCTACACGTGATTTGAATGTTGAGGACCTGAACCTACATCATGAAAAGATGTAGCATAGAGTATGCATCAGTACTTTGAAGGTATTGAGCATGCATGATAGGATAAATGTTGAACAAACATATAAGCTTAACAAGTGTACTGAACAACAATATAATCTGAACATGATAGAAATATTGAAATATACTGAAAAAGAACTGAACTGGATGCAATGACCAAGTACTGAACATGCTGCGACTGAATACTGAAGTACAACTAAAAACCAGGTCGAATGCACTAGAGTCTGACTGTGGAAGCTACTATTAAATGACATAAAAACCCTCACGAGCTAAACATGGAGTCTGATGTATACGCTTCATCGAGAGGACCCAATATACCTGGCCAGGGGTATACAAGCATGACTGTTCAATGTATACGCCCTATCAATAGGACCTAATATACCTTGAAAGTGGTAAAAAGGCATGAAGGGCGTGATCACTAAAGTTGATGCCTATAGAGGGGACTTATAAACCTACTGGGGCACGTAGTTCTGGAACTATATGGGTACGATGAACCCTAGTCCAACTCGATGTTAAGTCTACTTCCAACTGACTATGTATGTAGCACATTATGACTGAATTATTGAAATGTTGAATAGCTCAAAATACTGACATGGAAAATCTGAGAATGTAACAATTAAATAATGATAAGGTGACATTTGAAAATTGAAGCATGTATATCTGCTTAACTGACCTAGCATGTGTAATTCATGAAATAAGAAAATCTACACAACTAGGGTTCTGAGTTTTATGCAAAGAACTAAGCAACGATTCCACAAAAACATGATAATCTGATTTGGAAAATTCTAACAGCTAAATCACAACTAATATCTAAGGTTTTCGAAACCCTTGGTCGAAGCAAGATATAGGAATCAAGAATTTGAATTTTAGGGACGTAGTGGTCGAAAGGAATCCACCAGTGAAATCCTACATACCTGGTAACAAATTTCACGGAGAAATCTTTCAATTTCGGGGCTGGAACTGAAGAAAACTTTCTGCATTCTTGTAGGGGTTTGAGTGGCATGTTTCTTCTAGAAATTTGAATAATGTTTTGATTATGTTCGGACTAGGTTATTAGGCTTAAACGAAGTAAAACGATGTAGTTTAGGCATCAAACAACGTAGTTTAAGTGTCGAACGCATAGGCGAAAGGACCAAAATGACCCTGATTTAAATCTGGCAAAGCCCATCCATGAAGGGAATGATGGTCCGTCGTTTGGACTACCGACCGTCATTTGGGTTCATCGTTTAAGATCTGCCTGACAGGGCTTCACTAAAACGAGCATAACTTTTTACTCGGAGATGGGATTTTAGCATACCGAGTGGAGTTGGAAAGAGGATTCAATTATCTTTCATTTTATAGTTTATGGGCTACCTAATTCATTTTTTCCTAAGAGATATGACAGTTTGAAGTTGACCCAATAACCAATTCCCTTTAATTGGCTGCTGACCCTCACCTATGCTCAGGCCGTCATGATCGATCGTGGGTGGGATCAGAGAGTATAAAGATTTGTGCCTTAATGATGGAACCCAAACTACGATCCGTGGTCCTCCCTATGGTCCATGGGTGGTTACTTTGGTACGGGCAACAGATTTTCTGAAAACTAGGATTTTCTTCGTTTTGAGATCCGAGGTGTTACATGAAGCGCCATATCAAATTTAAATTCTTGCAACCCAAGGCAAATATGGAAAATAAAAGTTGTTCATCATCAAGGTAAAAAAAACTAGTATATATATAAATCTTATATGTATAAACTGGGAAAGAAATATAGGCTTCCATTGACAACCAAATGAAGCGCCCTATCAAATCTAAATTCTTGAAACTCAAGTCAAAA
Source organism: Solanum verrucosum (assembly GCF_900185275.1). NCBI lineage: Eukaryota > Viridiplantae > Streptophyta > Magnoliopsida > Solanales > Solanaceae > Solanum > Solanum verrucosum. The sequence continues at coordinate 1,376,999 of NW_026020157.1, forward strand.
ATGGAAAACAAAAGGTGTTCATCATCAAGATGGTCTAAAAATTCTGTGGTCTCCACAGAAAGCATTAAATTAATAAATACTTAGGGGCCAACGTTATCGAAATGGAATCAACAAATTTACAAATCATTAATTCCGACCAAGTTTAAACAGAATCAATGGATTTGCAAATCTTGAACTCCAGCGAATTTGAAGTTAATCCACCTTAGCGAATTCTAATGTCATCGCTATTATCAAAAATGTCATTGGTAACAAGAGCAAAAATGATGATATCGAGCTACAACAAATTCTCTTCTACTCATCTCAGTTTCATTCAAGTAAGAATTTGGAATAAAGCTCTAATCATGTTGATAAAAAACCGTAGAAATGGAGTATTGTGTTATTCCATATTCACTTAACCTAGAGAATAGTACTACTAAAAATGGGGAATCTTCATGTACTTTTTGTGATATTTGTGAAAATGCATTTCCGTTGCCAAACACATTGATGCAGGGCAGCAATTGCAATCATCGTTATTGTGAAGAATGTATACAAAATTATATAGGTAAAAAAATTAAGGGAAAAGGGACAAATATACCACCGAACTATTGTAAATGGTATGCAGATACCCTCTGTCATACTTTTGGGAAATTGGTACCCTTGCGTCCAAAAACCAGAGCATGTATATACCCTTCATAATAACAGACATACACGTGTCATAATTTTATTCATCGACCCGTCATTTATTAAATATCGGATCGACAAATAAGATTATGCCACGTGTCCTTATTTAGTTTTCCATTATAGTGAAAGACATATATGCTCTAGGTTTTGGACACCAAGGGCACCAATGTCCCAGAAGTACGACGGAGGGTATCTGCATACCATTTACGATAGTTCAGAGGTATATTTATTCTTTTCCCAAAAATAAAAAATGATATCCATGAGATTTCTATCAAGTGCCTTGTTTCTAGTTACAAGGGAATTATGGATCTCAATTCAATAATGCCGACTGATTTTCTTATGCTAGTAAGATATACCAATCGATGAAGAAAAGTTCTGGGTTTGCCACTAGTTATTGTGTGCCCTGTTATGGATTGTATGGGTACACTGGTTGTTGATCTAAGGGGATACCCAATTAGGGAATGTCCTGCGTATTGAAAACTTTTATTTGTCAATTGAAAATGTTTGCATTTGGGAATGACATGTGAGAATTATCAGTTTAGTAGGCAATTGAATTCTCTGTACTAGAAGCAACAATATAGATGATATCATGATGAACTAGAGGAGGAGGAAGAAGAAGAATGATATGAAGACAAAGAAGAAGATGATGAAGAAGAAGAAGAGGGAGAAGGGGAGGAAACTCCATGATCAGAAACTTAGATGAATGTTAAAAAGGTCAAGTTTTGTTTCCTTGGAGAAAAAATAGCAATTTTGAATTGTTATTTACTCTATATGCAGAGTCTTTGTTGGTTAAAAAACAGTATCAAAGGACTTTTATTAGATTTCAATTAGTTGTTAAGTTGGTGAAAAAAATAATATGCAGGGTCTTTATGTTTCAATTAGTAGTTCAGTTGAGTTGGACTAGAAATAGTTGGGCTCCTAGTAGTGGTGGCCTATTGTCCTATGTAAGTTTATCCCAAAATGCGCTAAGTCTTCTATTTTGTAGACAATTTATTCTATTTTATATAGATTACAGGTTTTATAACATACTATCATGTCCATATTTCTTTTATTTTGAATCTCTTGTTCAAATTATTTTTTACTACATCACGTATTAGAACAAAGTATTCAAGATTTATCTCACACGTGGTTTTAAAAGTAAAAAAAAAGTTTAATTTTCTTTCAAAAATAAGGAAGGAGGTTGTAGGTGTCACATCCTAAATTAGGATAAAAAATGTCATACCGGCGAAACACATTAGATATGTTAAGTGTATATGTAAGCAGCCCTTATACTTTAATGATGCATTTTAAATATGTGCGGGTCTATGCCCGGATAGGATAATAACACTAGTGAGTTAGGCGGTTACATATGGTATATTAGAGTCACTTTTATGTCAGTTGTGTAGATGTCAGCTATTGTTCGACTGAGTTAAGCAAAAATTAATCCCGAAAAGGTGGGACAACATCCTTGCTAGGTCTTGGCAAATCTCCTGTTCTGGGGAAAATCACATATGGTGGGACAAACCTCAACAAGGACTTTGATTCCATAAGAGAGGTTGTTTATGACACCCCTCCTTAGGAAAATAAGTCCACATAAGAAAACACATGTAAGTAAGCATACCTTACACTTAGTGATGCGTTTTAAAGTTTGGCGGGTCTAGACCCAAAACACGGGTTGGGCCATTGTTTGGTTGGAAAAGGCAATGTAGAATTATCGACATATATTTTATAAGATAGGGTTTATGTGACACCCCATCATAGTATAAGAACTCTACATCGACAAAACATAAGAGATATACTAGATATATAAGTAAAAAGTCCTAACACTAATCTAGTGATGTGTTTAAAGCCTTGTTGTTCTAGGCCCAGAGCAAACAATATCACTAGCAGGTTGTAGGATGTAAAAAAGGTGGTGTACATAATATTTTAAGGGATAAAAGATCTATATTGGGAGATTTAATTAAATCAATTTGGGGGCATGATTCAGTTGTTGGCTCTTTGAGGTTTCATTTCATTTTTCCCATGTTAGTAAATATTCACCTTGAAAGGAAAAAGTACGTTATCACAGGTGAAGTTTCTAGGTTCTTGTTTGCTAATTAATTTGCTTTTATATTCCCTATCTTGTAATTTGATTTTATTTTCATTTAAAATTAATAACTGAAAAATTGAACCAAAATTCATAAAAACAACAAAAGTGATAACCGACCCGTAAATACCCCTATCTACGACAATGAGCTCTTTTTGTGTACTTCAGTTGTTCTATTCAAACTCTTATCTCAATTTGTATTTTTGCTATCAGTACTTATATATGTACATGAATCTCCTTGAATATATTTGTCACGACCCGATTCTACACCCTGGACGTGGCCCACACTCAAGAACCATTGTTTGTTCCGAAGTGAACCCCAATCCTGGTTGACTACAAGCGAAAGACTAACTTAAGCGTACAAAAGCTTAAAAACAACTCAAGGAAGATACATATTGCAAACTACTCAACTTTTTCTATCTATGAAGCCTCTACTATTACATAAGGATATCGGGACAAGACCCACAAAATCTCAAAACTACTAAATGTAAGATAAAGGTGAGGTCCTCTGAAATATAAGAAGGCTCACAAAAGCTGACTGGAACATCCCATGACCTCAACGAAATGCCTGTTGATGATCCTGAATACCCGTATCTATATCATGAAAAGATCTAGGCCAAATGGCTCAATAATGGTGAATTAGCTACTACAACTATGGAAATATTATATAAGCTTGAACTGGTGAGAAAGAAACATACTTACCTCTTCTCAACTCAACTCAACTCAAAGAAACACAGTTCAATTCAACTAAAGGAAACATAGTTCAACTCAACTCTGAGAAAATAGGGCTCAACTCAATGATAAGATATTCAACTCAGTGAAAATAGGCTCAACTCAATAATAAGATATTCAACTCATTGAAATAAGGCCCAACTCAATAATAAGATACTCGACTCTGGGTACTCAACTTCTGATACTCAACTTTGGATACTCAACTCAATATAAAACAACAATGCATATGCAATATATGGAAATCTTTTAAAACAGTAGAAAGAAACTCAATGTATTGAAAAATACAATAGTGACTCAGTTTGTATGCAAGGATACAAGATAAAATCTGCTTGTATATAAAAATACAAATTAAACTCTTTGTATATAAGAATAGAAAACATCTCTGTGGGAACTTCTCTAACCGACAACCATTACTATGAGCTATGTGATGATACAACATCTAACCCATGCTACCAGAGTCATCCTATACTTTGTCGGGATATAAAACCTACTACTAAGTGGATCCACTAGTCTATGCTAAAAAATATTTAGGAATCGTCTAAAAAGTATGACCCTTTCTACCCACGTTGGCTACATGGTTTATGGTGGATGTGAGTTATCTTAACTCTCCCTCATATCGGTGCTCAATACTACTCCAAAATATACTTAGCTCATTATGTTTTAAAGAAAACACTTCCGCTTTCTGTGGTTTGAGATTATTACTCAAAAATCTTTCTCTTAAAAGAGATGGTACTCAAACTGCTCAAAAATATTTTGAAAATTTCATTTTCCTCTCATCATAAATGTAAAAACATTTACTCTTGGGAATACTTAGTTTCCATATATCATTTTAAAGAAATTGAACTCAACTCTACTCTTCCTCAACTCAATCTCAATTCTTTAAAACAAGTTTTTAAAAAAATTGTAGAAAGACTTATTAAAATAGGTTTCATGCCGAATTATGGACGTGAACGACTCAATTCAAGTTTTTCAATAACATGCATAGAATTCAATACTTGGAACTCAACAACTCCTATACTCAAGGAGTCAATGATACTAGTCATCTCAAGAATGCTCGACTCGGGGGGTTCATGCGGAATTATGGGCATGAACTACTCAACTCAAGAGCTCAATGATACTTCTCATCTCAAGACTGCTCAACTTATAGGGTTCTTACGAAATTATGGGCATGAACCACTCAACTCAAGGACCTTCATAGGTAACATATAGTAGTGCCATGATTAAGAATATAATCACAAAAGTGTTAGGAACTCAATACTACAGACATAAAGCTTGAAGATACTACTCATCTCAAAGATACTCAACTCATATAGTTCATGTGGAATTTATAGGCATGAATGACACAACTCGAGGGTCTAAATAACAATATGAAAATCATGTGTATGACTCTTCTCATTCTCATACTTACTTTCTCAAAACTTAGCTCAAAATCAATAATTGATCTCAAAGGATTCACAACTGAACTCAAAGGCTCTCCAAACTCTACTCTTGACTCTCTCTTGAATTTTAATAATGAATTAAAAAGTTATGATTCATATTGTGAAGGATCTCGTGATGATAAAGTAGACTCATGAATACATTCTCCTTATTCTCATACTCACTTGCTCGAGTCTTGTAATAAGTTTTTTGAAATCGTAGAAGACTCCTCAAAGATACTCAAAGGGATTTTCTCAAAATGTTCGAAAGAACTATCAAGACTTAACCCTTAACTCTACCATGAATTTGAATTATGAACTAAAGTATATGATTCATGTTATGAATGAATTCTAGGTGTTTAGAAATAGTTTAGAGTAGTTAGAATCAAAAGGGAGTGAAACATGATTGTGGTGCACTGCTGGGGCGCCACCCTAGCCCATCCCCAGACATTTTTTTTGTGAATTTCGTCTCTCCTTTTTTTATCCTAAATCGCTTCTAATCAATTTCTCTTCTCAAGTTTTCCTTAGATTCAATTACCCAATATAAGTACACAAGAATCAAATAAAAGCAACTCTTAATCTCAACGTGATTACCTCAAGAACTCATCAAACCCATCCTAATTCAAGAACGAAAACAATACTTCAAGAACACTTATCAGGAACTCAAATCCTTAAACTTTTGACAACAAAATTACGCTGAAAATAACATGATTGGAGTGTGGGTGAACGAACCCAAAACTATGGAAACTTACATACCTCTTAGGGATCAAACCCATGGCGAAAATCCGCAACAAAACTAAACAACCTCGACGAACGCTTTGATCCTTTCCTTCTTTCGCCTTTTTTCTCTCTTTTCACTTCTTGAACTCCCAACTAAAACCCTAGGAGTATATAAGGATTATAAAAATGAACCTAATCAGTTAAGACCCCTAAAACCATACTAAAAATGAATTCAATTTGATTGGGTAAGGAAAAGAGCAAAATACCCCTCACTATTTTCGGGTAACTTTCCTTAATTGGACAGCCTGACTTCAGAAGGGCATATCTCACTAATTCTAACTCTAAACTTAGCAAACTCGTTTGAGTTTCAAAGATAATTCAAAAACCTTTCATTTGATATCTTATGGCCACCTAACTCATCCTGTGCTAAAAGTTATGGTCGTTTGAAGTTGACCCAAAACTTATAATACCTTGGGAATGACTTGAATGAACTCTTTTTCGTTCTTTTTGTAACTAAAGGTGCTACATCTAGTGAACTTAACACCCAAGAAATTTTAAATTCCTTAATAAAATCCTACTCACACCAAAGGATGATTTAAGTCTTAGTTCAAAAAATTTCTGGGGTGATATTGGGATCATTCGCCCTCGAATGACGACTGGACTGGGTATGGAACGGGGTTACTCTTATCATCTTTGTCATACAAACTAGAATTTGCCCGCATTACTATTTGGAACCAACTAAGGACTCTCATTTAGCTATTTCTCAAAGCAACACCTCACCCTCTTCTTCCTCCTCATTTATAACCTTATACAGAATTATCACACCATCATTATCACGATAAGATCATAAACCTTCTCTTTCTAACATCACTCCATTACTAAAAGGACCACTAAAAAGATATCCCTGAACTCTTTAGAACTCATTACTCTCTTATTCTCAAACACTTGACTTATTTTCTCATCTTGTCATCTCCCCCTTAGGTCTAAAGCTCGCACTTGAAAACTATGGACCTATTCCATAACCTCTAAATTGATCTACATCCTCTTTTACTATAACACTCATGAGAAATTTATCCCATGACTACCAAACTCTCCATAAGCTGGTACTAAGACCTCTTTCTAAGGTGTTTCTCTTAACCTCTTCTGATTACATACCACCTTGGCACACCTCTTAATGCTCTTTTTACTTAGCCACACTTCACAACCCTTATTTAAAGGTTAGGGTCTCTCACTTGTACCACTCATATTTATTGCAGCTAACATCTCAATTTCTCACATGCTCTATATTAAGTCTTCTAGATAAAATCTCAAGACTAACATCATCACCCTCATGTTGTCATTCTTTTGATCATGACACTCATCTCAAATTGAAGCTTAATGTTTGTTACTAAACCTGAATATCAATATGAATGCCCATTTACTAGACTAATTTACAACTACTAGATACAAATTGAGAAACGTTCATCCCCTAGGACCTTATGACAAGTAGTCAATCCTTATTTCTTAGTCTTCGTACTCACAAATTACCATCACATTCCAGTTCACAACTTAAGTACTACTTACTCACTTACTACGCATTATCTCTCAAATAGTTCTATCACCCTTTGAATTCCATGGGGTTCTCCTTTCAAAGTTCATAAGCCTAGCTTGGGTCTATAACCTCATGAATCCTCTGCTATATGATTCCACACATAAATTTAGTCTCCTCCAATAGGATGACACATTGTCATCAACTTTATTCTGGTTAACAATAAACTCCAACTTGTCTTGACTAGTAAATATTGCTCTTTCTTCTATCAAGAACTCTTTACAACATTATTATTCCTTATTCTACTCAGAAAGAAACGCATCACTTATAACTGACTAGGTACACAATTGCAATAACATAATATGTCCCATCACTGTCTGCTTTCCTTAGATTACTAAACCTCAGCATATTCTTCTCTAATTATGGGCACTCTCACTACTACTGCTCATGATCTCATAACTCATGCTACCCTTTTAAGGCATAAAATGCTACCCAAGCTCTAATCATACTTCTTCATAAGGATCTGAATCGAAACAAGGCTTAGAGAAAAAAAAGTACATCTCACTTTTAGCTTGAACGCACGATTCATATGAACATGAGGTCATTCCTATGAAACTCAATACTTAACTCACTCATGGGCTACTCTCAAGCTCCTTTGGAGTCTCATGACTTCCTCAAGACTCTTTCTAAGAACAACACATCGATAAAGGGTTGACTTTTCTTTTCAACCACCTCTAGTATGAGGGGTAGTCGAATGGATATGAAAACGCACTAGTTAGAATAAATCTATATGACATAACTCTATTGCACAATTAAGACTATGAAAGATGGGAAACTTTTCTTAAATGCTTGTAGTCAGTCATTTATAAAAGAAGGGCCCTCACAACCATAAACACGACCCTACTGAGAAGACTAAGCGGTCAAGTCAATTTTGATTGGAGTGGTGTAACACTTAGGATTAGAGAAGACTAAGCGGTCAGGTTAAGTAACAAAAAATGGACCTTGTAACCCTCCACGGAGCCCTAGAAAGGTCGTGAAGGTGACCAAAGTCCGTTAACAGGCTCGTGAGGTCTTCTAGAATCTGCCCCTGGTAGGCTTCACCTTGACTGACGACCCGTGGTGATGTTGATGAGTCGTTAAAGGGGTCGTCAAGTGGGTCAAATAAGAAGGGGTTCTCCCCTAGTCACATAAAATATCAAGTTCTATTATAAGTATATAATAATTGTATTCTTTTTTTTTTCACTTTATTTGTTCAAGTTATTATGTGGATAGTTAAAACATGAATTTATTTTTCATAATTTTTTAAATATATTTTGAATTGTCAATTATAGTAATTTATCGTATTTTAAAGTAATTTTAAATATATAAATTTATATGAGAAGATTGAAGATACTAATTCAAATTTACTCCAAAAATTAATTACTTTGACTCTTGTACAACTATGAATACAAACATATACTAAACAAACAAAAAATAATATGATCATCTCTATATTTTATGACACAACCAATACTTGTATGTTTGTAATATTCGATCCTTTCTTTTTCTTTCCTTTATTTTCCTATATAAAAGAATTGATCTTTATATAAAATAATTTTATGGGTCATTGTTGATTTTGCGAATAACAAAGAGAAAGTAACGGCAGCAACAACTATAATCAACAAACAAGAGCTGCATGATCTAAGTGTTGTGAAAACAAGAGATGATTAATTGAAGGTAATATGTGGCTACATCAATCCCCTATTAATTGAAGATGATTAATTTGTGTTAAATGCACGTTGTTGATTCTATCATGTGCTCACGGTGAAATTTTATTTTTGTAGCTACTCAAGGCGAGGGTCTATCAGGAGTAGTCTCTCTATCACAACGTTAAGGTTGACTATGCTGTTATTATTGATATTTATTAGGTTGATGAGCTATACTAAAGAAATAACTACATTGTATCTTTGATTTAGTTGATAAAAGTGTGATCTTTGATGATCAGTCTATCTATTGGCTCTAAAGAGGTTACATTTATCAACTTTTTTCTAGTTGTGGTTGATGATATATTCATAAAGGGGATGAATTAATTATTAATTTAAGAAAAAATTAAAGGTCAATTTCAATGTGAATGTTATCGTGGAAGCATGTTGATACAAATAATGGTTTAATGGAACACATAACTTACTTTTAAAGTAAAGATTTGTCTCACTGCAAATCAGTGAAAATTCATGCTATAAAAAATATTTTTTTTCCACTTGTTTTACATCTAAAAAATGCATATGAAAAACAATTGTTAATGTATAGTGAGAAGCTTCCTAATTTTTCCATTCCATTTTCATAGAATTAGCTAACTAAAAAATGCATGTGAATTTTTTTTGTCATTGAATATTGAGAAGCTTTCTAATATTTCCACTTGAAAGCATTACTATTTTCTTTCCTCACTGATAAAATTAGAAACTTTTTTATAATAGCCTATGACAGTTATCAATAGGAAATTTTAGTGTAAAAATAGAGATGTTTTATAGTGTATTTATCAAGCAATGACTTTTAACTACATCTCAATTTCAACATTAATTTTCCTTATCCAACTGCATGTTTTGTATTATGATGATTTTCATAAATTGACTAGATTATCATTTTAGAAGTAACAATTCAGAAGAGATGTGAACTAATGCACTACTAATTATCTCTCAATAGAGATCTATCAGACTATCTACCTCCCAAGATAGGGGTGAGATTTTTCTACTCTATTATTTAAGACCTCACGGGGAAATTACACTGAGTATATTATGTTTTTATTGATGATAGTAATTACTACAGGGCATATTTATTAATTCCTGCCATATATGTGCAAAATTTTACTCTTAGGACCTTGGTTTCTTTCTCAAAGAACCTACAACATGTACATTTAGAAAATTGTAGGTTCAATTGAACTAGTAAATAAGTCTACATCCACCTTTGAGTATAACTTCTTAAAAAATGTATTTTGGTGTAATCACTTAATCATTTGTATGATTTTGTCTACTGAAACAATTTAATATTACACTATTTTTTCATCGCTGAGTCATTTAAAATATTATTATTGTACTTGTATTATGATTTTTTATGAAACAAAAAAAATATCTTGTCTTATTATCTTATTTTATCGATGTCTCCAAATTTTAATACTAATAAAAAATTATGTTTTATTATTTGAAAAGCTTACTCCGGCTGAATTTGAGAAACATGATGAAAAAGAGACTTATATAAAATGGAATAATAATATTTGAAACTTTAATGACCTGTAAGGTCATTTTGAGAACTAAGCCCCTCTCTTTCTTAAAAGACTTTTTCCGTAAATTTTAAATGGAAATTTTGAATTACTCTTTTAACTACATGTATTTAATTAGTGATAATTTTAAATAATTAATTTATTTGGTGGTTAATGAGCCAAGCCCATATATAATATAATTTTGAAAAACTTTCACATATAGCAAACATAAAAATCATATTTGTATATTATAGTTATAGTTTGCATAATTGCGCTCCATAGCAAAATTTTATGTTTGCTATAGAGCTTTTGATTTGTATAATTCACTAGAATCATCCAATTTTATACAAATTATTCAGTTTTGTATAAATTCATTTATACACTGTAATTTGTATAATAAGATCTGTATTTGTATAACTATAAGTGTATAGGATGAAAATATATGTATTTGTATTTGTATATATATACTTTTCTCTAGCTTTTTACAAGCACAAACACATTTTATACCGAAATGTGTAAAATGTCGAATTGTATATCGAAAATGGCTAAATGTATATCGAATCAGATGGCAAAAAAGGGGATGTCTGCTGGAAATTACAATTAAAATAAACTATGGCTATAGCATTTAATTTGAATTAATTATTTGTTATTTCATACAATTTTCCCTATAATATAAGTTAATATCCTTTATTAATTTATATAATTCTTTTATTAAAAAAATAATGTGTGAAGAAGTGTGACATAACCTCGCCACAATCACATGGGCGACAAACTAACTGGAACAGGTAAGCATTAATATGCATCAATGTATTGTTGTATATATGCTAAATATCATATTATTATTAATATTTTATTATTATTATTATTATTATTATAGATAATTGTTAAAGTGAAAGAGAAAAAGGAAGTGGGTTTGAATTAAGAAAGAACTGAAAATTGGATTACTCGTTTTTTGTAATTGAGAAAAAGGCTGTTACTGGCCAATCATTTTATAATGATTTGGGTTATGATTAGACAATGATGATTTAATTAATAAATATAAATACATGGTGTATCAATGTTACGTTGTGAAATAGTAGTGTTCTCGTGATTTTTGTTCGTAATTTACTTAGTTGTTTCTTTAATTTTTTTATTATTACCATATTATTATTCAAGTTTGGATATATTGGTATATGTAAATAAATATTAGGTGTATGGTATTATGTGAATACCATTAGATTATGATATTGGAGGAACTAAAACTTAACACTAGGATTAAAATTTGGAAAAAATTATGAGAGTTGACATGTTAGTTGGCACAAAAATTAGGAACTTGATTACAAATTTGGGTGAATTTTGGGTCTAGACTAGACATATAGTAATATGGGTGGTGTTAGTTTCGGAATCTTATTGTGATTATTTATGTAAATGGATTGCATTGATTTGGAAGTCCAACGAAGGGGAAGGCTCAAGTCCCAGAGTAATTGTTCAATTATTTGAGGCTAGTGGATTTCTAAGCCCTTGTTAAGTGTATATAATTCGTGTATTTCCTTATAATATGTGTTTGGGAGTAATGACACTTGGTGATGGGTTGACTTGTCCATACTAAATAATTCTAATGTATGAAAAAGATAAAAATGAAAGGCAATGTGATTAATTATTGGTGTTTGATGTGTTGAGAAAAGTTTTCAAAAAGGCTTATTGATTCATTTTTTGATTTTGTATCATGATTGTATTGTTATGAAAATGATCATCTCCTCATTATTTGTGTTAACATGTCATTTGCATTGGTTCTGAGACATGGTTTTGATAAGCATTATGTGAATTAAGTAGGATGTATCATTTCGAGGGATGTGTCACGCACCCCAACATATACTATGATTCAAGGGACGTGTCGCACGCCGTAACAAATTTTATTATCGAGGGAAGTGTCGCACGCCACAATGGATTTTATTATCCAGGTTCGTGTCCCATGCCGTTATGGATGCATGGACAAATATGTCCCCGCATGGATCCTGAACTGAGAGATATTGGGTGTGTATCATTAGGTCAGACATGCATCACTATACTTGGCATTGCATTGCATTCCACATCTTTATAATTGGTGAATTTGACTTTGTGTGTTTGTGACCTTATGAGTTCCTTTCTGTGGAACTTGTGATTGATGAATATTGAGTTTGTTATTGAGGATATGTAATTGTTAGAGTGTTGGTTTTGAGTTATGTGCTAGGTAAATCGTGAACTGTTAGGTTGGGCTGCTTTTATGGAGGTTGTAGTTGTGGAGGTTTGGTTGGGGTATAAGGAGTACCCGTATTCTATTCCCTTAGTTTGTGTTTAGAAGTTTACTTGTTGAGTACGGTGTAGTTTGGTACTCCCCCCTTGCTTCTACATTTTTGTAGGTTATGAGATTGGATATTCATGACACTTTCTATTCACTTCTTTTCAAAGGCTTCCTATGGAGATTTGTGAGGTAGTTGTTTCTCATCTCAGCACACCTTATTACTCTTATTTATGATCTTGACTTGTGTTTTCTATCAAATCCATTGTAATACATTATAGGCTTGTACATGTGACAACCAGATTTTAGGGATCCAATTAAGTTAACTTATTTTCCGCATTAGTGACTGAGTATAAAACTTCTATATTTATTTTATTTCCACATTTTATCGTAATGATTTGTTTTTAGGATTACTTGTCTTGTTGGTATAAGACAAGTTCCATCACATCCATTTTTGGGTCGTGACAGTATCATTGTTTATGGTTGTAAAGTTTCGGTGGTGCATACTACACTGCTCAAATTTTATAATAAGTCTACAAAATATGTAAATGGATCAAATAACTTTAGTCATCGTGATGAATTTATCGTATGTATCAAGTTCAAAAAAAGAATGCTGATTCATTGATGCTCTTAAGGAGGAATGCAAAATGTACCGTGATGTATTAGCTAATGCACATCGGAAGTGTGTTGATATTCACACTACAACATTTTAGGCCTAAAGCCACACTAAATCAAGACAATGATTGAAAAGTGTTGCCTAAACCTTTTAAGGCTACACTTTTAAAGTGTAGCCTTAGTTTTTAGCTTTTGACCACGGTAATGTTGACAACACTTGTAAAACGTGCTCTTTAGTAGTATAGGCTACACTTTATAAGCGTTGTCACATCATGATATAATTGGCCACACCTATTTATATATATGAGTACACTTTTAAAATGTGCTATTTTTATAAATATAAAAACAACACTTGCCAAGTGTGACCTTATAGTTTTCACTAAAATATTATATTCTCCCCAACAAATTTAACTCTCCCTCCCATTTATATTTGGCGAAAAAGAAAATTCATAAACCATAAAAAAACTCTTCAAGTCTCTAAAAGATATTTTGGTTGCCCTAGATTTGAAATTATTCAAGGCTTTGTAAAATTGGATTTTCGCACAAATTAATAGGTATTTGTTGAATCAACACACAAAGTAATGTTTTTTCACAAAACAATTGCAGAATGATTTCAAAATACTTCTTTGATTTTTCACTATCTTTTGAGATACGAAAATTCTAAATCAAAGCTATTTTAGCTCCATTCACGATTTTCTCTTTGTTTTTCGCCCACATACAAAAATCCCTTATGATTTTGTCGTTGTTCACCAAGGACAGAGCAATGAAGATGATATCATAAAGCTTCATCACGTCGAAAGGGTTTTGTTGGAATAGAGTTTATCAGGTAGAAATTTCTTTCTTTAAAAGTCTGAATTTGTTGCATCTGGGTTTATTGCGTTGGGGTGGATTTTTATTTTCTTGTGTTATTGATTTTTGGGATTCTAGCTTGTGGTAGTATTACACCCATCAATTGATTCTTTGTCGTGGGCAATAGCCATTAATTTAGCATGAGAATTTCTAGTTTTCCTTAAATTAATAAGCTTATTCGGATTGAAATCGTCCATGAGAATGTAGGTTTTCATGTCATACTTATTAGTAGTATGTTGTTTCTGCTTTGGCCTTACTAGTTTATGAAACTTGAGCTTCTTAAATTGACTAGAAGGGTTCTGGCTTGTAGTGGTATACACCCATCAAATGGTTCTTTGTCGTGGGCATTTATTGATTAATTTTATCCAACTTGAATAAACAAATTTTGTGAAGAGAAGGTTAAATTTTCACCCTTGATTGATCATAGCAACATATAGAAATTAAATGTATCCTAAGTATTCCTACTATATATAGTAACAAGCTTGAAAGTTGAGCAAGTAAACAAATCTTCAAAGTAAATGTGTGCCTCAATTTTATTCTCTTTGTAGTCCATGTGATCAAGAACTTTTGAGGATGAAATAAGTGAATTCTCTTGTGAAAAACCAATGTGTTAAATTCAAGGTAAACTTTAAACAACAAAATATATAATTACATGTTTGAGAAACTTGGGCGACATTGTAAAAGTACAAAATGCACCCAAGGTTGCATACTTAAGACTCAAACAAATATTGATTGTTTAATACATATAGTTGTGAATAACTTATATTTGGCGGGTGAACGGTTTCTTCTATTGTTAAGCGTCTAAGCCTAAACTGTCTCATTCAACCTTTTAAGTTATAAGAGTTTTATGATTAGTTCAAACAACTACTTTTAGACCCGAGCTTGACTTTAACAAAATCCAAATGTCTATCCATGTCGACCTTATATATACCAAATGAAAGCACATATTAATTATGTTTTGCCAAATAATGTTCTACTAGCCTATCCTCGCATACATGGTTAAAGTAAATAAAGATTTTCTTGCTTTACTAAAGTAATGTTGACTGCTAACAAGTATTTGACATGCTTATTTTTTTTTGAGTTGCTTGGTTGATACGTAATAGACTATTGCAAAACATACTAACAAAGAAAAAACAGAAAACTCCAATAGAGGTTGCTTTGATTTCAAGCTCTAAGACTTGTTTTTGCCAATGCAATATGTTACTTTGGTTTCACCACCTAGTAACCTTAAAAGTTATCTAGTTGGGCAATTAGTAACTTTCTTGTATACAAATTGTGTAAATTTAAATTACTTGGTATAGATAATTAGTTAAGCAAAGAAAAATAGACTCGATTGCTTTGGATCGGAATTTTTTCCCATGTTTTGATGTTTATACTAATTGTGCAAGAGTATGCATGGCGTTGGTAATATTTAGTAGATGCTGTAAAAAATCCGATTTTCATTTTTTTGTACTTTATCAGATTGTATTGATGTCTTTTTTTACTTTATGTTGATATAATTTGTAGCATGCAACCAAAGAAAACAACGGGGAACCATCATAGTCAGAAATATTTATTGCAACTCGTACAAAGATGGAGAAAGAAGTTTAGGAAGATAGTCAAATTGTAATAGTAAGTACTTTTGTACTACATTCTACTTCTTCATCTTCTTATTATTATTCTTTCCTAGACTGCTCACTCAGACTGATTTTTTTTTCCATTCTTTATTGGAGTCGCTGCATTATTAACATGATTGTTATTCTGAAGTTACTGACGTCTTTAAATGAAAAGCTAATGCTAAAGTAGGAAACTGTAACACGTAATTTCATTAAATTGTATCTCTAACGTGGGCCTCAAAATAGTTATTGCACTCATTGTTCTTATGGTGCATCTGTCAACCATTAAATAAATGCTTCTAAGAAGGACTCTATCAAAAAAGGGACTAAAGCCTCATTTGGATCACTATTCTAAAAGGCAAATGAGCTCTACATTTGTCAAAATCTGAAAATAAAAAAGTTTGTGTGTTGGGTATGTTTCAGATGCTAAGGGTATTTATAGTACAAAAACTAATGTCATTTTTAATAGTTACACCAACACAGTTAAAGACAATATATGAACGTTTGACTTATGTTGGAATGTTTGAAAGGGATTTTAAGTGAGAAAACGTTAAGAAAAAATAACTAATATGGGTGAACTGCTTGATAAAATGTCATTTACCACATTTTTTGCTAGTTTAGGCCACACTTTAGAGGGGTGGCTTAAAGCCTAAAATATTGTAGTGTCATTTTGGCAAGTATGTTTTATTTTCATGCTTAATTTTTTTAATATTATGTTTTACATATGCAAGTTATTTACAAATTTGTTATTTATGTTAAAAAGAGTTATCTTCTAGTTGATCGATATGATTTTTATAATTTAAATATATTATTAAGAACATTTAGTACTAGTAATTGATCCTAATAATAATTTCCATTATGAAAGTAAAATTGATCAATTAAAGGAGATTCCATTTAATATGAACAACGAATTGAAAACAATAGCTTGCACATGAAATTAATGCATCAAGCATTTAGAAATTATCATTATCAACAACAATAACATACTTAGTACAATTCAACAATTAAAGTGTGAATAAGATATAGCGTATATAGATCTTAATCATACCTTGAGAGCTATAGAGGAACTTCACATAGCTCGGGATCTATTCTAGTGCTTCAATCAAATGGGCATTATTTGAGAATTGCTTCAACATTGAGATAAACTTATGATAATTTACTTCCTCAATTTTCTTCACTAATCATTGTTTCCTTTTCCTCCAAAACTATATCCTTGGGTTCCCCCATGTGTTCATCTTCAGTAATTCAAGTCCCTTTGGGTTTTCCACAACTTTTATAATAGGGGAACCTAAGGTTTATTTACCACACCGTGCAGTAACGGTCTTGCAATGACCATCATTTTTAATATTTTGGATTGTATTTCATTTGAAGTGTCCCTTTTGGGCGTTTATTCAAGGATAAGGGCATCTTACTTAACTCTTTCTGAAACTGTTTGATAGAAGTAGCATTCAACTCTATTTTTTGATTCATACTCAATAGGTCATTTCGTATCTCTTTGATATTATCATCAGAAACTTTAAACTATTTCATCATCTTCGTCATAACGTCTTCAAGACTTAAGAATCCCTATCCACCATCTCAATTTCTTGGGGTAACATATGCATCAATCCTTTCATTTCTTTTGTTGTCTCTCCCTACCTTATCACATTCTCTATCTTGGCCCCAATTTTGATCATTGTATCTGTTCCAATTTTATTTGTTATCACGATTGTAATTTCCACCTCAATTATGATTTTTCTCTCAATTGTAGTTGTTGTTATAATGTACTTGTCTTCTCAGTTTATGTTGCTATCCCAATTGTAGTTCTTACCTTGGCCAAGTAAAAAAATGGAAAACAAAAGTTGCTCATAATCAAGATTGTCTAAGAATTTCCACAGACTCCACAAAATGCAAAAAATTAAGAAATCTTTAGAGGCCAACGATGTCTAAATGGCATCAACAAATTAACAAATTGTTATTTCTGGTCAAGTTTAAATAGAATCAATGGATTTGCAAATCTTGAACTCTAGAGCATTTGAAGTTAATCCTACCTCACTGAATTCTGATGTCATCGCTATTAGAAAAAATTACAATGGTTACAAGAGCGAAGATGATGATATCAACTTGCAATAAATAACAATGCGCGTGTCCATAAACTAGTATGTATGTATATACATATATACTAGTTTTTTGACACGTGCATTACACATAATTACCGATTTAGAAAATTAGTTGCACCTCGATATCATCCTCTTCACTCTTGTAACAGTTGTCATTTTTTCTAATAGTTATGATATCTTAATTCAGCTAGGTAGGATTAACTTCAAATCCGTAGGGGTTCAAGATTTGCAAATTCGTTGATTACGTTTCAACTTGATCGAAATTAATGATTTGTTAATGTCATGCCCCGAGGCTACCCCTTGACGTAACACGGGACCTAGGATCACGAGTGACCCCAAGCTAATCCTGAACTGGCATATTATAAGCATACTTAAAGATATACTGAGCAGAAGCTTAACCTATGATATAAACTGAAATGGCGAATATCCAGTACTGATCTGAGTAACATATTGAATAAGAGTTTATCATACTTGATTATAACTCAAAATACTAGAAGAAATTTTAACTGTGTCTGAAATAAGCCTCTAACTGACTTGAGATGATAGGGCATACCCCCAGCTAACTCTATCAAAACTAAAACTAAAAAGCAAAGACTGAAGAGAAAACATATCAATTGTCCTACAAGAATAAGGACTCACCACTAATACTGCTGATCTAGAGATTGGAAACCGATCTATGCGTGATCCGAATGCTGAGGACCTGAACCTACATCATAAGAAGATGTAGCACAGAGTATCTGTCAGTACTTGAAAGGTACTGAACATGTAGGATAGGATAAAACTAAACAGTATACATAACTGTACAAGCATACTAAGCAATGATATAAGATGACCATGATAAAGATACTGAGATATAATGAAAATGAACTAAATTGAATGCAATGGCCAAGTACATAACATGCTAAAACTGAGTACTGAAATGTAACTGGTAACCTGGTCAATGCACTAAAATCTGACTATGGGAGCTACTAATAACTGACATAAAATCACGTGAGTTAAACGTGGCGTCCGATGTATTCGCCCCATCGAGAGGACCCAATATATCTTGCCAGGGGTATAAAGGCATGACTGTTATGATCACTAAATATGAAGCCCACAGAGGGGACTTCACATATGGGGGCACGTAATTCTGGGACTATGAAGTTGACTGACCCTAGTCCAACTCAGTATTAAGCTTACTACCAACTAAAATGTATAAAACACAACATAACTGAATTAAACTGAATTGCTCAAGATTATGACATGCTTAGTGAAAATGTAACATTAAGTACTGATAATGGAACATTTGAAAACTAGTGCATGTAAGTGTGTATAAACTGACCTAGTGTCACGCCCCGAGCTACCCCCGAGACGCGGACACGGGACCTAGGACCACAAGTGATCCCAAGCTAACCCTGCTAGCATGATCATGAGCATACTAAAGATAATAAACTGATGCGGAAGCTAAATCATAAATAAATCTGAAAAGATGGGGAATACCCAGATACTATAGCTGAATATATCAAATCTGAGAGTTTAATACAAAAGAAATATCAAACTCAAAACACTAAGCTGAATCTAACTATGTCTGAAATAGGCCTCTAAACTGACTAGAAATGTTGGGACATGCCCCAACTAGATCTAGCAAAACTGAAACTAAAGACTAAAAGCGATAAAGATAAACATGTCACCAGTCCTTGAAGAATGAGGACTTACCACTGGTGCTGCTAAACTGAAGACTGGGAACCGATCTAAGCGTGATCTAGATACTTAGAACCTGAACCTACATCACGAGAAGATGTAGCGCATATATGCATCAGCACTTGAAAGGTACTAAACATGCAGGATAGAGTAAAGCTGAAATGACATATAACTGAACAAAGCAATAAAGCAATGAAATAATCTGAACATGATATAGATACTGAATGATGAGCTAACTGAATGCAATGACCAATTTATAACATGCTGAGACTAAATACTGAACATACTGATAAATGGTCAATGCAATAGAATCTGACTGAACTATGGGAGCTACTAATAACCAACATAAAACCTCATGAGCTAAATGTGGAGTCCGATGTATACGCCCCATCGAGAGGACCCAATATACCCTGCCAGAGGTATAGAGGCATGCTGGCGTGATCACTAAACTGATGTTGCCCACAGAGGGGACTTACACCTACGTGGCTCATAGTTCTGGGACTATATGGGTACGCTGAAACCCTAGTCCAACTCGGTATTATGCTACTCCCAATGAATTAAGTGGTTAACTAGTCAATCAATCGACGGTCCGTCGATTGGGTCCGTAGGTCGAGTCTGCCCGACAGAGCTTCACTAAAACGGGCATAACTTTTTACTCAGAGGTCGGAATTTAGAAAACTCAGTGGTGTTGGAAAGATAATTCAATTATCTATCTAACAATAGGTCATGGGACACATAATTCGTTTTGTGATAAAAGTTATGACTATCTGAAGTTGACCCACCAATATTTTTCATCTAACTAGCTGCTAACCTCATCTACGGTCAGACCTACGGACCGTGGATTGAATGACGGTCCGTGTTGGTCGACCGTAGTTTGTGTCAGAGGCTGATAAGGGAAGTTTCGATCAACGGACACAGACCACGGACCGTGGTCTGATCTACGGATCGTGGGTCTGTCCGTGAGTCGGGACTTAGCCAAATTTTTCTGATTTAGTTCTGGGGAAGTTTTATGTCACATACCTACAGGATGGACCATGAGTGCTATCTGTAACACCAGAAATCTGAAATCTCTATTTTCGGATACGGGGTGTTACATTATCTCCCACTTGGGACCATTCGTCCTTGAATGAAGACTAATCTAGCTGAAATAGAGGGAGAGGGCTACAAGCACTACCACTAAACTCTGAGAACTGAATTTCTAATTGAACTGAGTTCCAAGAACATGCAAATACGCTGAAAATGCAAGTACAAACTGAAGGAACATGATTCTAAGACTGAATTTTCGCATGAATGACTGAAAAACTGAAGAGGAACTATTACCTCAAGCTGGAATGGAATCGGAAGGGAAGAGGTGAGGATACTTGGACTTCATGGCTGCTTCTGCTTCCCAAGTAGCTCCCTCTACGGACTGACTCCTCCACAAAACCTTGACTGAAGTGACTTCTTTGTTTCTCAACCTTCTAACCTGATGATCGAGAATCTCAACTGGTACATCCTCATATGAAAGGCTATCTTTCAGGGCCACACTCTCTAATGGCACTATGGATGCTGGATCACCCACACACTTCTTCAAAAGAGAAATGTGAAAGCCTGGATGCACTGCTGCTAAGTCTGCTGGCAACTCTAACTCATAAGCCACTTTACCAATTCTTTTCAAGATCTGGTAAGGGCCTACATATCTGGGACTGAGCTTCCCTTTCTTGCCAAATCTCATCACCCCTTTCATAGGTGACACTTTCAAGAAAACCCAATCATCAACTTGGAACTCTAGTTCCCTTCTTCTCACATCTCCATAAGACTTCTGGCGACTCTGAGCAGTCTTGAGTCTATCTCTAATGAGTTGCAATTTTTTCATAGCATCAAGGACTGAATCTGGTCCTATCAAGGCTGCTTCACGTACTTCAAACCAACCAACTGGAGATCTACATCTACGTCCATACAATGCCTCATAAGGGGCCATATGAATGCTGGAATGGTAACTATTGTTGTAGGCGAACTCAATAAGAGGAAGGTGATCCTCCCAACTACCCTTGAAGTCGATCACACAAGCTCTCAACATATCCTCTAAGGTCTAAATGGTACCATCCGTCTATGGATGAAATGTTCTGCTAAGGTTAACCTGAGTACCAAGACCCTTCTGAAATGACTTCCAGAAATGAGAGGTAAATTGAGGACCTCTATCTGAGATAATAGACAAAGGAACCCCATGCAACCTAACAATCTCATTAATGTAAAGCTTGGTGTAATCCTCCGCCGAATCTGTAGTCTTGACCGCCAAAAAGTGAGAAGACTTAGTAACCCTATCAACAATCACCCAAATGGAGTCATGTTGTCTGCGAGTACGAGGTAAACCTGTGATGAAGTCCATGTTGATCACTTCCCACTTCCAAGTAGGAATGTCAATCCCTTGAGTCATACCCCCTAGTTTCTGATGTTCTACCTTTACTTGCTGGCAATTGGGGCACTTAGCCACAAAGTCTGCTATATCTCTGTTCATACCAGTCCACCAATAGACTTCACGCAGATCACGGTACATCTTAGTGGTGCCTGGATGAATAGAATATCTGGAATTATGGGCTTCTGCGAGAATATGCTGTCTCAATTCACCCACATCAGAAACACACAATCTACCTTGATAGTGAAGTACACCATCTCCCCCTTGGAAGAAAACCTCCACTCTCTGATTGTGGACTGCACCCTTAAGTTCAAGCAAGATTGGATCACTGTCTTGCTTTTCCTTAACCTCTACAACCAAAGAAGATTATGCCCCATTCTGAACCGTTACACCACTATCTGATATGCTCATAAGACGAACTCCTAGGCTAGCAAGTCTGTGAACAACCTTTGCTAGCTCTCTCATTTCTTCCTCAACATGTGCTACACTACCCATGGATAGTCCGCTAAGGGCATCTGCTACTACATTCACCTTACCCGGATGGTAATGCACGCTCATATCATAATCTTTGAGGAACTCAAGCCACCTTCTCTAGCGAAGATTCAACTCTTTTTGGGTGAACACATACCGAAGGATCTTATGGTCTGTGAACACATCTATGTGAACACCATACAAGTAATGTCTCCAAATCTTAAGTGCAAACACCACCACTGGTAGCTCGAGGTCATGAGTTGGCTAATTCTTCTCATGTACCTTAAGCTGTCTAGAAGCATAAGCTATAACCTTACCTCGCTGCATCAACACACAACCTAGGCCGACTCTGGATGCATCACAATAGATCACATAACCATCTGAACCCTCTGGTAGAGTCAAGACAGGAGATGTAGTCAACCTAGTTTTCAGTTCTGCAAAGCTTTTCTCACAATCATCTGACCATTGGAACTTAACCTTTTTCTGAGTTAACTTAGTCAATAGAGAGGCTATGCATGAAAATCCTTCCACAAACCGTCTGTAATATCCCGCTAGACCCAAGAAACTTCTGATATCTGTAGCAGAGGTAGGTCTGGGCCATTATTTCACTGCTTCTATCTTCTGGGAATCTACTCGGATTCCTTCACTAGACACAATATGCCCAAGGAAGGAAACTGATTGTAACCAAAACTCGCACTTGTTAAATTTTGCAAATAACTGGTGATCTTTGAGAGTTTGTAGAACAACTCTCAAATGACTAGCATGTTCTTCCTCATTCCCAGAATAAATGAGGATATCATCAATAAAGAAGATAAAGAACAAGTCCAAGTACTGCTTGAACACTCTGTTCATCAAATCCATGAAAGCTGCAGGAGCATTGGTTAGTCCAAATGACATGACTACAAATTCATAATGACCATACTGAGTTCTGAAGGCTGTCTTCGGAATGTCACTATCTCTGACTCTAAGCTGATGATAACCTGATCTGAGGTCTATCTTTGAGAAATGACTAGCACCCTGAAGTTGGTCGAACAAGTCATCAATCCTGGGGATGGGATACTTATTCTTGATTGTGACCTTATTCAACTGCCTATAGTCAATGCACATTCTGAGAGAACCATCTTTCTTCTTCACGAACAACACTAGTGCACCCCATGACGAAATACTAGGTCTGATGAAGCCCTTATCTAGAAGGTCTTTCAACTGCTCTTTCAATTCCTTAAGCTCAACTAGAGCCATTCTGTAAGGAGGGATAAAAATAGGCTGGGTATCTGGAAGGAGATCAATTCCAAAGTCTATTTCCCTTTCGGGAGGAACTCCAGGAAGATCTTCTGGGAACACTTCTGGAAACTCATTAACCACTGGAACTGACTCAAGAGTTGGGGTTTCGGAACTAGAATCCTTAACCCGAACTAGATGATAGAGATAACCCTTAAAGATCATCTTTCTGGCCTTAAGGTAAGAAATGAATCGACCCATAGGCGCTAAGCTACTACCTTTCATAACAGGAATGTAACCAATCCATGCCTAGAATGACATCGAAGTCTACCATTTCTAAGTCTACAAGATCTGCTGAGGTGACTTTCTGAGAGACTGTGACAGGGTAATTTTTGTATACCCGTCTAGCTATAACTGGGTCACCGACTGGAGTAGAGACTGAGAAAGGTTTTGAAAGGGTTTCTGGGCTAACACTAAATAGGACTGCTATATTAGGAGTTACAAAAGACAAAGTAACCCCTGGATCTAACAATGCATAAACATCAAGATCAAAGACTCGTAACGTACCAGTGATTACATCAGCAGAATCTTCTTGATCTTGACGAGCCTGAAGAGCATAAAGCCTGTTTTGGCGCTGTCCGCCACCAGTATCAGAAGAGTTACCCTGCTGAGTCAGGCGACCTACTGGTGCTGCTGAAGTTGTAGACTGAGCTCTACCATTATTTCTTCCTTGACCTTGTCTTGAAAGACAACGCTTCAATCTATGACCAGACTGACCACACCCAAAGCATCCTTCCTTACCTGCAAAGCACTCGCCCGGATGGTTCTTACTACATTTCGGGCAAGTTGGGTAGGTTTTGGTGCCTGAAACACTACCTTGAGACTTAGAGCCTGACACCCTACCTTTCTGATCATTACAGAACCTTGGGGATGGAACACTAGCTGATGAAGGTGCTGGAGTCAAAGACTTCTGCTGAAACTGCGAGCGATTTCCACCACCCAATTTTTGTTGGGAATACTCATAGTTACCCGTTCTTGCTTTCTTAGTCTCCTTAGCCTGTTCCCTAAGCTTATCACCCTCAACCTGCTGAGCATGAGTCATGAGCCTAGAGATGTTCATGTCTCCCAACAACATAGCATTCTTGCACTCTGTCTTCACCAAGTCTGACACTCCATATAGAAACTTATTCATCTGTGCCCTGGAATCAGTAACCATATGAAGAGCATACCTGGAGAGTTGGTTAAACTTGAGCCCATACTCTTGGAAAGTCATGTTACCCTGCCTCAAGTTCATAAATTCTTGGGCCCTTGGTTCTCTAAACTCTATGGGGAAAAATCTGTCCAGAAAAGTTTCCCTGAAACAGTCCCAAGTAATAGGAGCGGCATCTGTACCCCTGTTCTCCTTCCACTGAGTATACCAGATATGAGCCACATCCTTAAGTTGGTAATATGCTAACTCAACCCGATCATTCCCAGTGACCTGCATTACCTCAAAGATCTTCTGGATCTCATCCAAGAAATTCTGGGGATCTTCACCAGTCTGTGATCCTAAGAAATCAGGCGGATTCATCCTAACAAAGTCACGGACCCCTTGCTACTACTGATCCACCATTTGCATTCACAAGAGTTTGAACCCGCTGATTGTTCTGTTTAGCGACACTCTGAGCCAACATTTGAATGGCATTCCTGAATTCAGCATTTGAGACTTCCTGATCTGGAACTGGAGGAGCTGCGTTTCCATTCCTGGCATAACCTCTACGAGGAGGCATGATCACTGAAATGTAGAACGTCGAGTTAGAATGGAATTAGATCATACCTTACGCACTATAAGAGTAACAAGAAAATGAAGTTTTCCTAAAATCACTTTGTAGCCTCCCTCTCATTAGATGTGCTTCACTTCACACCCATGAAAAGGACTCTACTTAGTGCGGCTTTTCAGACATCCAAGGACTCTTAAACCTAATGCTCTGATCAAGTTTGTCACGCCCCAAGTTACCCCCGAGACGCGGACACGGGACCTAGGACCACAAGTGATCCCAAGCTAACCCTGCTGGCATGATCATGAGAATACTAAAGATAATAAACTAATGCGGAAGCTAAATCATAAATAAATCTGAAAAAATGGGGAATACCCATATACTATAGCTAAATATATCAAATCTGAGAGTTTAATACAAAAGAAATATCAAACTCAAAACACTAAGCTGAATCTAACTATGTCTGAAATATGCCTCTAAACTGACTACAAATGTTGGGACATGCCCCAACTACATCTAGCAAAACTGAAACTAAAGACTAAAAGCGATAAAGATAAACATGTCATCAGTCCTCGAAGAATGAGGACTCACCATTGGTGCTGCTGAACTGAAGACTGGGAACCGATCTAAGCGTGATCTGGATACTGAGAACCTGAACTTACATCACAAGAAGATGTAGCGCACGAATGCGTCAGCACTTGAAAGGTACTGAGAATGCAGGATAGAGTAAAGCTGAAATAACATATAACTGAACAAACCAATAAATAATGAAATAATCTGAACATGATATAGATACTGAATGCTGAACTAACTGAATGCAATGACCAATTTATAACATGCTGAGACTAAATACTGAATATACTGATAAATGGTCAATGCAATAGAATCTGACTGAACTGTGGGAGCTACTAATAACCGACATAAAACCAAATGAGCTAAATGTGGAGTCCGATGTATACGCCCCATCGAGAGGACCCAATATACCCTGCCAGAGGTATAGAGGCATGCTAGCGTGATCACTAAACTGATGTTGCCCACAGAGGGGACTTACACCTACGTGGCTCGTAGTTCTTGGACTATATGGGTACGCTGAAACCCTAGTCCAACTCGGTATTATGCTACTCCCAATGAATTAAGTGGTTAACTAGTTATGACTGAATTTCTATAAATATTGGATAGTTCAAAACTGAACATGCAAACTGAGAATGCAACAATTAATCTGATAATGATGCATTCATAAACTGAGGCATGTAAAACTGAATACTGAAATATCTGACCTAGCATGTGTAATTCAAGAACTAAAGAAATACATAGCTAGGGTTCTGAAATTCATGCGATAAACTGAGCAATAACATAATAATCTTATTTGGAAGATTTAAATAACTAATTCATGATGATCTGTTGAAATTCTAGAAAACCTAGGTCTGTTCATAATCATGGAATCAAGAATCTGACTGAATTCTAGGGACCTAATGGGCGAAAGGAACCCACTAGTGAAATCCCACATACCTTGTGACGAATTCCACGGAGAAATCCTTTGATTTCGGGGCTGGAACTGATGGAACCTTGTTGTGTTCTTGAACTAGGGTTCTTGACCTTTTTCTCCTCTCTTGATTCTAATTTTCTAAGATTTTGATTAATGAATTGACTTGAATAAGTTCTAGTTATGTTTCTAGGCCTAAACTAATTAAAACCTCATGATTTAGAGTCTAAACGATGTATATTAGGGGTTAAATGAAATAGGAAAAGACCAAAAGAACCCTGAATTAGCTGTTGTCGGAGTGACTGATGGACGGGACTGACAGTCCGTCAATCAATCAACAGTCCGTCGATTGGGTCCGTAGGTCGAGTCTGCCCGACAGGGCTTCACTAAAACGGGCATAAAGTTTTACTCGAAGGTTGGAATTTAGCAAACTCAGTGGCGTTGGAAAGATAATTCAATTATCTATCTAACCATAGGTCATGGGACACATAATTCGTTTTGGGCTAAAATTTATGACCATCTGAAGTTGACCCATCAATATTTTTCATCTAACTAGCTTCTAACCTCATCTACGGTCAGACCTACGGACCGTGGATCGAATGACGGTCTGTGCTGGTTGACCGTAGTTTGTGTCAGAGGTTGGTAAGCGAAGTCTTGATCCACGGACACAGGCCACGGACCGTGGTCTGATCTACGGACCGTGGGTCTGTCCGTGAGTCGGGACTTAGCCAAATTTTTCTGACTGAGTTCTGGGGAAGTTTTCTATCACGAACCACGGACCTGCAGGATGGACCGTGAGTCCATCTACGGTCCGTGGATGGTGTCCGTGAGTGCCATCTGTAACACCAGAAATCTGAAATCTCTATTTTTGGATACGGGGTGTTACACCTAGCAAGTGTAATTCATGAACTACACTAATCTACACAACTAGGGTTCTGAATTTCATGCAAGAATTAAGCAACATATTTACGAAAATGTAATGTTCTGATTAGGATTAATCTAACAGCTAAATCACAGCAATAATCTGAAGTTCTAAAAACCCTAAGTCTAAACATAAAGAAGGGAATCAAGAATCTGACTGATTCTAGGGACCTAATGGGTGAAAGTAACCCAAAGGTTATCCCACGTACTTGGTGACAAATTCCATGTAGAAATCTTTCGATTTAAGAGCTGGAACTGAGGGAAAGTTGTTGCGTTCTTGGACAGTGTTGGTCGACTCTTTTCTCTTTTATTTGTTATAAGTTTTTTCTCAGATTTTGGTGAATAAATCACTTAGGCTAAAGTCTGATTAAATTACTAGACTAAAACTGACCAAAACAATGTAGTTTATGGGTTAAACGATGTAGTTTAGGTGTCCAACGCATAGAAAAAAGACCAAACGATCCCTGACTTAAAAGTTGTTAGGGCCAATTAACGGACTAGACCATCGACTGACCTACGGTCTGTCCTGGTTAGTCATCGATTGCCTTTAGAGGATGGGATCTGGTAGGTCTGAACAACAGTCTAGACCACAGACTGTGGTTTGAACAACGGTTTGTAGGTCCTTGCATAGGTCCAGACTTAGCTAGATTTTTCTGGCGTTCTGGGGAGAGGGTTGGAGGTGGCCAACCACGGACCCCACCTACGGTCTGTGGTTCAACCTACGGTCCATAGGTGGCATCTTTGGTGGCACGTGCAACTTCTGAAATTCTGCATTTTGGTCTTTCTAGCATATGTAGTGTTACATTATCTCCCCCTTGGGAACATTCGTCCTCGAATGAAGACTAAACTAACTGAGTATGGAGGGAAAGAGCTGCAAACCCTACAACTAAGTACTGGAACTGAAATCTGACTAAACTAAGTTCCAAGAACATGCAAATACGCTGAAAATGAAAGTATAACTGAAGAAACATGATACTAAGACTGAATTGATGCATGAGTAATTGAAAGACTGGAGAGGAACTATTACCTCAAGATGGAATGGAATCAGAAGGAAAGAGACCAGGATGCTTGGCTTTCATGGCTGCTTCTGCTTCAATGTAGCTCCCTCTACGGTCTGACTCCTCCACAAAACCTTAACTGAAGCGACTTCTTTGTTTCTAAACCTTCGAGCCTGACGATAAAAAATCTCAACTGTCACATCCTCATAAGTGAGAGTATCCTTCACAGCCACACTTTCCAATGGTAATATAGATGTTGGATCACCCACACACTTCTTCAACAACGAAATATGAAAGGCCGGATGCACTGCTGCTAGTTCTCTTGTCAACTCTGACTCATAAGCAACTTTTCTAACACTTTTCAAGATACTATAAGGGCCTACATATCTAGGACTTAGCTTCCCTTTCTTGCAAAATCTCATCACCTCTTTCATAGGTGACACTTTCAAGAAAACCCAATCATCAATTTGGAACTCCAAGTCCCTTCTCCTTACATCTTCAAAGGACTTTTGGCGACTCTGGGCTGTCTTAAGTCTATTTGTGATGAGCTGAACTTTTTCCATAGCATCATGAATCGAATCTGGCCCTATCAAGGTTGCTTCACTTACTTCAAACCAACCAACTGGAGATCTACATGTACGTCAATACAATGCCTCATAAAGGGACATCTGAATACTGGAATGGTAGCTATTATTGTAGGCAATCTTTATAAGTGGAAGGTGATCATCCCTACTGCCCTTGAAGTAGATCACGTAAGCTCTAAACATATCCTGTAAGGTCTGAATGGTATACACTGCCTGACCAACCATCTGTAGATAAAATGTTTTGCTGAGATTAACCTGAGTACCAAGACCTTTCTGAAATGACTTCCAAAAATGAGAGGTAAATTGAGGACCTCTATCTAAGATGATAGACAAAGGAACCTCATGCAACCTGACTATATCATTAATGTAAAGCTTGGCGTAGTCCTCCGCTGAATATGTAGACTTGACAGCCAAGAAATGAGAGGCCTTAGTAACCCTGTCTACTATCACCCAAATGGAGTCATGTTGTCTGCGAGTACGAGGTAAACCTGTAATGAAGTCCATGTTTATCACTTCCCACTTCCATGTAGAAATTTTAATCTCTTAAGTCATACCTCCTGCCTTCTGCTGTTTTACCTTCACCTGGTGACAATTAGGGCACCTAGCTACAAAATATGCTATATCCCTTTTCATGCCATTCTACCAAAAGACTTTCCACAAATCACGATACATCTTGGTTGCACCTAGATGAATAGAATACCTGGAGTTATGGGCTTCTATAGAGATCTACTGCCTCAATTCACCCACCTTAGGAACACATGAACGACCCTTATAGCGAAGCACACCATCTCCCCTTGGGAGAAAACCTCAACTTTCTGTTGATGAACTGCACCCTTCAATTGAGGCAATATAGGATCATTGTCTTGTTATTCCTTAACCTCCGCTACCAATGAAGATTCTGACCAATTATGAACTATCACACCATCATCTGATATGTTCATAAGGGAAACCCCTAAGCGAGCAAGCCGGTGAACATCTTTTGCTAATTCCTTCCTTTCTTCCTCAACATGTGCTAAACTACCCATATATAGTCTGCTAAGAGCATCAACTACTAATTGGGCTTACCAGGATGGTAAAGCACATTCATATCATAGTCCTTGAGGAACTAAAGCCATCTCCTTTTGTGAAGATTCAACTTTTTCTGGGTGAGCACATACTTGAGGATCTTATGGTCTTTGAACACATCTTTATGAAAACCACACAAGTAATGTCTCCAAACCTTTAGGGCAAATACTTCGGCTGCAAGCTCGAGGTCATGAGTCAGATAGTTCTTCTCATGCACCTTAAGTTGTCTAGAAGCGTAAGCTATAACCTCACCTCATTGCATCAACATAAAATCTAGTTCGACTCTGGATGCATCACAATAGATCACATAACCGTCTGAACACTCTGGTACAGTCAAAACAGGAGTTGTAGTAAACGTAGTTTTTCAGTTCTGAGAAGGTCATCTCACAATCATCTGACTACCGGAACAAAACATTTGTCTGAGTCACCTTAGTCAATGGAGAAGCTATAGGTGGAAATCCTTCCACGAACCTTTTGTAATAACTAGTGAAACCCAAGAAACTTCTTATATATGTAGGAGAGGTAGGTTTTGGACATTGTTTCACTGCCTCTATTTTTTGAGAATCCACTCACATCTCTTCGCTAGACACTATATGACCAAGGAAAGCAATTGATTGTAACAAGAACTCACATTTTATGAACTTAGAAAATAAATGGCAATCTTTGAGAGTTTAAAGAACAACCCTCAAATGAGTCGCATGTTCTTCCTCATTTCTAGAGTAAATGAGGATATCATTAATACAAATGATAACAAACAAGTCCAAATACTCCTTGAACACCCTGTTCATCAAATCCATGAAAGTCGCAGGAGTGTTGGTTAGTCCAAATAACATTACGACAAATTGATAATGACTACACCGAGTTTTGAAGGCTATTTTCGAGATGTCACTATCTCTGACTCTAAGTTGATGATAACCATATATGTGGTTTATCTTCGAGAAATGAGTAGCACCTTGAAGTTGGTTGAACAAGTCACTAATCTTGGGGATAGGGTACTTATTCTTGAGTGTGACTTTGTTCAACTGTCTATAATTAATGCACATCCTGAGAGAACCATCTTTATTTTCCACGAACAACACTGGTGCACCCCATGCGGAAATACTAGGTTTGATAAAGACCTTATCTAGAAAGTCTTTCAACTTCTCTTTCAATTCCTTAAGCTCAGCTGGAGCCATTCTGTAAGGAGGAATAGAAATGGGTTGGGTATCTTGAAGAAGATTAATTCTGAAGTCAATTTCCCTTTCGGGAGGAACTCTGGAAAGATCTATGTGAAACACTTTTGGGAACTCATTTACTACTAGAACTGTTTCAAGAATTGTGGTTTCACAGCTTTAATCCTTAACCCAAACTATATGATAAACATACCCCTTAGAGATCATCTTTCTGGCCGTAAGGTAGGAAATGAATTGACCCATAGGCATTGAACTACTACCCTTCCATTTTAAGACTGGTTCGCTTGAAAATTGAAAATGAACGATCCTAGTTCAACAATCGACTGAGGCATAACATGAATGTAACCAATCCATGCCTAGAATGATATCAAAGTCTACCCTTTCTAACTCTACAAGGTCTGCTGAGCTGACTTTTTGGGAGACTGTGATAGGGATATTAGTGTATACCCGTCTAGCTATAATTGGGTCACTCACTTGAGTAGAGACTGAGAAGGGTTCTGCGAAAGTTTCTGGAATGACACTGAAGTTCACTGCTATATAGGGAGTTACAAAGGAGAGAGTAGCCCCTGGATCTAACAAAGCTTCAACATATAAATGAGAGGCTCGCAACATACCAGTAACCACATCAGGAGAATCTTCCTGTACATGGCGAGCCAAGAGATCATACAACCTGTTATGGTGCTAACCGCCACCTATACCAGATGTAGTACCCTGCTGAGTGGGTTGACCTGCTGGTACTGCTGAAGCTGTAGATTGAGCCCTACTATTATTGTTATCTCCTTGTCCCTTTTTAGAAGAACGAAAATCCCTACACCTGTGACCAGTCTGACCATACCCAAAACATCCATCCTTTTCTTCAAGCCACTCGCACGGATGGTTCTTACCACACTTTGGACAAGTTGGGTAGGTTCTAGTACCTTAAACACTCCCCTGAGATTTAGAGCCTGATGCCCTACCTTTCTGATCCTATCAAATTCTGGGGGATGGAACACTAGCTAATGAATATGCTAAGGATGAAGACCTTTGCTGAAACTACGAGCAATTTCCACTACCCAATTTCTGTTGAGAGTACTCATAGTTGCCTATCCTAGCCTTTTTGTTATCCTTAGCCTATTCCCGAAGCTTATCGCCTTAAACCTACTGGGCATGAGGCATGAGCCTAGAGATATTCATGTTGTCAAAAAACATCGCAATTATACACTCTGTCTTCACCAAGTCCAACACTCCAAATAGGAACTTACTCATATGCGCCCTGGTAACGGAAACAATATGTGGAGCATACATGGAGAGCTGGGTGTACTTAGGTCCGTACTCTTGGACGGTCATAAAACCTTGCCTCAAATTCATGAAAACCTGAGCTTTGGCTTCTCTCAACTCCCTTGGAAAGAACCTGTCTAGAAAAGCTACGGTAAGACACTCCCAAGTCACAGAAGCTACATTCTCACCCTTGTTTTCCTTCCATTAAGTGAACCAAATGTGAGCTACAACCTTGAGCTGGTAGGACGCCAACTTTACCCTATCATTCCTAGTTACTTGCATCACTTAAAAGACCTTCTTGACCTCATTAATAAAGTTTTGTGGATCTTCACCAACATGTGACCCTAGAAACTCAGGCGGATTCTTCCTAACAAAATCACGGACCCTAGCTGCCGCTAATCGACCATTAGATTTTGCAAGAACTGGAACCTGCTGATTGTTCTGGTTTGCTACACTCAGGGCCAAGAGTTGAATGGCGTTCTGAAACCCAACATTCGAAACCTCATGTTCTGGGACTGGACAAGCTGCATCAGCATTGCGAGAATTAGCATTCCTTGTGTAATCTCTACGAGGAGGCATGATCTGAAAACACATAACATCGAGTTAGAAAGGAGATCATACCAAAGCATGATAAAAATAACAACAAAGTGAAGTTTTATCTTAAAACACTTCGTAGCCTCCCCCTCATAGGTGTGGCACGCTTCACATTGATGAAAGGGACTCTACTTAGTGCGGCTTTCAGATATCCTAGGACTCTTAAACATAGTTCTCTGATACCAAGTTTGTCACACCCCGAGGCTACCCCCTAGACGTCACACAAGACCTAGGATCACGAGTGAGCCCAAGCTCACCCTGAACTAGCATGTTATAAGCATACTTAATGATTTACTGAAATGAGATTTATTGTGTGAAAGCTTAAAACATGATATAAACTGAAATGGGAAATACAAAATATTGATCTGAGTAACATACTGAATAAGATTTTACAATACTAGATTATAACTCAAACTAGTAGAACTGATTCTAACTGTGTCTGAAATAAGCCTCTAACTGACTCGAGATGCTGTGACATGCCCCCAGGTAACTCTAGCAAAACTGAAACTAAAAAGAAAAGACTTAATTGAAAACATTCAATCGTCCTCGAAGAATGAGGACTCACCACAAATACTGCTGAACTGGAGATCGGGAACCGATCGATATGTGATCTGAATGCTGAGGACTTGAGCCTACATCATGAGAAGATGTAGCGTAGAGTATGCGTCAGTACTTGAAAGGTACAGAGCATGTATGATAGGATAAAGCTGAAAAATATACATAATTGAACAAACATACAAAGCAATGATATAAGACGAACATGATAAAGATACTAAGATACACTGAATATGAACTAAACTGAATGCAATGACTAACTACATAACATGCTGAAACTGAATACTGAAATGTAACTAGTAACCTGGTCAATGCACTAGAATCTAACTGTGGGAACTACTAATAACCGACAGAAAACCACGTGAGCTAAACGTGGAGCCTTATGTATATGCCCCATTGAGAGGACCCAATATACCTTGCAAGGTGTATAGAGGCATGACTGGCGTATTCACTAAATATGATGCCACAAAGGGGACTTAACTACGTGGGCACGTAAATCTGGGACTATGAGAGTGACTAATCCTTGCCCAACTCGGTATTAAGCTTACTCTGAAATAGAATGTATAAAATACAACATAACTGAAATAAATAAGTTATTTCAAGATTCGTACATGCTAATTAAAAATGTAACATTAGGTACTCATAATGAAACATTTGTAAACGGGTGCATGTAAGTCTGTATAAACTAGCCCAGCAAGTGTAATTCATGCACTAAGCAAATCTACACAACTAGGGTTCTGAATTTCTTGCAAGAATTAAGCAACATAGTTATGAAAACGTAATATTTTTATTAAGATTAATCTAACATCTAAATCAAAGCAATAATCTTAAGTTTTAGAAACCCTAATTCAGAATGAATAAGGGAATCAAGAATCTGACTGAATTCTAGGGACATAATGGATAAAAGGAACCAACTTGTGAAATCCCACTTACCTTGTGACGAATTCCATGGAGAAATCCTTCAATGTTGGGGGTGGAACTGAGGGAAACTTGTTGCGTTCTTGGAGAGTGTTAGTCGACTTTTTTCTCATTTTTGCTCTAAGTTTTTCTGAGGTTTTGGTGAATGAATCGCTTAGGGTAATGTCTGATTAAGTTACTAGACTAAAATTAACCATAACGATGTAGTTTAGGTGTTAAACGGCGTAGTTTAGTTGTCCAATGCATAGGGAAAAGACCAAACGACCCCTGACATAAAAGTTGTCCGGGCCAATCGATGGACATGACCGATAGACCGTCGACTGACTTACGGTCCTTCCTGGTCAGTGGTCGACTGGCTTCAGATGATAGGATCTAGGAGGGTCTGAACTACAACCCAGACTGCAGACTATTGTCTAACCTATGGTCCGTAGGTCCAGGCGTAGGTCCAGACTTAGCTAGATTTTTCTGGGGTTTTGGCGAGGGGGTTACAGGTGGCGAACCACGACCCCACCTACAGTCCGTGGGTCAACATACGGTCCATTGGTTGCACCTGCAACTTCTGTAATTCTTTATTATTGTCTTTCTAGCATACGGGGTCTTACATTAAATTTCTTGATTCAATTTCGACATCGTTTGCTGTAAAAGATTTCTTAATTTTATTCCTTCTGTGGAGTCTACGGAAATTCTTAAGCCATCTTGATTATGAACAACTTTTGTTTTTCAGCTTCGACTTGGGCTGCAAGAATTTAGATTTGATAGGATGCTTCATTTGGTCTTCCATTGACGAGCAAATGAAGCGCCTTATCAAATCTAAATTCTTACAACCCAAGTAAAAGATGAAAAATAAAAGTTGGTGATCATCAAGAGGGTTTATGAATTTCTACACACTCCACAAAAGGCATAAAATTAAGAAATTATTTGCGGCCATTGATGTCGAAATGGAATCAACCAAATTTATGAATCATTAATTCCGATCAAGTTGAATGAAATCAACGGATTTGCAAATCTTGAACTCCAGTGAATTTGCAGTTAATCCTACCTCACTGAATCATGGTGTCATCTATTAGGAAAAATGGCAACGGTTACAAGATCGAATACTATGATATCGAGCTGCAACAAATTTTCTGAATCAGTAATCACGTGCGTCAAAAAACTAGTATATATATACAACCTATATGCATAAAATGGGAAAGAAATATAGGTTTCCATTAACGACCAAATGATGTGCCCTATCAAGTTTAATTTCCTGCAGCCCAAGTCAAAGATGGAAATCAAAAGTTGTTTGTCATATATATATATATATATATATATATACAACTTATATGCATAAACTGGGTAAGAAATATAGGCTTCCATTGAGGCCAAATGAAGCGCCCTATTAAATCTAAATTCTTGGAGCCCAAGTCAAAGATGGAAAACAAAAGGTTGTCATCATTAAGATGATCTAAGAAATTCAACAGACTTCACAGAAGATATAAAATTAAGAAATCTTTTTGCGGTGAACGATGTAGAAATGGAAACGATAAATTTACAAATTATTATTTCTGATCAAATTGAAATGTAATCAACAGATTTGCAAATCTTGAACTCTAGAAAATTTTAAGGTAATCCTACCTCACTGAATTCATATATCATCTCTATTACGAAAAATTACAACGGTTACAAGAGCAAATATGTTGATATCGAGCTGCAACAAATTGTCTGAATCGGTAATCACATCTAACGCATATGTCGAAAAACTAGTATGTATAAATATATATATATATATATATATATATATAATGGGAAAGAAATATAGGCTTCCATTGATGACCAAATCAAGAGCCCTATCAAACCTAAATTCTTGCAACCCAAGTCAAAAATGGAGAACAAAAGTAGTTCATCATCAAGTTGAAAAAACTAGTGTGTGTGTGTATATATATATATATATATATATATACAAATCATTTATGCATAATCTGGGAAAGAAATATTGGCTTCCATTGACGACCAAATGAAGCGCCTTATCAAATGTAAATTCATGCAACCCAAGTCAAAGATGGAAAACAAAAGTTGCTCTTGATCAAGATGGTCTATGAATTTCCGCAGACTCCACAAAAGGCATAAAATTAAGAAATCTTTTGTGGTGAACGATGTCGAAATGGAATCAACAAATTTATAAATCGCTATATCTAATTAAGTTGATATGGAATCAACGGATTCGCAAATCTTGAAGTACAGTGAAATTGAAGTTAGTCCTACCTCACTAAATTATTATGTCATCTCTATTAGAAAAATGCCAACAGTTAGAAGAGCAAAGATGATGATATCGAGCTGCAATAAATTCTCTTTATCGATAATCATGTACAATGCATGTGTCAATAGACAAGTGTATATATATATACAACTTATATTCATACACTCGTAAAGAAATATATGTTTCTATTGACGACCAAATGAAGCACCCTATCAAATCTAAATTCTTGCAAACCAAGTAAAATATGGAAAACAAAAGTTGTTCATCATCAATATTGTTTAAGAATTTCCACATACTCTATAAAATGCATAAAATTAAGAAATATTTCGAGGCCAACGATGTCGAAATGGAATCAACAAATTTACAAATTGTTAATTCTGATCAAGTTTAAACAGAATCTACAGATTTACAAATCTTGAACTTCAGTGAATTTGAAGTTAATCCTACCTCACTGAATTCTTATGTCATCGCTATTAGAAAAAAATACAACAGTTACCAGAGTGAAGATGAAGATATCGATCTGCAACAAATTCTCTTAATCGGTCATCACGTACAACGCATGTGTCAAAAATAAAATTATATATATATATATTCATAAAATGAAAGAAATACAGGCTTCCATTGATGACCACATGAAGTGCCATATCAAATCTAAATTCTTGCACACCAAGTCAAAGATGGAAAACAAAAGGCGTCCATCATCAAGGTATAAAAACTAGTATATATACACACATATATACACACAGAGAACTTATATACGTTAATTGAGAAAGAAATATAGGCTTCTATTGATGACCAAATGAAGCGCCCTATCAAATCTAAATTCTTGCAACCCAAGTTAAAGATGGAAAACAAAAGATTTTCATCACCAAGGTAAAAACAACTAGTATATATATACAACTTATATGTATAAACTGGGAAAGAAATATAGGCTTCCATTGATGACCAAAGGAAGCGCCCTATCAAATCTAAATTCATGAAACCCAAGTCAAAGATGGAAAACAAAAGTTGTTCATCATCAAGATGGTCTAAGATTTCCGTGGGATCCACAGAAGTCATAAAATTGATAAATATTTTGGGGACAACGATGTCGAAATTGAATCAACAAATTTAAAAATCATTATTTCCGATCAAGTTTAAATAGAATAAATTGATTTGAAAATCTTGAACTCCAGCGAATTTGAAGTTAATCCACCTTAGTGAGTTCTGATGTCAATTCTATTAGCAAAAATGACAATGGTTACAAAATTGAAGATGATGATATCGAGCTGCAACAAATTCTCTTATACTCATCTCAGTTTCATTCACGTAATAATTTTGAATAAAGCTCTAATCATGTTGATAAAAAATCGTAGATATGGAGTATTTTGTTATTCTAGATTCACTCAACCTAGAGAATAGTACTACTAAAAATGGGGAATCTTCATGTACTTTCTGTGAAATTTATGAAAATGCATTTCCGCTGCAAAACACATTGATGCAGGGCAGCAATTGCAATCATCGTTACTGTGAAGAATGTATACAAAATTATATAGGTAATAAAATTAAGTGAAAAAAGACAAACATACCCTCGAACTATTGTAAATGGTATGCAGATACCCTCTGTTATATTTTTCTGGAAATTGGTGCCTCTACGTCCAAAAACGAAAGCATATATATACCCTTCATACTAACAGACATACACATGTTTTAATTTTATCCACTGAGCTGTCGTTTATTAAGTATCAGATCGACCAATAAGATTGTGTCACGTGTCCCTATTTAGTCTTCCATTATAGTGAAGGACATATATGCTCTAGTTTTTTGACACAAGGGCACCAATGTCCTAAAAGTATGACGGAGGGTATCTACATACCATTTACAATATTTCAGAGGTATATTTATTCTTTTCCCAAAAATCAAAAAGGATTTCCATGAGATTTCTATTAAGTGCCTTATTTCTGGTTACAAGGGAATTTTGGATCTCAATTCAATAATGCCCACTGATTTTCTTATGCAAGTAACATATACCAATTGACTAAGAAAAGTTCTGGGTTTGCCACTAGTTATTGAGTGCCCTATTATGGATTGTATGGGTACATTGTTTGATTATCTTAGGGGATACCCTACTAGGGAATGTCCTGAGTGTTGAAAACTTTTATGTGCCAATTGTTATTGTTTGCATTTGGGAATGACACGTGAGAATTATCATTTTAATAGGCAATTGAATTTTCTCTACTTGAAGCAACAATATAGAGGATATCATGATGAACTATAGGAGGAGGAAGAAGAATGATATGAAAACGAAGAAGAAGATGATGAACAAGAAGAAGAAGGAGAAGGGGAGGAAACTCCATGATCATAAACTTTGATGAATGTTAAAAAGGTCAAGTTTTGTTGCCTTGGAGAAAAAATAGCACTTTGAATTGTTATTTACTTTATATGCAGAGTCTTTTGTTGGTTAAAAAACAGTAAACAGAGTCTCTTATTAGATTTCAATTACTTTTTAAGTTGGTGAAAAAATAATATGCAGGGTCTTTATGTTTCAATTAGTTGTTGAGTTTGAGTTGGACTAGAAATAGTTGGGCTTGGTGGTGGCCTATTGTCCTATGTAAGTTTAACCCAAAATGCGCCAAGTCTTCTATTTTGTAGACAAATTGTTATATTTTATATAGATTCCAGGTTTCATGACGTACTATCATGTCCATATTTCTTTTATTTTTAATTTGTTGTTCAAATTATTTTTTACTATATCAC
This sequence comes from Solanum verrucosum, assembly GCF_900185275.1. Classification (NCBI taxonomy): domain Eukaryota; kingdom Viridiplantae; phylum Streptophyta; class Magnoliopsida; order Solanales; family Solanaceae; genus Solanum; species Solanum verrucosum. Next base: position 1,416,806 of record NW_026020157.1, read on the forward strand.
TTATTAGAACAAAGTATTCAAGAATTCATCTCACACGTGGTTTTGGAAGTAAAAAAAAAGTTTAATTTTCTTTCAAAAATCTGAAAGGAGGTTGTATGTGTCACAACCTAAATTAGGATATAAAGTGTCATATCAGCAAAACACATGAGATATGTTAAGTATATAAGTAAGTAACCCTTATATATTAATGATGCCTTTTAAAGTTGTGTGGGTCTATGACCAGATATGATAATATCACTAGTGAGTTAGGCGGTTAAAGATGGTATATTATAGTGACTTTTGTGTCAGTTGTGTGGATGAGAGCTATTGTTCAATTGAGTTAAGAAAAAATTAATCTCGATTAGGTGGGATAACATCTTTGCTAGGTCTTGGCAAATCTGTTGTTTTGGGGAAAATCACATATAGTGGAACTAACCTCAACGAGAACGTTGATTCCATAAGAGAGGTCGTTTGTGACACCACTCCGTAGGATAAGAAGTCCACATCGGAAAGAACATGTAAGTAAGCATACCTTACACTGTAGTGATGTGTTTTGATGTCTGGTGGGTCTAGACCCAAAACACAGGTTGGACCATTGTTTGGTTGGAAAAGGTAATGTAGAATTATCGGCATAGATTTAATAAGAGAGGGTTTATGTGATACCCCATGTTAGGATAAGAACTCTACGTCGACAAAACACAAGAGGGATACTAGGTATATAAGTGAGAAGTCCTAACACTGATCTAGTGATGTGTTTTATAGCCTTGTTGTTCTATGCCCAGAGCAAACAATATCACTAGCAGGTTGTAGGATGGAAAAAAGGTGGTGAAAATAATATTTTAAGGGATAGAAGAGCTATATTGTGGGATTTAATGAAATCAATTTGGGGGCATGATTCAGTTGTTGGCTCTTCGAGGTTTCATTTAATTTTCTCCCATGTTAGTGAATATTCACCTTGAAAGGAAAAAGTACGTTATCACAGGTGAAGTTTCTAGGTAATTGTTTGCTAATTAATTTGCTTTTCTATTCCATATCTTGTGTTTTGATTTTATTTTCATGTATAATTAATAACCAAAAAATTGAACTAAAATTGATAACAACAAAATCGATAACCGACCCATAAATACCCCTATCTACAACAATGAGCTCTTTTTGTATACTTCAATTTTTCTATTCAAATTGTTATCTCAATTTGTATTTTTGCTATAAGTACTTCTATATGTACATGAATCTCTTTGAATATATTTGCCATGACCCAAGTCTACACTGGGACATGACCGACCCTCGAGAACCATTGATGGTCCCCAATCGAACCCTCATCCCGACTGACTACAAGTGCAAGACTAACTTAAATTAATTCAATAATTTTGAACAATACTCATTAGATAACTCAGAGTTTGTAAAAACAGCTCAAGGAAGATACATACTGCAAACTACTCAACTTTGTCTATCTATGAACCTCTACTATTACATAAGTATATCGGGACAAGACCTACAACATCTCAAAACTACTAACTGTAATACAAAGGTGAAGTCCTCTGAAATATAAGAATGCTCACCAAAGCTGACTGGAACATCCCATGACCTCAACGAAATATCTGTTGATGATTCTGAATACCTGTATCCGCATCATGAAATGATGCCGGCCAAATGGCTCATTACATGGAATGTACAAGCATGTAAGGGGAATTCTAAAGCATAAAAATAAACTTGAATGGGTGGAAAAGAAACATACTTACCTCTTCTCAACTTACTCAACTCAACTCAACTCAAAGAAACATAGTTCAAATCCACTCAAGGAAACATAGTTCAACTCAACTCTAACGAAATAGGGCTCAACTCAATGATAAGATATTCAACTCAGTGAAATAAGGTTCAACTCAATAATTAGATATTCAACTCAGTGAAATAAGACTCAACTAAATGATAAGATACTTGACTCTGGGTTCTCAACTCTGGATACTCAACTCTAGATACTCAACTCAATATAAAGCAACAATACATATGTAATATATCGAAAACTTTTAAAACAGTAGAAAGAAACTCAATGTATTAAAAAATACAATAGTGACTCTGTTTGTATGCAATGATACAAGATAAACCCTGCTTGTATATGAAAATACAAAGTAAACTCTGTGTATATAAGAAAACAAAATATATTTGTGGGAGATTCTGTAACCGACAACCATCGTTATGAGCTATATGATGATACAACGTTTAACCCACGCTGCCAAAGCCGTCCTATACTTTGCCAGGGTATAGAACCTGCTACTAAGTGGATCCGCTAGTATATGCTAAAATCATTGAGGAATCATCAAAAAAGTATGACCATTTCTATCCACGTTTGCTACATGGTTTATGGGGGTTGTGTGTTATCTTAACTCTTCTCCATATCGGTGCTCAATACTACTCCCAAAATATACTTAGCTCATTATGTTTCAAACTGCTCAAAACTCTTTTGGAAATCTACGTCATCGTAAATGTAAGAATATTTACTCTTGGGAATACTTCGTTCCCATATATTATTTTAAAGAAAATGAACTCAACTCTACTCTTCCTTAACTCAGTGCTTAAGTCTTTAAAACAAGCTTTAAAAATAATTGTAAAAAGACTTTCTAAAATAGGGTTCATGCCGAATTATGGACGTGAACGACTCAATTCAATGGTTTCAATAACCATGCATAGAATGCAATACTTGGAACTCAACAACTCTAGAACCTAAGGAGTAAATGATACTACTCATCTCAAGAATGCTCGACTCAGGGTGTTCATGCGGAATTATGGGCATGAACCACTAAACTCAAGGGCTCAAAGATACTTCTCATCTCAAGACTATTCGACTCATAGGGTTCATGCGCAATTATGGCCATGAACTACTCAACTCAAGGACCTTCATGGGTAACATATAGTAGTGCCATGATTAGGAATATAATCCCAAAAAGGTTAGGAACTCAATACTCAAGACTTAGAACTTGAAGATACTACTCATCTCAAATATAGTCAACAGATGGAGTTCATGCGGAATTTATGGGCATGAAAGACTCAATTCGAGGTTCTAATTAACAATATGCAACTCATGTGTACGCCTCTTCTCATTCTCATACTTACTTTCTCAAAGCTTAGCACAAAATAAATAATTGATCTCAAAGGGTTCACAATTGAACTCAAAGACTTTCTTGAACTCTACTTTTAAATCTCTCTTAAATTTGAATAATAAAGTCAAGAGTTATGATTCGTGATGTGAAGGATCTCGTGATGATAAAGTAGACTCATGAATACATTCTTCTCATTCTCATACTCAGTTGCTCGAGTCTTGAAACAAGTTATTTGAAATTGTAGAAGACTCCTCAAAAAGACTCAAAGGGATTTTCGCAAAATTTTTGAAACAACTGTAAAGATTTAACTGTAAACTCTACCATGAATTTGAATTTTTAATTCAAGGTTATGATTCATGTTTTGAATGATTCCTAGGTGTTTAGAAGTAGTTTAGAGAAGTTAGAATCAAAAGGGAGTGAAGGTACACTTTAAAAGAACTCAAACAGGACAACCGACGTAAAAAAAGTGGGGGCAGGCGACTCTGGCGTGGGGCACCAGCCCCAAACTATAGAAACATGATTGTAGCACATTGCTGGGGAGCTGCCCCAGCCCCTCCCCGAGCAAATTTTGGCCAATTTTTTCTCTCATTTTCTGATCCTAAATCACTTTTAATCGATTTCTTTTCTCAAGTTTTCCTTAGATTAAATTACCCAATGCAAGTACACAAGAATCTAATAAAAAACAACTCTTAATATCATCATGATTACCTCAAGATTTCATCAAACCCATCCTAATTCAAGAACGGAAACAATACTTCAAGAATACTTATCAACAGCTCAAATCGTTCTACTTTTGAGAACGAAAATACACTGAAAATAACATGATTGGCATGTGAGTGAACAAACCCAACACTATGGAAACTTACATACCTCTTAGTGATCAAAACCATGGCAAAAATCCACAAGAAAACTCAAGAACCTCGATGAATGCTCTGATCCTTTCCTCTTTTCCCTTCTTTCTCTTCTTGAACTCTCAACTAAAACCTTACGCATATATTAGGATTATAAAACTGAACCTAACCAGTTTAGACCCTAAAACCTTACTAAAATTGAATAAAATCTGATTCGGTAAGGAAAAGACCAAAATACCCCTCTTTATTTATGGGTAACTTTCCTTAATTGGACAGCCTGACTTCAAAAAGGCATATCTCACTCATCCGAACTCTAAACCTAGAAGACTTGGTGGAATTTGAAAGATAATTCAAAGACCTTTCCTTTGAATCTTATGGCCACCTAACTCATTCTGTGCTAAAAGTTATGGTCGTTTGAAGTAGACCCAAAACATAGAAGAACTTAGGAATGATTTGAATGCACTCTCTTTAGTTGTTTTTTGAACTCAAGGTGCTATATCTAGTGACCTTAACACTCAAGAAATTTTAAAATCCTTAGTAAAATCCTACTCACAACGAAGGATGATTCAAGTCTTAGTTCAAAACAAATTCTAGGGTGTATTTCCCCGTTGGGATCATTCGTCCTCGAATGACGAGTGGACTGGGTATGGAACGGGGTTACTCTTATCATCTCTGCCATACAAACTAGAATTTACCCGCATTATTATTCGGAATCAACTAAGGGCTCTCATTTATCTATTTCTCAAAGCAACACCTCACCCTTTTCTTCCTCCTCATTTATAACCTTAGAAGGAATTATCACACCATCATTATCACGATAAAATCATTAACCTTCTCTTTCTAACATCACTCCATTACTAAAAGGACATCTGAAAAGATATCCCCAAACTCTTTAGAAGTCATTACTATCTTATTCTCAAACACTTGACTTGTTTTCTCATCTTATCATCTCCCCCTTAGGTCTAAAGCTGGCACTTGAAAGTTATGGACCTATTCCATCATCTCTAAACTGATCTACATCCTTTTTTACTCTAACACTCGGGAGAAGTTTATCGCATGACTACCGAGCACTCCATAAGTAGGTACTAAGACCTCTTTCTAAGGTGTTTCTCTTAACCTCTTCTGATTACATAGCACCACGGTACACCTCTTGAAGCTCTTGTTACTCTAGTTACATAGCCACACTTCACTGCCCTTATCTAATGGCTAGGGTATCTCACTTGTACCACTCATATTTATTGTAGCTAACATCTCAATTTCTCACCTGCTCTATATTCTGTCTTCTAGATAAAATCTCAAGACTAACATCATCACCCTCATGTTTCCATTTGTTTTATCATGACACTCATAGCAAATTCAAGCTTAATGTTAATTACTAAACCCGAATATCAATATGATTGATCGCTTGCTATACTAACTTACAAGTACTAGATATAAATTTAGAAACACTCGTCCCCTAGGACCTTATGACAAGTAGTCAATCCTTACCTCTTATTCTCCATACTCACAAATTACCATCACATTCCACTTCACAACTTAAGTACTATTTACTCACTTACTGTGCATTGTCTCTCAAATAGTTCTATCACCCTCTGAATACCATGGGGTTCTCCTTTCAAAGTTCATAAGCCTATCTTGGGTCTAAAACCTCATGAATAATTTTCTATATTATTTCACACAAAAATTTAGTCTCCTCGAACAGGATGACTCATCGTCATCAGCTCTATTTTGGTTAACAATATACTCCAACTTATCTTGACTGGTAACTATTTCTCTTTCTTCTATCAAGAACTCTTTGCAGCATTATTATTCCTTATTCTACTCATAAATGAACTTATCACTTATAACTAACTGGGTACACGATTGTAATAAAATAATATGTCCTATCACTATCTTCTTTCGTTAGATTGTTGAGCCTCTTCATACTCTCCTCTAACTCTAGGCACTCTCACTACTACCACTCACGATCTCGTAACTCATGCTACCCTTTTAGGGTGGAAAATAATACCCAAGCTCTAATCAAACTTCCTCATAAGGATCTCAACTGAAACAAGGCTTAGAGAAGAAAGAACATCTCATTTTTAGCTTGAACGCACGATTCATATGAACCTGAATTCATTTCTCTGAAAATCAACACTTAACTCACACATGGGCTTCTCTTAAGCTCTTATGTACTCTCAATCTTGCTAAAAACAACTCATCTATAAAGGACTTACTTTGGTTTTCAACCACATCTAGTATGATGGGTAGTCTAATTGATATGAAAATGTACGAGTTAGAATAAATCTTTATGACATAGCTCTACCGCACGATTAAGAGTATGAAAGATGGGAAACTTTTCTTAAATGCATGTAGTCCATCATTTATAGAAGTGGGGCCATCACAACTATAAACAAGACCCTACTGACATGGCTTCATAGATACCCTATAACACTTGAATCTGTCACTAGGGGAGAACCCCTTCTTATTTTACCCACTTAAGAATAAAAGGGAGCTTCATTATTCATTGATGTGTGATGTGTTGAGATTGATTAGAAATGTAGATTATTTCATTGTTTATTCTCTATCACGATTGTATTGTTGTAAAATGTGCATTGATATGAAAATGGTCATCTCATCATTATTTATGTGAACATTCACATTTGCATTACTTTAGAGACATTGTTGTGACTAATGTTATGTGAATTGAGGTAGAATAAGAAATTAAAGAGGATGTACCATTTCGAGAGACATGTCACGTGCCGTGACATATATATTTATTCGTGGTTGTGTCATATGTTGCAGCGAATGTATGGATTGATAAGTCCCCAATGGGTTTCGTACTAAGAGACAAGGGGTGTGTATCATTAGGTAAGACATGCATCACTATACATGGCATAACATTTCATTTCATTACATATCAATATCATTTGTGAACTTGTGAGTGCCTTTCATGACCCAAATTACCCTCTATAAGGTTAGACATGCATCAATATATTTGAAATAATATTTAACTGCATCTATTGAACTTATGACTGATAAACTTGATCTAGTGTACAGTTGATTTGTAATTGTTGTAGAGTTCTAATTCAGCTGTGGGCTAATTAAATTATGCATTATTAGGTTTGGCTAGTTTTATGCATGTTGTAGTTGTGGAAGTTTGATTGGAGTGGTGTTACACATCGGATTAGAGAAGACTAAGTGGTATGGTTAAGTACCCAAAAATGTACCCTATAACCCTCCACGGGTCCCTAGAAAGGCCGTGAAGATGACCAGAGTCTGTTAATGGGCTCATGAGTCTTCCAGAACCTGCCCCAGGAAGGCTTCATCTTGACGGACGCCCAGACGGCCCGTGATAATGTTGATGTGTCGTCAAATGGGTCATCAAGTGGGTCAAATAAGAAGTTGTTCTCGCCTAGTTACATGAAATATCAAGTGCTATTACAAGTATATAATAATTAGTATTCCTTTTTTTCACTTTATGTGTTCAAGTTATTATTTGGATAGTTAAAAGACGAATTTATTTTTTTATAATTTTTTAAAAATATTTTGAATTGTCAATTATAGTAATTTATCGTATTTTAAAGTAATTTTTAAATATATAAATTTATATGAGAAGATTGAAGATAATGATTCAAAATTACTCCAAAAATTTATTACTTTGACTCTTGTACAACTATGAATACAGACACATACTAAACTAACAAAAATAATATGACCATCTCTATATTTTATGACACAACCAATACTTGTATGTTTGTTCTATTCGATCCATTCTTCTTCTTTCCTTTATTTTCTTATATAAAAGAATTGATCTTTATATAAAATAATTTTATGGGTCATTGTTGTTTTTTCTAATAATAGAGAGAAAGTAATGGCAACGACAGATATAATCAACAAAGAAGAGTTGCATGATCTAAGTGTGGTGAAAACAAGAGATGATTAATTGAAGGTAATATGTGGCTACATCAATCCCCTATTAATTGAAGATAATTAATTTGTGTTAAATGCACGTTGTTGATTCTATCATGTGCTCATGGTGAAATTTTATTTATGTATCTACTCAAGTCGAGGGTCTATCAGGAGTAGTGTCTCTAACAAAGTGTTAAAGTTGAGTATGTTGTTATGGTTGATATTTAGTTGGATGATTAACTATACTAAAGAAATAGCTACATTGTATCTTTGATTTGGTTGATAAAAGTGTGATCTTTGATGATCAGTCTATCTATTGGCTCTAAAGAGGTTACATTTATCAACTTTTTTTCTAGTTGGGGTTGATGATATATTTATAAAGGGGATTGATTAATAAATACTTTCTGAAAAAATTAAAGGTCAATTTAAATGTGAATGTTATTGTGGAAGCATGTTGATACAAATAATGGTTTCATGGAACACATAACTTACTTTTAAAGTAAAGATTTGTCTCACTGCAAATCAGTGAGAATTCATGCTATATAAAATAATTTTTTCCACTCATTTTCCATCTAAAAAATGCATGTGAAAAACAATTATTATTGTATAGCGAGAAGCTTCCTAATTTTTCCAGTCCTTTTTCCTAGAATTAGCTAACTAAAAAATGCATGTGAAAAAACAAATTATCACAGAATAGTGAGAAACTTCCTAATATTTCTACTTGAAACTATTACTATTTTCTTTCCTCACTGATAAAATTAGAAACCTTTTGATAATAGCCTATGACAATTATCAATTGCAAATTATAGTATAAAAATATTGACCTGTTAAAGTGTATTTATCAAGTAATAACTTTTAACTACATCTCAATTTCAAAATTAATTTTCCTTATCCAACTGCATGTTTTGTATTGTGATGATTTTCATAAATTGACTAGATTATCATTTTAGAAATAATATTTCACAAGAGATGTGAACTAATGCACTACTTATTATTTCTCAATAGAGATCTATCTGACAACCTACCTTCCAAGATAGGGGTAAGATTTGTCTACTCTATTCTCCAACACCTCACTTGTAAAATTACACTGAGTATATTGTGTTTTTATTGATAATAGTAATTACTGCAGGGCATATTCATTAATTCCTGCCTTATATGTGTAACATTTTGCTCTTAGGACCTTGGTTTCTTTCTCAAAGAAACTGCAATATGTACACTTAGAAAATGGTAGGTTCAATTGAATAGTAAATAACTATACATCCACCTCTCAGTATAGCTTCTTAAAAATGTATTTTGGTGTAATCACTTAATCATTTGTATGTTTTTACCTATTCAAACAATTTAATATTATACTATTTGTTTTTTCACCACTGAGTCATTTAAAATGCTAATATTCTACTTGTACTTATATTTTTTTCTGAAACAAGAAAAATATCTTGTCTTATTATCGTATTTTATCGATGTCTTCATATTTTAATACTATTAAAAAATTATCTTTTATTATTTGACAAGCTTACTCTAGCTGAATTTGAGAAACACGATGAAAAAGATTCTTCTATAAAATGGAATAATAATATTTGAATTTGTAATGACCCGTAAGGTCATTTTGAGAACTAAGCCCCTCTCTTTCATAAAATACTTTTTCCAAAAAATTTAAATAGAAATTTTGAGTTACAGTGGGATATGCCCATTTAAAGTTGGGTTGTTCAAATAAGGAAAATCTAATCCGGATTTTAGAAGGGCATTATGGTATTTTTCTTACCCAATTTATTATTTCAATTTTTTGTAAGATTAGTTTACGCATTTGGAAAAGGAGTTAGGGTTTTGACAGAAGAAAAAAGAAGAGGAGAAAAGAGGAGAAGAAGCAAGAATCGTCAAGATCATCAAGAATCGCTAGTGGATTTTGTCAAGGGGTGATCCCTACGAGGTATGTGAGATCACATAGCATTGGGTTAGTTCACCCATGCGCCAACCATGATTTATTTCAGCGAATTTAAGTTCATGAAAGACTAGAAATTGAGTTATTGATGGGTTTGTTCAAGGTCCTTTAAATTCTTGATTCAAGGAAATTGTTGAGGAGTTATTTGATCCGAATCCATGATATTTGGTGTGAATTCGATTATAATCTTTCATTGATGGTATAGTTGATTCTAAGTGATTGGGGAGAGAACAAAGTCGAAATAGGGGGTTTAGAGTTGAAAAAACAAGAAGAAAAGTTGGAGGCACCAAGGCAGGGGCCTCGGGCGTCGCCCCTCTCATAGCCCCAAGCATAATTCTCTGATATTTCGCCTCTGGGGTGTCGTCCCTCTCAGAGCCCCAAGCAGGGTTCTCTAAACTTCGGGCTCTGGCACCCCACGCCTCTAAGAGCACCAAGGACGCCCGTTCACCCCATTTCCCCCTTCTTTTCGTACTAGTTCCTTAGTAACGTACCTAGGTTTTGCAATCGATTTCTATACTCTAAGGTATGTCTAAACATTATGGAATCATCCATAAACATGAGATCATGTACCTTGAATCCATAATCCAATTCAAGGAAAGTTAAGATCAAAGTCAAGAGAAGTAAGAGTGAAGTCAAGAAGAGTTCTTATAGTTTTCCAGAAGTCTTTTCCAAATGTTTTACCTTTGTTTTAAGACTTAAATTTCAAGTTGAGTAAAGAAGAAAGAGTAAAGATTGAAGTTCATTTCTTCAAAGAGTAAATGGGGACTATGTATTCCCAAAGAGTTAAAATGTTTTCACATTTAACCAAGCAAAGGAAACCTTGATTTTCGAAGATCCTTCGAGCTAGTTTACAATAAAGAGTAAATGCTTTCACAATTAAGCAAGAGAGGAAACTTTGATTTCCAAGATAAACTTTGAGCTAAGTTTTGATCAATTATCTCAAATCACAGAAAGAGGTATGTTTTTAAACATAAGAGCTAGTATCATATTTTGGGAGTAGTATTGAACACCGATATGGGGGAGAGTTCAGACAACTCCCAGCCCCCATAAATCATGTAGCCATCATGGGTAGAAAAGGGTCATATTTTTTAGATTATTCCTTATTGCTTTTTAGCATACACTAGTGGATCCACTTAGTAGTCAGATTCTATTCCCTCGGCTAGGTGTAGATGGACCTGGTAGCGTGAGGCAAAATGTTGTATCATCACAATAGCTCTTACGTGATGATTGTCAGTAAGAGAAACTATCACAGAAGTAATTGTATTCTTATATACACAGTTTAATTGTACTTTTACATACACTTCAGAGTTATAATGTATCTTTGCATACACACAAAGTTGATATCCATGTTTTTAAAAACTTTATATTCAAATGAGTTCAGCTATGTTGAGTTGAATTGAGTAAGGTTAGTACTTCAGTTCCTTTCAAGCTTATTTCTTCATTTAGAATTCCCCTCGCATACTCATATATTCAATGTACTGATGCCATTTGGCCTGCATCTTCTTATGATGCAGACACAGGTAACCAGGATAGGCATCCAGAGCATCGTTGATTCTAGTTGAGCTCCAGAGTTTGTTGGTGAGCCTCCTTGCTTGCGGAGGATCCCTTTTTATTGGTTTCAGTATTAGTTAGCTCATTAGGATGTCGTGGGTCTTGTCCCGACATCCATTTCAGTTGTTTAGATGCTTCATAGATAGTCAGTCAATATTTCATTTGTAATTATATTGTTATTGGCTTATGTTCAGATTTGGGTTGCCACTTTGGCTAAGTTAAATGTTTATTTTAAAACATTATGAGTTTAGTTTGAGACAGAGTTATTTAGCATTTGAATCCTTTTCATAATGGTTAAAGTCTTCCACTGAGTAAGTAATCCAGGCCAAGGGTCGCTTGGGGCCAGCAATAGTTCTCGAGTGCCAGTCCCTCCCAGGGTGTAGGCTATTGAGCCTATGAAGCCGTGTCTGTAGAGTCCTAGTTATCGGTGTAAAGCGTGCCACATCTATTATTAGGAGGCTGCAACATTTAGGAAATTCCTTCACTTCTTTTATACTTATTTCGTGAGATAAAATGTATCGCTATACAATTTCTTTCTAACTCGTGCTTGTACATAATAGATTATGAGTTGGGTTGTGTTTGAGGAGGCCTTCTTGGGGCATTTCTTCCCCCGAGAACTAAGAGAGGCTAAGGTACGAGAGTTCCTGACACTTAAACAGGATTCTTTGAGCGTTCATGAGTATAGTCTGAGGTTCACACAACATTCACAGTATCCTCCGAAGATGGTTGCTGACATGAAGAGCAAAATAAGTTTATTTTTTGCTGGGCTGTCTCATCTGTTGACTAAAGAAGCTAAAGTTGTAATGCTAATAGGTGACATGGTTATCACAAGATTGATGGTCTATGTGCAGTAGGTTGAGGAAGAGAAGTTGAGGGATAGAGAGGAGTTCAAGAATAAGAGAGCTCAGATAGGGAATGAGTCCAGACAACAGAAGAATAATGCCAACCGGTCATCCTTCCAACAGAAACAGAAGGGACCTGCTCCATCATCTGCTAGTGCACCAGCACCCAAGAACAACAATGAGTAATAATAGTCAGAATTTTATAGCCAAACCTACATATTCTCAAGGTAGTATGGCACAAGGGGGTAGTAAGCCTCCCGGCTGCTCTAAGTGTGGAAGGAACCACTCTAGTACTTGTCGTGAAGTCTCCACTGGTTGTTTCAAATGTGGCCAGAATGGTCATTTTATGTGAGAATGTCCAAATAACAAGAAAGGAAGTGGTAATGGAGGCAATAGAGACCAATCTTCTTTAGTTGCTCCACCAGACAAAGCTGCTCCTAGAGGGGCTACTTTCGGTACTGGCAGAGGAACAAACCGCTTATATGTTATCAATAGTCGCCAAGAGCAAGAGGATTCGCCAGATGTTGTCACTGGTATGATCCACGTCTTTAACTTTACTGTTTATGCTTTGCTAGACCCAGGAGTAAGTTTATCCTTTGTAACTCCGTAAGTTGCGATGAATTTTGATGTTATTCCTGAGCCACTTAGTGAACCATTCAGTGTTTCTACACGTATTGGTGAGTCTATTCTAGAAGAGAGAGTCTATCATGATTGTCCCGTTTCTGTCATACACAAGAGTACCACGGCTGATTTAGTTGAGTTAGACATGGTAGATTTTGATGCCATTCTTGGTATGGACTGGCTTCATGACTGTTATGCCTCATTTGAGAGTAGAACTTGAGTTGTCAAGTTTCAGTTTCCAAATGAGCCAGTCTTAGAGTGGAAAAGTAGTTCAGCAGTTCCTAAGGGTCATTTCATTTCGTACCTTAAGTTTCCAAGGGGTGTGTCTATCACTTGGTCCGAATTAATGACTCTAGTATGGAGATACCTCATATTAAGTCACTTTCAGTAATAAATGAGTTTCCAGAAGTCTTTCTAGATGATCTACCCAAAGTCCCTCCTAAGAGAGAGAGATAGACTTCGGTATAGATATTCTTCCAAATACTCGTCCTATATCTATTCCGCCATATAAAATGGCACCAATAGAGTTGAAAGAGCTTAAAAAGCAGTTGCAAGATCTTTTTGATAAGGGCTTTATTCTACCAAGTGTCTCACCTTGGGGCGCTCCGGTCTTATTTCTGAGAAAGAAATATGGTTCCCCTAGAATGTGTATAGATTATCGCTAGTTGAACAAGGTTACCATCAAGAACAAATATCCTTTTACGAGAATTGATGATATTTTTTATCAACCTTAGGGTGCCACTTGTTTCTCTAAGATAGATCTTAGATCTGGCTACCATTAGATAAGAGTAAGGGAATGTGATATTCAAAACACAGTTTCAGAACCCGTTATGGTCATTATGAGTTTCTAGTTTTGTCCTTTGCTTTGACTTGCAACATTCATGGACCTTATGAATTGAGTATTCAAACCTTATTTAGATATGTTTGTAATCATCTTCATTGATGACATACTAATCTATTGAAGGAATGAAAAAGATCATGTTAGTCATCTCATAATAGTTGTCTAGACTTTAAAAGATAGAGAGTTGTATACCAAGTTCTCTAAGTGTGAGTTTTGCCTTGAGTCTGTTGCATTCTTAGTCCACATTGTGTCTGGAGAGGGAATTAAAGTTGGTACTCAGAAAATAGAGGCAGTGCAAAATTGGCCTAGACCCACATCTCCAACTGATATTCAGAGTTTCTTGGGTTTGGCTGGCTATTATAGAAGGTTCATAGAGGGGTTCTCATCTATCTCATCCCTTTTGACCAATTTGACTCAGAAAATAGTAAAGTTTCAATGGTCTGAAGCTTGTGAGAAAAGCTTTCAGGAATTCAAAAAGAGGTTGACTACTGCCTAATTTTTAACCTTTCCAGAAGGTACGCAGGGCTTTATGGTCTATTGTGATGTATCTAGAGTTGGTTTGGGTTGTGTGTTAATGTTGAATGACAAAGTTATAGCTTATGCCTCTAGATAGTTGAAAGTTCATGAAAGGAACTATCCAACCCATAATCTAGAGTTGGCTGTCGTAGTACTTTCTTTAAAAATATGGCACCGTTATCTTGATGGAGTTCATGTGGATGTGTTCACCGATCACAAGAGTCTTCAGTATGTGTTTACTCAGAAAGAACTTAATCTCAGACAAAGGAGGTGGTTAGAATTACTCAAGGATTATGACATAAGTATTTTTTTACCACCTAGGTAAGACTAATGTTGTTTCTTATGCATTGAGCAGGTTGTCCATGGGTAGTACAGCCCACTTTGAGGAAGATAAGAAAGAACTAGGAAATGATGTGCACAGACTTGCACACTTAGGCGTCCAACTAATGGACTCCACAGATTGAGGAGTAATGGTGATGAATGAGGATGAATCATCATTAGTGTCAGAAGTAAAAGAGTACAGGATCAACACCCAATTGTTCTTGAATTGAAGACAAATGTTCATAAGCAAAAAGTATTGGCTTTTGAACAAGGGGGAGATGGTGTATTAAGGTATTAAGGTAGATTGTGTGTACCAAGGGTGGATGGACTCCAAGAAAGGATCATGGAGGAAGCTCATAGCTCCAGATATTCTATCCACCCGGGTTCCACAAAGATGTATCGCGATTTGAGAGAAGTTTATTGGTGGAGTAGTATGAAGAAAGGCATTGTAGAGTTTGTGGCCATGTGTCTGAATTGCCACCAAGTTAAAGTAGAGAATCAAAGGCCAGGCGGTATGGCTCAGAATATAGAACTTCCAGAATGGAAATGGAAGATGATTAATATGGATTTCATCACAGGCTTACCAAGGTCCCGCAGACAACATGATTCTATTTGGGTGTTTGTTGATAGAATGACAAAATCAACCCACTTTTGCCGGTAAAGAGTACCCATTCAGCAGAGGACTGTGCCAAGTTGTATCTTCGAGAAGTATTTAGATTTCATGGAGTTCCGGTCTCCATTATTTCAGACAGAGGTGCGTAATTTACTACATAGTTTTGGAAGTCATTCCAAAACAGCTTGGGTTCAAAGGTGAACTTAAGTATTGCCTTTCATCTTCAGACATATGGGAAACCAGAGTCAACTATTCAAACCTTAGAGGATATGTTGAGGGCTTGTTTGATTGATTTATAAGGTAATTGGGATGATCACCTACATCATATTGAATTAGCTTACAACAATAGTTACCACTCTAGCATCCAAATGGCTCTTTATGAAGCTCTTTATGGGTGAAGATCCAGATCTCCTATTGGATGGTTTGAAGTTGGTGAAGCAAGGTTGATAGGACCAAATTTAGTTCATCAAGCTATGGAGAAGGTGAAAGTGATTCAAGAGAGGTTGAAAATGGCGCAGAGTCGTCAGAAATTATACACCGATGTTAGGAGAAGGGAGTTAGAGTTTGAAGTACATGATTGGGTATACTTGAAAGTTTCACCCATGAAAGGTCGAATTGATTGAGTTATTAACATGTAACCTCTTATTATTTGTGCAAAAGGATTTTCAAGAAGGGGAGGCTTAATCCCCAGTATATTGGCACTTATAGAATATTAAAAAGGGTTGGTAATGTAACTTACAAGTTGGAGCTACCACAAGAGTTAGCCGCAATTTATCCGGTATTTCACATCTCCATGTTGAAAAAGTGAATGGGCAATCCTTCATTGATCATACCAACTAAAGATATTGGGATCAAGGACAACTTATCATATGAAGAGATTCCGATCCAGATTCTAGATCGTCAAGTTCGCAAGTTAAGGACTAAGGAAGTAGCATCAGTCAAAGTCCTTTGGAGGAATCAATTTGTTGAGGAAGCGACTTGGGATGCTGAGGAGGATATGAAGAAGAGATATCCACATCCTTCGAATCCGAAGAAGTTCCAAATTAAGGTACTAATCCTTTTCTTGGAATTTTATTTATAAGTTAGCATGTTGTAATTGTATTTCTTGTTGAGTGTTTGAGCTATATGTTACATGTTACAACACTAGCCTAATAAGAGTAATCTCATTCGACGACAAATGTTACCAAGGGGGAGATATTGTAACACCCCTTAACAAGAAAGAACTATAATTAGAAAGAGCCATTTTTTGAAAGAATGAAAATCTGGTTTTGAGTTTTCGGTCAAATGTAAACCACCATAACTCCTAGCTCATGATGAATTAGGTGTGTTTCCAGAAATAGTAGGAAGTAATTTTGAAAAATATTTCCAATGCCACCGAGTTTACGCGATTCTGAGTTCGTATGAGTAAGATATGCCCATTTAAAGTTGGGTTGTTCAAATAAGGAAAGTCTAATCCGGATTTTAGAAGGGAATTATGGTCTTTTCCTTACCCAATTATTTTATTTCGATTTTTGGTAATTAGTTGGGGTCTAAACTGATCTTAGTCGGTTTACGCTTTTGGAAAAAGAGTTAGGATTTTGAGAGAAGAAAAAAGAAGAGGAGAAGAGAGGAAAAGAAGCAAGAATCGTCAAGAACTTCAAGAATCGGTTGTGGATTTCGTCAAGGGGTGATCCCTATGAGGTATGTGAGTTCACATAGCATTTGGTTATTTCATCCACGTGCCAATCATTATTTATTTCAGCGAATTTAAGATCTTGAAAGGTTAGAAATTGAGTTCTTGATGGGTTTGTTTAAGTTCTTTTCAATTCTTGATTCAAGGAAATTGTTGAGGAGTTATTTGATCCGAATCCATGATTTTAGGTGTGAGTTCGATTAGAATATCTAATATATTGATGTTATAGCTGATTCTAAGTGTTTGGGGAGAGAACCAAGTCGAAATAGGGGGTTTAGAGTTGAAAAACGAAGAAGAAACGTCGGAGGCACATGGGCAGGGGACTGGGGCGTCGCCCCTTTCAGAGCCCCAAGCAGAATTCTCTGATCTTTTATCTCTTGGGTGTTGCCCCTCTTAGAGACCCAAGCAGTGTTCTCTGAACTTTGGGCTCTGGTGCCCCAAGCCTCTCACAGCGCCAAGGACGCCAGTTCACCCTATTTATCCCCCTTCTTTCCGTACTAGTTCCTGAGTAACGTACATATGTTTTCCAATATATTTCTATACTCTAAGGTACGTTTAAACATCATGAATCATCCATAAACATGAGATCATGAACCTTGAATCCATAATCCAATTCAAGGAATGTTAAGATCAAAGTTAAGAGAAGTAAAGGTCAAGTCAAGAAGAGTTCTTAGAGTTTTCCAAAAGTCTTTTCCAAATGTTTTAACTATGCTTTAAGACTTAAAGTTCAAGTTGAGTAAAGAGTAAAGAGTAAAGAGTAAAGATTGAAGTTCATTTTCTTCAAAGAGTATATGGGAACTAGGTATTCCCAAAGAGTTAAAATGTTTTCACATTTAAAAAAGAAAAGGAAACCTTGATTTCCAAAGAAACTTTGAGCTGGTTTTTAGTAAAGAGTAAATGCTTTCACAATTAAGCAAGAGAGGAAACTTTGATTTCCAAGATAGCCTTTGAGCTATGTTTTGGGGAATTATCTCAAATCACAGAAAGAAGTATATTTTTAAACATAAGAGCTAGTATCATAGTTTGGGAGTAGTATCGAAAACTGATATGGGGGAGAGTTCAGACAACTCCCAGCCCCCATAAACCATGTTGCCATCATGGGTAGAAAAGGGTCATACTTTTTAGATGATGCCTTATTGCTTTTTAGCATATATTATTGGATTCACTTAGTAGTCAGGTTCTATACCCTCGGAAAGGTATAGGACAACCCTGGCAGCGTGAGGCAAAACATTGTGTCATTAAAATAGCTCGTACGTAATGGTTGTCAGTTAGAGAAACTCCAATAGAGATAATTGTATTCTTATATACACAACTTAATTGTACTTTTACATACACTTCACAGTTATATTGTATCTTTTCATACACACAGAGTTGACATCCATGTTTTAAACATCATTTCCTTATATTGCACATCTTTTAAACTGCTTTATATTGAAATGAGTTTAGCTATGTTGAGTTGAGTTGAGTCAGGAAAGTTCTTTAGTTCCTTTCAAGTTTGTGTCTTGTTTTAGAATTCCCCTCACATACTAGTACATTCAATGTACTGATATGATTTGTCCTGCATCTTCTTATGATGCAGACAAAGGTAATCACTATTAGCATCCAGCGTATCATTGTTTCTAGTTGAGCTCCAGAGTTTGTTGGTGAGCCTCCTTGCTTCTGAAGGACCCCTTTTTATTACTTTCACTATTAGTTAGCTCATTAGGATGTCGTGGTTCTTGTCCCGAGATCCATCTCAATTGTTTAGAGGTTTCATTGATAGACAGTCAATATTTCATTTGTCATTATCTTGTTATTGGCTTATGTTCAGATTTGGGTTGCCACTTTGGCTAAGTTAAATGTTTATTTTAAAACATTGTGAGTTTAGTTTGAGACAATTGAGTTATTTAGTATTTGAATCCTTTTCTTAATTCTTAAAGAATTCCACTAAGTAAGAAAGCTAGGTCAAGGGTTCGCTTGGGGCCATCAATGGTTCTCGAGTGCCAGTCCCGCCCAGGTTGTAGGCTCAGGGCGTGACACTACCATCCCACCAGAGCGGGACACATGCTACTAGGGCGGTGGCGCCTCTTCAGGATAGGTCACGCCAGAGCAGGAATGACGAGACCATAACTTAAATGACGTAAAAAGTTTATTTTTTCCTTTTTTCCAAAACACCAAAATGAGGCGAGAATCACCCCAGAAACCCTGAAAAGGCTTCTCTAAGCTTGGGAAGGAAGGAGAAAGAGAATTCTAGTGTAAGCAGGTCGATAGCTTGCAGATTTTTTGTGAAAATCCACCGTCTCGTTGTTCGGAAGGTAGGACTTGGAGCTATAATCCCTTTGTGACTGCTTGGCGCCCATGTAGTCTAGGTTTATTGTTGAGTAGTTGTAAATCTATTATTCACCAGGTAGTATATTGGTAATTGATGGTAGAATACTTGTGTATGATTTTGTGCACCAAAATAAGGGGCAGTCGTAGATGAAATTTTAGTTGTTCCATCTAAATTACATCGTAGGAGGAAGCCTAATCAGGTGAACTAGGCTAGGTGATGGTTTGATTCTTGTTTGCGTGATGTATGTCGGTAATTGCTTCATTGTAATGCATGTATGTATGTGAATGAAGCCTTGTTGATCAAACCTAATGAAATGTGTATGAATGACCAAATGTATGCCATGATTCAA
Source organism: Solanum verrucosum (assembly GCF_900185275.1). NCBI lineage: Eukaryota > Viridiplantae > Streptophyta > Magnoliopsida > Solanales > Solanaceae > Solanum > Solanum verrucosum. The sequence goes on from NW_026020157.1 coordinate 1,436,198, forward strand.
AACATGATTGTATGATCATGAGTATGTACTTATGAGTGTGATTGTGATTGCGTTGTATGGATCAGGTGTCACATTCCAACAAACTAACTGGGATCGGGTGTCACATTCCAACACATATATTGGATTGGGTCTCACGTTCCGACACACTTATTGGGATCGGGTTCCAAATTTTGGCACACTAACAGCTTCAGTATGGGTTCCATGAGAAGACCATTGAATTTTCATATCTACTTGTTATTGATATTATGGAGTTGTACATTGCTTTAAAAAGATTACAGTTCCGTAATTTTGTATAACTGTATTAATGTGTTGTGCTTATTTGGTTTTATATCTCGTTATTGAATGAACTGTGAATGGGCAGACTCAAACCGAAATAAGATATGGTAAGCGGAGACCGAGGGTTCTGAGTGTTCATGTGTATTACTTTTTAGGGGTTGTATGTGCTCTTTAAAGTGGAGAAGTGGGGAGGTGGTTGTGTCCCTGTAAGATCCCGTACTTTTTCTTTACATAATATATGTGGCGTAGTATGGCATAGTTATATGAGGTATTTATGAATTTGTATCGTACATTGGAGATTAAGATTACAAGTAGGTGGTAATATCAAGGAACTAAACTAAAGTTTTAGGTCAAAGGGACCCCTCAAACAAAGTTCATGATAAAAGAAATGGTTCGGGTAGAACTTCGCCCGTGTGAAAGGTTTAACTTGTCCCATACCTTGTGGATAAGCCTATGAGTGTAAACTATGCTAACAATAGTGTGTTATGAGGTATTATAACAGCACAAGGGTCGTATGTTAAGTTTGGAAGTCAAGAAAATTACTGAAACTAAAGTTAGCAAAAGTAATCAAAGTTTCTCTAATAATATTTTCTTAACTTTGGGTCAAATGTCTTGGATGTTTTATGCTAATATACAAAGAGTTATAAGGCCTATAATCCATTAAATCGAAGGCCTACGAGTCTTGTTTGCAACGCACAAAACTTGGTATCTAACCGACATCGGAGTAAAAAGTTATGAGGGATTTACTATGGATTGCCGGGGCAGAATCCGGGTCGGGTAAAAAATGTTGTATGTCGGCTTACTCAACGTTTTAAGCCATGAAAACATTTCATTTTACTTCCAAACTACAACAAAAACTTAAGATAAGGTTCCTATGGAGAACTTCCATGATGAAGGTCAGTTTTCAACGATTTATACCATTAAAGATTACCCCCATGCCTCGAAACGTGATCTTTACACGTGGTAATCATTTTCCCCTTCTATTAGCTGCGTTTGGAGCAAGTTTTTGAAGATATAAATTTGTAGTTATTGGTATTTCTTCATGGTTTACACTTGGTTAACTAAGGTAATCATCTCAAGACTCTTTTATGATTGTTTTTATGAACTTCTACGGACATTTCGTCAAGTTGAGGCCATTTGGCAAATCTACCGATTTAAGAACAATTATGAACTGTTTATAGGTGTGTACTAACTGTGTATATATAGTGTTTTCAAATTTTAGGACGTAAGGAAAATCTTTCGTGAAGAAGCTGCGGTTATTCGAGCGTTCTTTGAAAAGGTATGTTAAGGCGAAGCTACGTCCCTCATTTTAGCACCAATCCTGGGAAATTCCTAAAACCCCGAATGTGATATTTTCCTATTCTCTTGCTAGAAAGAACTTCAGTGAAAGACATTGGGATCTCAACTGAATTATTTTCATGATTCTGTTATTTTGATATTTCACTCATTAGGATAAATAGATTGTTCGACATCTACACGTCATTTTATCAGTTTCCTTGATTATATGTCCTCACGTATGAATTCGTATTCTTTCTTCAGTGATGTGAATTAAAATGTCACGCGAGACCCTTACTACTTGTGACCAGCCCTCTTTCTCCACTAAGGTTATTATAAAAGAAAAACTTTAAAGTAGCTCACGACCTTCAAAACTCTCAAATATAATTTAAATGTACACTATTAGAACACTTGGTTTTTGAAATATATCTTTTATAAATTATCTAGGAACCAAGTTAGGAACTAAGTAAGTCGCCTTAAAGTTGTTATGAATATCAACAAGGTTAGGTTATATTTTTAAAATTCAAGTTAACTTTTCAACCTTATTTGGAAGAATATATCAAGTTCCATGAGATTGTTATATGTTATACAAAAGTTATTATGGGGTTATGAGAACAAGACTACAAACGGGCCAAGATTGGCAACATGACAACAGTAACTCATAGGTGTTATAAATTCATGACATTACATGCTATGCATTCTACTCCCGAGCTATAATCGAGAGGTATGGGGCCTATTGCCTATATTTATACGTATGAGACACAGATGGCCACAAGTTGGCGAATATAATGTCGGTTCGCTACCAGAAAGCACCACCATTGCTAGCATTTTGTTGGGTATGTCATGCATTTGCATCTATATATATATATATATATATGTATTCACGACATACGATTATACGAGCATACCATGCACATTTAAGTAGTAGGGGGCTAAAGGTCAGCTATAGAGATTATTTGGCTTTCAGTTTCAGGTGGTATCTCTATTACCCTTTTATAGTAAATGTTTATGATCTTACTTTTCTCTTTACATACCAGTACTTTTTTATTCGTACTGACGTCCATTTGCCTGGGGACGCTCCTTTTTGTTTTGTGTGAGCAGGTATAGGCAGGGACTCTAATCAACCCACTTGCTAGGATTCAGGTTCAGGTGTGAGTTGGTAAGCTCCATCTTATCCTGGGGCTATCAAAAGTTATTTACTTTTGTTGTACAGTTTGGGTATCCCGGGGGGTCCACAAGTTGTGTCTAGTAGAGTCTTCTTTATGCGTGTGTTGTGCACCACACTTATAATCAAGAGGCTACAGGGCATTTAGGAATGGTTACATTTCATTAAACTGATAGATCATGCTATAGTGAAAAATTGTTAGAACATTTGAAATCTAAGTCGTGCTTTATGTTTCTTATCTAACAGACTACACTCTCTTCGGATATGGCAGATCGAGAGATAGGTATGGATCCAAGGGAAGGTACTAGCCATTCCCCACTTGGTCAAAGATATAGATTTCCCTTGGAGGCACAGGGTGGATCCCCAATAACCCTAGTACCAGCCTCCCCGGCACGTATTGAAGCCCGAAGAGATGCAGTACCCTCAACCTCACCAGTTCCATTGGTACATGAGGAAGCTATAGACACAGGACCTCCAGTACCTGTTGTTTCTCCACTAGAGATCTCTGGGGAGCAGGGGATGAGAGAGGCAGTTCAGTTGCTGACTAGGATGGTTTCTATTCATGAGCGACAACTGGAGTCAGAAGTAGATATTCAGAGAGACCGATTGGAAAGTTCGAAGGTACGAGAGTTTCTTCATTTGGCCCCTCCGTTATTTACAGGGTCTAGTCTTACTGAGGATCCCCAAGACTTTATAGACCACATATATAGAGTATTGAGGGTGATGCATGCCTCCGTCACAGAGGTTGTGAAGTTGGATTATTTTCGGCTACGTGATGTAGCCATCCTTTAGTATGAGGCATGGGAGAAATCTAGAGGACCTGATGCTCCGCCAGTAGAGTTGGAGGACTTCTCTGAGGCCTTCCTTGCCCACTATTTGCAACAGGACGTTTGAGAGGCCCGTCTTGACCAGTTTATCAATCTGAAGCAAGAAACCATGAGTGTGACGGATTATAGCCACAGGTTTAATTCTTTTGCAAGATATGCACCACATATTGTACGTACCATCAGATCCAGGGTTCATCATTATGTTGATGGTTTCTTAGATCATTTGATCAGAGATTGTAAAGTAGCATCCCTATCAGATGATGTAGACATTTCCTGCATACAGACTTTCGCTCAGACTACAGAGGACCTTTCTAAACGGATTTGTGATACCCGCAAGGATAGGGAGCAGAGTAAGAGGGCCCATACTATGGGGTGTTATAGGTATCCACATGGTTATTTTACGCCTTTTTTCCATCATATCCACCTCGGACAGTGGGTAGTGTCCCATCACTGGTGCAGGGACCGCAGTTTAATCTTTATAGTCAGTTAGGACCAGGTCATAGCTCAGGCCAGCCTGAAGGTCATCGATAGGATCGTTCCATACATGTAAGACATCCCACTGCTCATTGTACATTGTGCGGTAAGACGTACACTGGGCAGTGTAGATAGGGTTCAGGTGCATGTTATCATCTAGGAAGATAGGATATTTTATTAGTCGGTGCTCGAGGTTGAGCATAGATAATCTAGCTCAGCCTTCAGGATCCACAACAACATCTTCACCCTCAGTACGTGCCCCACGACCAGGACAACATTTTACTCAGGGTCATGGTAGAGGGAGAGGTGAAGGAGATACATGTTCAAGCGGTGGTCACAATCGCTTTTATGCACTCACAGGACGACATGATTCAAAGGGATCCCCTGATGTTATTATAGGTATATTGACGATATCTTCTCTAGTTTTTTATGAATTGATAGACCCTGGCTCTACATTTTCATATATCACTCCATTTATTGCTAGTAAGATTGACATGAAATCTGAGTTGTTGCCACAACCAGTTGAGGTGTCTACACCGGCTGGCGATTCTATTTTAGCTAGTCGTGTCTATCGGGGTTGTACGATATTAATTAATGATCGTCTAACTTCCGCTAATTAAGTTGAGTTGATTTTGCTAGATTTTGATGTTATCATGGGTATGGATTGGTTGGTAGCGTGCTATGCTAATATTGATTGTCGTGCAAAGATAGTCCGATTTTACTTTCCTGGTGAGCCAGTCCTTGAGTAGAAGGGTAATGTAGCCACACCTAAGGGTAAGTTTATTCCATACCTTAGGGCTCGAAAGTTTATTGCTAAAGGTTGCATATACCATATGGTTCATGTACAGGATATTGATAAAAAGCCCATGACTCTTCAGTCAATTCCTATCGTGAATGAATTTCCAATGGTATTCCCTAATGATTATTCCAGGAATTTCCCAAGAAAGGGAAATTGATTTCGCTATAGGCTTGCTTCCTGATACGCAACCTATATCGATTCCTCCCTATAGAATGGTACCTGCATTACTAAGAGAATTAAGGAACAACTGAAGGACTTGCTCGATAAAGGCTTTATCAAGCCAAGTACTTCCCCTTGGGGTTCCCCAGTGTTATTTGTTCGAAAAAAAGATGGATCCTTGCGGATGTGTATTGACTATCGATAGCTAAATAAAGTCACTATAAAGAATAAATATCCTCTTCCACAGATTGATGACTTATTCAATCAGTTACAAGGTACCAAATACTTTTCCAAGATTTACTTGTTGTCTGGTTACCATCTGTTGCGAGTCAGGGATGTTGATATCCCAAAAACAACATTTAGGACGAGGTATAGACATTTTGAGTTCTTGTCATGTCTTTTGGGCTTACAAATGCCCTAGAAACTTTTATGGATCTTATTAATCGGGTCTTCAAACCATTCTTGGATGATTTTATGATTGTGTTTATTGATGATGTTGTTATATATTCACGGTAGGAAGTAGAGCATGCAGACAACTTGCGAGTTGTATTGCAGACTCTCCAAGATTGCAGGTTATATGCTAAATTATCTAAATGTGATTTTTGGCTTACCTCAATAGCTTTTATTGGTCATGTTATTACGAGTAAAGGTATTAAGGTTGATGGACAAAATATTGATGCAGTGATGACTTGGTTGAGGCCCTTGAATGCGACGGAGATTCGCAGCTTTTTAGGCTTGATGGGGTATTACTGAAGGTTTGTGGAGGGATTCTCTTCTATTTCTGCACCACTGACAAAATTGACATACAGGACAACAAAGTTTCAGTGGACCGTGGCATGCGAGCAGAGGTTTCATGAACTAAAAAAAAGGCTTACCACTGCACCTGTCCTAACTCTTCCAGATGGTAATGAGGGCTATGTTGTTTATTGTGATCCCTCAAGAATTGGCCTAGGTTGTGTTCCTATGCAGCATGGTAAGGTTATTGCATACGCCTCTAGACAGTTGTGGAAACATGAGCAGAATTATCCTACACGCGATCTTGAGTTGGCTGCAGTTGTCTTTGCCCTAAAAATTTGGCGACATTATCTAGATGGTGTTCATATAGGTGCGTTCACTGTTCACCAGAGCCTTCAGTATTTACTTAAGCAGAGGGAGTTGAATCTACGACAAAGGAGATGGCTAAAATTATTAAAGGACTACGACGTTGACATTTTATATCATCCTGGCAAAGCTAATGTTGTTGCTGATGCACTCAGCCGGAAGTCCATGGGTAGTCTAAGTCATGTTGAAGCTGATAAGGCTGGAATTACAAAAAGACATATGCCAGCTAGTTAATTTGAAAGTACGCTTGGTAGATGCAGGAGGCAGAGGTGTTGTCGTTAAGAATATGGTAGAATCTTCGTGTGTGAATGAAGTGAAAAGGCGGAAACATGAAGATCCTGAGCTTAAGAAATTGAGGGAAAGATTCCACAGCAGCAACACCCCTTATTTGAGCTAACTGAAGATGGAGTCCTTAGATACCAGGGTCACTTATGTGTACCAGCAGTTGGGAAGCTCCGTACAAATATTCTTTCAGAGGCCCATTATTCTAGATATGCATCTCACCTTGGAGCGACGAAGATGTATTAGGACCTTCGACAGATCTATTGGTGGAATGGCATGAAAAAAGAGATTGTGGAGATGGTAGCTGAATGTCCCAACTGTCAATAAGTTAAAGCAGAACATCAGAGGCCTGGAGGCCTAACCCAGTATATTGAGCTTCCGTGATGGAAATGGGATATGATAAATATGGACTTCATCACTGGTTTGCCTTGCACTCCACGAAGGTTTGATTCCAGTTGGGTATTTATCGATAGGCTGACAAAATCTGCTCATTTCTTGCCAGTTAGGATGACATATTTAGCTGAAGATTATGCTAGGCTTACATTCAGGAGATTGTTCGCCTTCACGGAGTTCCATTATTTATTATCTCAGATCGAGGAGCTCGATTTACAACACAGTTTTGGAGATCATTTCAGAAAGGTCTAGGCACTAAGGTAAATCTTAGCACTAATTTTTATCCACAAATTGATGGACAGGCAGAACTTACTATTCAGACGGTTGAGGATATGTTACGAGCTTCTGTGTTGGATTTTAAAGGAAGTTGGGCTCAACATCTACCTCTTATCGAGTTCGCTTATAATAACAACTTCCAAGCTAGTATTCAGATGGCCCCTTACGAAGCACTATACGGGCAGAATTATAGGTCCCCAATTAGTTGGTTTGAGCTCGGGGAAGCAGATTTGCTAGGTCCCAATATAGTCGAACAAGCGATTAAAAAGGTTAAGCTTATTAGAGATCGGCTTCATACAACACAGTGTCGACAGAAGTCTTATGCAGATGTTCATCGACGAAACTTAGAGTTTAAGGTAGAAGATTGGGTTTTCCTGAAAGTATCACCTATGAAGGGCATCATGCGATTCGGAAAGAAAGGGAAGCTCAGTCCTAGGTACGTTGGACCGTATAAGATTATTCAGAAGATCGGTATGGAGGCATACGAGCCTGATTTGCCTTCAGAATTAGAAGCAGTTCATCCTGTATTTCATGTTTCTATGTTACGGAAGTGCATTGGAGATCCTTCATGTGGTATGCCCATTGAAAATATTTGTATCGCTGAGGATTTATCTTATGCAGAGGTACCAATAGTGATTTTAGATCGGCAAGTAAGAAAGCTTCGAAATAAAGATGTAGCTTATATGAAAGTGTTATGGAGAAATAACAATGTTGAGGAAATGACTTGGGAAGCGGAAGAAGAAATGAGGAAGGAGTTCCCTAACTATTTACGACTTAAGCTGAGTCACATTTCGATTATTGGCAATTATTTCTTCACAACGACTTAGTTATATTTTAAGTAGCTTGAAGGTGAAATTTATATGTCTTCTTACGACATAGCTATGCAAAGCTTAGTAGTTAAAATTTTTATAATTTGACTTCAGGTTTGAGACTGTAACAAATATGGACTCGCAAATAAAGTACTGTGAGAAAAAAAGAAAATACAACCAAGGAATTGTTAAGATCCATTTGCGGGCGAATGTTCATAAGGGGGCGAGAATGTAAGATCCCGTACGTTTTTTCTAATCGTGCATAATATATGTGGCATAGTATGGCATGGTTATATGAGGTATATATGAATTGTATCGTACATTAGAGATTAAGATTGGAAGTAGGTGGCAATATCAAGGAACTAAACAGAACTTTTAGGTCAAAAGGACCCATCAAACAAAGTTCATGATAAAAGAAATGGCTCGGGTAGAACTTCACTCGTTTCAAAGGTTTAACTTGTCCCATACCTTGTGGATAAGCCTATGACTGTAAAAATGCTAAGAATAGTGTGTTATGAGGTATTGTAATAACACAAGGTTCGTATGTTATGTTTGGAAGTCAAGAAAATTAGTGAAACTAAAGCCGACAAAAGTTATCGATGTTTCTCTAATAATATTTTCTTAACTTTGGGTCAAATTTCTTGGATGTTTTCTCCCAATATACATAGATTTAGAAGGCCTATCACCAATTGAATCGAAGGCCTTCTATTCTAGTTTGCAACACATGAAACCCCGTATCCAACCGACATCGGAGTAAAACGTTATGAGGGTTTTACTATGGACTGCCAGGGCAGAATCTGGGTCGGGTAAAAAATGTGGTATGTCGGCTTACTCAACGTTTTAAGCCATGAAAACATTTCAATATACTTTCAAACCAGAAAGAAAGCTTAAGAGAAGGTTTGTATGGGGTACTTGCATTATGAAGGTCAGCTTTCGACGACTTCTACCATTAAAGATTACCCCGTGCCTAGAAACATGATCTTTACTCGTGGTAATCATTTTCCCCTTCTATTAGCTGCGTTTGGAGCAAGTTTTTGAAGATATAAATTTGTAGTTATTGGTGTTTCTTCAAGGTTTACACTTGGTTAACTAAGGCAATCTCGGGACTCTTTTATGATTGTTTTTATGAAGTTCTACGGATATTTCATCAAGTTGAGGACATTTGGCAAATCTGCCGATTTAAGAACAATTATGAACTGTTTATATGTGTGTACCAACTGTGTATATATAGTGTTTGCGAATTTTAAGACGTAAGGAACAAGTTTCGTGAAGATACTATGGCCATTCTAGCGTTCATTGAAAAGGTAGGTTAAGGCGAAGCTACGTCCCTCATTTTAGCACCACTCCTGGTAAATTCCTAAAACCCCGAATGTGATATTTTCCTATTCTCTTGCTAGAAAGACCTTCAGTGAAAAACATAAGGATCTCAACTAAATTATTTTCATGATTATGTTATATTGAAATTTCACTCGTTCGGATAAATAGAGTGCTCGACATCTACACGTCATTTTATCAGTTTTCTTGATTATATGTCTACACGTATGAATTCGTATTCTTCCTTCGGTTATGTGAATTAAAATGTCACGCGAGACCCTTACTACTTGTGACCAGCCCTCTTTCTCCACTAAGGTTATTATTAAAGAAAAACTTTAAAGTAGCTCACGACCTTCAAAACTCTCAAATATAATTTAAATGTAAACTATTAGAACACTTGGTTTTTGAAATATTTCTTTTATAAATTATCTAGGAACCAAGTTAGGAACTAAGTAAGTCACCTTAAACTTGTTATGAATATCAACAAGGTTAGGTTATCCTTCTAAAATTCGAGTTAACTTTTCAAGCTTATTTGGAAAAATATATCAAGTTCCATGAGATTGTTATATGTTATACGAAAGTTATTATGGGGTTATGAGAACAACACTACAAACGGGCCAAGATTGGCAACATGATAACAGTAACTCATAGGTGTTATGAATCCGTGACATGACATGCTATGCATTCTACAACCGAGCTATAATCGAGAGGTATGGGGCCCATTGCCTATATTTATACGTATGAGACACAGATGGCCACAAGTTGGTGAATCAGATGTCGGTTCGCTACCGGAAAGCACCACCACTGCTAGCATTTTGTTAGGTATGTCATGAATTTGCATATATATATATTCACGACATATGATTGTACGAGCATATCATGCATATTTAAGTAGTAGGGGGCTAAAGGTCAGTCGTGGAGATTATTTGGGTTTGAGTTTCAGGTGGTATCTCTATTACCCTTTTTACAGTAAATGTTTATGATTTTACTTTTCGCTTTACATACTAGAACATTTTTATTTCTACTAACGTCCCTTTGCCTGGGGACACTGGTTTTTGTTTTGTGCGAGCAGGTACATGCAAGGACTCTAATTGATCCACCAGCTAGGATTCAGGTTCAGCTGTGATTTGGTAAGCTGCATCTTATCCTGGGGCTATCAGAGGATGTTTACTTTTGTTGTACATTTTGGATATAGTCGGGGCCTTGTCCCGATAGTGCTTATGTCACTCACAATTTTTGTATGTTTCAACCTCCAGCCAATAGTCTTGGCATGTATATATAGGTGTGTGTGTAAGTAGGTATGTTTTTGGCTGTGGCCTCTTCGGCTAGATAGTACATCTTTATTTTTTTTTCGATCTGTCTACCATTGTTTGTATGTTATTCTCTTTCAGGTCATGAGCTCTGGGTCCAGGCTTCACTTTTTAGAGGTTGTGCTGCCCAATCTTTTTGCCTCACAAGTTTGGTTTAGCTAGTATGTTTTAGTGGGTAACTCGATGTATTAAGGTATCGAGTGCCAGTTACGCCCCCTATTTTGGGGTGTGGCAGTCGCAATAGTAAGGTAACTGGGTCATACCTGGGAAGGGGATTCGTACTTGAAAGGTAGTGAAACTTGATAGAATGTGCTAGGGGATCAATGGTTGAATTGATAGAGAAGAATTAAGGGTATGTTATGAGTAGTTAGTTGGGTTGGTAGTGTTTACATCTGAAACCTCTCTAAGAGGTAGAATGTTAAATTGACTATTAAGAGCGTAGTGTGCGAGGGGCTAATGTCAAGTGTACTAATATACTTATTTACTATTCGAGAATGGTAAGGTGGAGGAATGAACAGTCTTATTGCTTGTTTCCTTCTTTTCGATTGTTTTATATTATGTGGTAGGCATCGGGTTGACCGATGATGCCTACCAGTACATGTGGTTCGTACTGATACTACTCTTGTTATGCATTTTGGGCACAGTCTACTTAGGGTCAGTGATGTTTCATAGGTGAAGACGAAGGCAATCTCCAACAGCTTCTATATTCGTTTCCTGTAGTGGGAGCTGTTTCATTTGTTACTATATTTTCTACCTTGTTATCTTAGAAGCTCTTGTACTTATTTAGACTAGATCCCTAGGGGTGTTAATTACTTTACAAATCTTAATTCAAATTGTTGACAAAACTCTTATTTTTATAAAAATCTAATGAATGTTATTTTTCTTCGGTTTTCTTAATCTTCCGCATGTCTTAAACTATTTGAGGATCGAGGATTCTCCTACTGAGGTGTTACAGTAGGTGCCCGCATGGCCTGGTGAGTTGGGTCGTGACAAATTGGTATAAGAGCCTAGGTTATCGGTCTCCCAGTTTAAGAGCAAATGTGGAATAGACTCCTGCGAATTGATGTATTGTCATCCATATCTAATCTTTGGGAAGCTACGAAGCATTCTAGAAAGTCGTTCCATTTCTTCTCTCCTTTCGTGTGAATTATCGCTTGTGGTATGAGTTGAGTCCAATTGGTATCTCCCGATTCCAATTGGAATCTCAAGAAAGTGAACCGGACTCTGTGGTCATGGCTGAAGGGACACAAGCAAGATAAATTGAAACTAGAAAGGTTCTAATTGGTATCTGGCCCAAGGGGTTATTTAAATTCATGGATGATTAGTAATGATCATCTATGGAGAAAATTAATTAATAATTTTGACTTGTATGTCAATTGTTGATTGAAACTGTAAATAGGTGCATATAGTTGTCTAAAACAACTATTGGTGTGAAAGGTACTTTTACTTGGATGCTATGATATGATTTTTGCAAGGTATTGTTTGGTTGGATTTGGATGTGTGTAATACGCTAACCTAAATGTTTGAAATTGCGTGAGTTCAAATTACTAAAGTTTTGGGAACTTGTTATCAGAAAGAGGGTCATCACTAGAGTAGATGCAAGGGTCTAGATAAACTACGATGTGACTGTAAGTGAATTCTGGACGTGTGTTGAGACTGACTATAACCGTGTGAGTGTATGAGCACGTTCTGGGATGCGGGTGTTGGTGGTATAGAATTAATGGTAAGGAATTCTTGAGTGTGTAATGTTGGGTTGACTAGGGGTAGACAATGACTATCCTCGCTAAAGGGAATATCCTAACTTCTTAGTTATAGCATAGGAATTAAGGGAAAATTTTAGAAAACGGGAAGAACCCAAGAAATTGTTAACCGGGAAGGGCGAAATTATTTCCGCTAGGGCGAGGCCACCAGAGCGGGATTCCTCCCACTAGAGCAGGGCATGGCGAGATAGAATGTTAGCCCTGTCTTCCCTGCTTTCCCTAGTCATGCATATAGACCCCGAATTGTGTATAAGCTAATCCTTGCAATTCAACCAGTGCTCAGCAATAGAATAGTAAGTTATGAACCTTAGCATTTAGTCATTAGCGGTGATAAATAGCAAAAACCAGCATCCATGTGCTTACAAAAGTGTAAAAGAAAAAAAAAGAATGAAATTTTATTCATTACATGCCCACGAGTGGCGGAAAAAAAAACAAATCAGGAACCCTGGGAATGGGAAGTGTCGCTAGCAGAGTCTAGGTCCTCCGGGGGTATCACAACATATGATGCCTCGTTCAACCAATGCAACTCTTGATAGTCTCCTGACTCGAGTCGGGGAATCTCTCTCTAGGGGCAACACACTGTCTCCGTTGTATATGACGAGACTTCCCATTGTACATGACGCTTCCTACCCTACCTATTGTTGTTTGACTATCACAATGTATGCAAATAGGTCCCACAGGTTTGGGCAAGAATGGAATATCCTCTATGAAATTTCAGAGCCATTCAGCTTCTTCACGAGCCTTATCTAAAGCAATAAATTCATATTGCATTGTGGAGCGAGCGATACATTCCTGTTTGGACAATTTCCAAGAGACTGCTCCTCCACCAAGTGTAAACACATAACCACTTGTGGATTTTACTTCATTTGACCCGATGATCCATTTTGTATCACTATATCCTTCAATCACAGTAGGATATTTATTATAATGCAAAGCATAGTATTGTGTATGTTTCAGATACCCCAACACATGTTTCATTGCCATCTAGTAAGCTTGATTTGGATTACTAGTGAACAGACTCAGTTTGCTAATAGCACATGCTATATCTGGTTGCGTACAATTCATAATATACATACAACTTCCCAACACTCTGGCATATTCCAATTGGGAGTCACTTTCACCTACATTCTTTTGAAATATAAAGCTTAAATCAATTGGATTTTTGACAACATTGAAATTCAAGTACATGAACTTATCCAATACTCTTTCAATATAATGATATTGAGATAATGCTAATCCCTGAGGATTTTGAGAATCCTGATCCCTAAGATCAATTCAGCGACTCCTAAGTCCTTCATATCGAACTTGCTAGATAGCATGCGCTTAGTAGCATTTATATCATCAATATCTTTACTCATTATTAACATGTCATCAAACATATAAACAAACAATGAATTCATGATTCGAAACATTTTTAATGTAAACACACTTATCACATTCGTTAATCTTGAATTCATTTGCCAACATTATTTGGTCAAATTTAGCATGCCATTGTTTAGGTGCTTGCTTGAGCCCATAAAGCGACTTCACAAGTCTGAACACTTTCTCTTCTTTACCAGGAACCACAAACCCTTCAGGTTGTTCCATATAAATTTCTTCCTCGAACTCTCCATTTAAGAAGGTTGTCTTTACATCCATTTGGTGGATTTAAAGATCATGCACTGTCGCTACTGCTATTAACATCCTAATTGATGTTATCCTTGTTACTGGAGAGTATGTATCAAAGTAGTCAAGACCTTCCTTTTGTCTATATCCTTTGACTACAAGTCTAGCCTTATATTTGTCAACAGTCCCATCTGCTTTCATTTTCCTTTTAAAGATCCACTTTGATCCTAAAGGTTTATTTCCTGGAGGAAGATCAGCCAATTCCCAAGTATGATTACTTAAAATTGATTCAATCTCACTATTGACTGCTTCTTTCCAATAGATTTACTCAGATGAAGACATAACTGCTTTAAATGTTGGAGGATTATTTTCAAGGAAGAATGCAACAAAATCTGGTCTGAAAGAAGTGGATTTCTGTTGGCGATTACTATGCCTAGGATCGTCATTAGGTAGTGTATTTTCCGTTGATTCTTCCTGTGGTCGTTTAGGTTTTTCACTTGTCAACTAACATTCAATTTTATACGGATAAATGTGTTCAAAGAACTTAGTGTTATCTGACTCCATTACCGTATTCACATGAATTTCATGATTATTAGATCTCTGAACCAAAAACCGACAGGCCTTACTATTTACAACATATCCAATAAATACACAATCCACTGTTTTGGGTCCAATTTTCACCCTCTTGGGTAAAAGAACCTCTACATTGGCTAGACACCCCCACACTTTGAAATATTTGAAGTTAGGTTTCCTTCCTTTCCATAACTCATATGGAATCGATTGCGTTTTGCTACGGGGTACCCTCTTGAGTATCTTGTTAACCGTAAGGATGGCTTCACCCCATAGATTTCTTGGTGAACCGGAACTACTTATCAAGCCATTCATTATGTCCTTTAATGTTTTGTTCTTCCATTCAACCAAACCATTTGACTGTGGTGTATAGGGTGTAGTAGTTTGATAGATAATACCATATTCCAAACATATCTCAGCAAAATGAGATTCGTATTCTCCACCCTTATCACTCCGAATCATTTTTATCTTTAGATTCAATTGATTTTCCACTTCATTTTTGTATTGCTTAAATGCATTAATTATTTCATCCTTACTATTAAGCAAATATACATAACACAATCGAGCGCAATCGTCAATAAAAGTTATAAAATACGTTTTCCTACCACGAGATGGTGTCGACTTCATATAGCTTATATCTGTATGAATTAAGTCTAAAGGTTTTGAATTCCTGTCAACATAGTAAGGATATTTAACAAACTTACTTTCCACACAAATTATGCATTTCGATTTATCGCATTTGAAATCATGCAATACTTGTAAAGTAATCAATTTTTGCAAGGCTTTGTAATTTACATGTCTCAAATGGGCATGCCATAAATCATTTGACTCCAATAAGTAAACAAAAGCAGAATTCATATTAATACTATGAAAAACCATTACATTCAGTTTGAAGAGGCCCTTAGTGAGGGAGCCATTTCCTAAGAACATCTCATTCTTACTTATTACAGGTTTGTCACTAACTAAGACACACATAAACCCGTTAGGCATTCTTAACGAGCAGTGCAGCAGAAACTAAATTCTTCCTAATAGTAGGAACGTGCAGAACATTATTCAGAGTCAACACCTTGCCGGACGTCATTTTCAACATAACTTTCCCAGTTCCTGCAATCCTTGTTGTTGTTGTGTTCCCATGAACAAATCTTCATCGAACTCAGCAGGAGTGTACGTTGCAAAAAATTCTTTCGCAGAGCAAATATGTCGAGTGACACCTGAGTCGAGAAACCACTCCTTGGGATTTCCAACTAAGTTGCACTTAGAGATCATTGCACAGAGGTCATCTACATCTTCCATCTTTTCCACGATGTTTGCTTGACTTTTGCCTTTGTCTTTTTCTTTGTCCTTTCTTGGAGCACGACAGTCAGAAGACTTGTGACCAGCCTTACCACAGTTGTAACAGTTTCCCTTGAATTTCTTCTTGGCCTATTCTGACTTCTGTTCGTTGGACTTCTTTCTCTTTTTGCCTTTAGTAGGAGGTTCTTCAAAAATATTAACTCCAATTATTGTCGAACTCTTAGGAGACTTCATTTCGGCGGTCTTGTTATCTTCCTCAATCTTGAGTTGAATCAGAAGATCTTCAAGCTTCATTTCCTTACCTTTGTGCTTTAGATAATTCTTGAAGTTGTTCCACAAAGGAGGGAACTTCTCGATCATTGCAGCCACATGAAAAGCTTCATTTACTACCATATCCTCAGCAATCAGATCATGGAAAATAAGTTGAAGTTTCTACACTTGTGATCCAATAGTTTTACTATCTGACATTTTATAGTCTAAAAACGTTGCGGCCACAAACTTATTCAAGCATGCATCTTCTGTCTTATATTTCTTCTCAAGTGCATCCCACAGTTCTTTCGAAGCTGTCATTGCACTATAGACATTATTTAAGTCATCCTCTAAAGCACTCAAAATGTAGCCCTTACATAAGAAGTCTGCCTGTTTCCATGCTCCAATAATCATGAATTTTTCTCTGTTTGGCATTTCAGCAGTAGACACTAGAGTTACTTCATTGGTAAATTTTTGCAGACCAAGAGTGGTAAGCCAGAAAAATACCCATTGCTTCCATCCTTTGAGAATCACACCAGAGAATTTTCCCGATTTCTCTGCTGGTGGTACAACAGTTCGAGTTGGTGCAGCAACAACCATCGTAATATTATCATTTGCCATTTCAGAATATGTAATAAATAGAAATTGATAAAAATGACTCAGTAAGCAATAACTTAAATTGCAAACTTAATAGAAGTATAAAACCACGAAGGTTTTTGTCTCCACCAGAAACACATATTAAAATAAAATAAATAATTTCCTTAAGATTGTTGCCAATCTGTGTTTGAAACAGAATTACTGATTTCAATAAACTTTGCAGAAACACGAAGTTACAAAAGTTGAATGAACCATTAATAACAGAAGAACATAAATTAATTCACAAAACCTAAAATCTATAAAACATATCAGAATCTGTAAAATATAGAATGGAAAAAGATCAAGCCCACTGAATGCACAGTGTCCCCTTAAGGAAATTATTCCCTTCTAGTATCTGAGGTTTGATTTAGAATATGTCCTCACAGGATAGAATGATCTCAATCACCAGTGTATTGATACCCAAAACGCTAGTGTCAGCGAGCCACTCAATGGCAGTAAAGTACACGAAAAATATTTTTGCAGAAGAAGAAGAAGAAACCAGAAATTTTTGTAAGTAAAAAGTCCTGAAGAGTAACTGGTATTTATAACCAAGAGGAACTGATTCCGAAAGGTTGCAACCTTTCAGAATCCACACGACCATTAATTAAAGTTTGCAACCATTCAAATGGTCATTGTTGTTCCTGAAAGTTGCAACCTTTCAGAACAGTCATTTTCAACAGTGGGAAATTTAAATAAAATGGGAAAGTTTAAATAAAATGGGTTGTGCGCAGATCCGAGTCGGGTCGGAATGTTTCGGTTAATTAACTAATTAATTGAAACATTTTGGCCATTTAATTTAATTCATTAAATAAATAATTAAAATAATCTTTGTCCAAAAAATAATCTCTTGATCGATCATTTTCCAAAGCCGAAGCCAAAGCTGAGCGAGCGAACAACGATGACGGAGCGAGAGGGGTCCCTCTTTCCAACCCTTTCAACAATTAATAGAAGTGTTTCCCTATTTAAACTCTTCTATTTTTCTTTCCACAATTGATGAGGGAGAAATGCATGTTTTTTACTAAAGTATAAGAGGACTTTTCGAGTTCCCAACTTTTGAAGTTCCTCTCTTTTCATCTTCCCTCCATTTCCCATTAAGTCTTGCTATATACCTAACAATTTCTAGCATCACGTAGAATAGCTAAAAATGTCTAAGGTAATCCTTTAAGAGTTAATGGTTTAAAAGCAATTTGAATCATGCCAATATGCAAGAAATTATACTGATTTTTATATAAATCGATATCTCGTTTGTTTAGTAAACGAATAGTCTATTCAGACAAATTTAACGCCAAAGATTGGTCAGTAGTTTTTATTAAATGTTTATGACATATTCTATCAAGCCAACCATAATCATAAATAGTTTTAATATCAACTTTAGGAATATTCCATTTGTTTAACAAATCAAGGTTCTGAGGTATATCTACCTCTTCCAATCTAGTACTTACTTCTCCTATATCCATGTTAAAAACATATCTATGTCGTATACTACACATCAATCTCATATTTACCATAAAAACTCCTAGGCGTTGATACCAATTACAATATCCTTGAAGACTGACGGTAATCCGCGTGGTCAACTTCAATCTTCTTTAGCATCCGAATTCAAAGAAGGTCAACTTCAATCTAATTTAGCATCTGAATTCAATGAATAAATCCAAATCAAAATATATACAAATTTTTATATAGTTTGATGATTGTATGGAAGGATCTGTCCTTTTACCCAAGCAATGGGCCTGTCAAGATTTAATACGTATTTTTATTGAGCCCATGTGTCTAGCAGTTCTAACTGGGTATAGGCGCCTTTTTTCAACTCCTTAACGGGCTTAGAACCACGGTTGGCTAGACGAAGTCAATAAAAATAGTATCAAATCAGACTGTACCATCATCTTGGGAGCAAATCAAGAAACCATATATAAATTTATTTATATTTTGATAAAGTCTAGATCTTTCATAGAGAATATATAAGAGAAGTTAGTTATCCGACATAGTGAATTATTATTATTATTATTATTATTATTATTATTATTATTGTTATTTTATTATTATTATTATTATTCATATTTCTTTCAAAATTATTTGAAGATAATACTGCTTTACTTACTGCTCAGCATATTAATATTATGATCAAGCAGCAAAATTATGCAAACATTTATATGAGCATATTAGGAGAACAGATTACTTGTATTCATGATAATGTTGATAAACTAATTTCTAGAATCAATTCCAATACTAAAGGAAAAGAGAAAGTAGCCAATACCAGTATCCAACCTCCCCCAGAAAGTGGAGATTTTAAGCTAAAAGAATTTTTGCTTCTGGAAAGTCTCTTAGAGAAGAAATTCAAAGGCTCTAGTCTGAAGCCTTTGAGTGTTGATGATTTTTCAGGAGAAGAAAGCATTTATAAAAAAGAGTTTTCTACTACTATCCTAGACCTACTCCTCAGGATGTGCTCTTGGAAGAGCATGAACATATTATAACTAATAGTTATAATGGAAAGGAAATCTATGAATGGAACATAGATGGTTATACAGATAGACAGATTTATACAACTATACATAGAATGCTTATGTACAACACTATCTGTAAGGCAAACAAAAATAGTGATAAAATTATTGCTGATATGATAACGGCAGGTTTTACTGGTCAACTAAAAGACTGGTGGGATAATTATCTAAATACGGAGCAGAGAGATAAGCTTCTTCAAGTTGTAAAGTAAGAAGGAGAGCAGAATCTGACTCAAAATGATGTGTATACCCTTGTTCTTAATATCATAGAACATTTTTCAGGAAGATGGTCTGATAATAGCGAGACCATAAGAACCATGCTCCAAAATCTTAGGTGTAAGACTCTCACATATTTCAGATTTTATAAAGATGCATTTCTTAGCAAGGTTATGGAGTTACCAAAGTGTAATAGCTCTCATTGGAAATCTAAGTTTATAGATGGTTTACCAGCACTATTTACTGAAAGAGTTAGAAAGACTCTTAGGGGAGATAGTCATAGTATTAACAATGACAATTACACCTATGGAAAGCTCATAAGTTCTTGCTTACAAGGACTCTCTTTATGCAATGAAATCAAGTTGAATCAACAAGTTAAAAGGCATCGTCTGAATGAAAGACAACAGTTAGGAGAATTCTGTGAACAATTCACTTTGGATATCTCTAAAGCAAGCTCAAAGATAGGAACCATTCTTCTAAGAACAAATCTTCCAAAAGGATTATAAGGCATGGAAGAAAAGAAGAATTGAGCAGAAAGAAAGAAGAGATGAACCTTATAAGGAAAAGAAGGGATTTTGTAAATCTAGATGAAAATTTGACAAAACAGATACTTCCCACAAGTGTGGTAGATTTGGTCATTATGCTAGAGATTGCAGATTCAGGGAGAAAATCAAAAACCTTGATATAGATGATAATATAAAAGAGTCTCTATGCAAGATCGTGCTAAATTCTGATTCAGGAAAATCAGAAATAGATTACAGCAGTCATGAGGATTCCTCTACAACTGAAGACCTTAAAGCCCTTCACCAAGAAGATTATATGTCATCAGATGATGACTACTTGCCTTTTCAACAAGGGCTAAGTTGCGAAAATGAAGGGGAATAAGACGATCTTTATAAGATATATTCCCAGTTGAAAGAATTTAACATCAATGTCATTGCTAATGACAAATTCATAGAGGTCTTACAAATTGTTAAATATCCGAAATTAAGAACCTAGATTATTGATAAAATCAACAATACTTAAACATCCCAAAATCATATCACAGAAGATGTCCCTACTAAAGAAGGCTCATACACCATGGCTGAAGTAAAAAATCTCCTATTAAAAAGAAGGAAACTTATAAGTTCTCCTACTACATTCAGTGATCTAAAGCAAGAGATTAATAATCTCAAAGATGACATTCATCGTTAAAAAGAAAAGAATGTCACTATAGAAATTAGACTTGATAATATAGAAAGTCTTAAGGATCTGGGTATTAGCTCAAAATCATCTTCTTATGAAGGAGATAGTAAAGATCTTGACTTTCTTAAGACCCTTAATTTCAATAATAATAAAGAAGATTTTTTACAAATCTTGAAAGCTATCACTCCCCAAAAGTTTATACTAAAATTACTCTTCATATAGATTATAATTACAAAAAAGAGTTTACTGCCCTAATAGACTGTGCTGCTGATTTAAATTGCATTCAAGAAGGACTTATTCCTTCAAGATATTTTCATAAAACAACCCATAGACTCAGATCGGCAAATGGTAGTAAAATGGGTATTGAATATAAATTTCCAAAGCTTTCATATGCAAAGGAAAAAATTGTATTCCTCAAATTTTGTCTTAGTAAAAGATATTGCTGACCAAATTATTTTGAGAGTTCCTTTTATAAATGATATTTTCCCCTTACTTTTTGGGATAATAAAAAAATCATTCGAACTTTGAATGAAAAACCTTTTATACTAGAGTTTATTACAAAACCTTTTACAAGAATGATAAATGAATTATCTTCAAGATTGATTTTAAAAAATAATCAAGTCACTTTTATAAAAGGAGAAATTAAAAGCATTGATATTGATAATATTCTTCAAAATCATAAATTACAGGACAAGATTGCTATTTTAAAAAATCATTTCTCCATTCATATTTGTGGAGATCGTACAAATGCTTTCTGGAATAGAAAAAAGCATGTTGTTAGCCTTTCATATGAGGATAATTTTACAGAGGATAATATTGGTACTAAAGCAAGACCTTGCCAAATGAATTCTGATTATCTGGAATTACGCAAAAAACAAATTGGCTCCTTACTTCAAAAAGGCCTTATAAGACATTCTAAATCTCTGTGGTCTTGGACAACTTTTTTTGTTAATAAACATGCTGAACAAAAAAAGAGGTGTTCCGAAGTTGGTAATTAATCATAAACCTCTTAATAAAGCTTTAAAATGGATTAGATACCCTATCCCCGTTAAGAAAGATTTATTGGATAGAGTTTATGATGCCATTATATTTTACAAATTTGATTTAAAATCAATTTATTGACAGATTCAGATAGCTGAGTCAGACAGATACAAAACAGCTTTTAATGTCCCTATGGGACTATATGAATTGAACGTTATGACATTTGGTTGAAAAAACGCTCTTTTTGAATTCCAAAAAATCATAAATGATATTTTCATGCCATACGGTAATTTCATAATAGTTTATATAGATGATATTCTTGTATTTTCCAAAAATGTGGAAACTCATTTTAAGCACCATGATCTATTTAAAAAAATTATTATCCAAAATGGCTTAGTAATATCTAGCCCCAAAATAGTTTTGTTTTAAACAATGTTAGATTCTTGGGTCATAATATTGAAAGAGGTAACATTAGCCCTATCAATAGAAGTATTGAATTTGCGTCCAAATTCCCTGATATTCTTACCAATAAAACTCAGTTACAGAATTTTCTTGGAAGTATTAATTATGTTACTCCTTTTATAAATGATTTAGCCAAGGATACGGCAATTCTATATGATAGGCTAAAAAATAATCCTAAAGGTTGATCGGATAAACATATTGAAGCGGTTAAAAAGATTAAAACAAAGGTTGAAAACCTTCCTTGTCTTACTTTGGCCAACCCGAATTAGGAAAAAACGGTTGAGACAGACGCTTCGGACATAGGATATGAAGGTATCTTGACCCAATATTGTTCGGATAATAAACACCATTATGGTATTCAGTTCTTTTCTGGTAAATGGAATGATGCTCAGAAAAATTACGCCATAATAGCAAAAGAAATTTTGGCAATAGTTAAAAGTGTTTTAAAGTTCCAAGGTGATCTTTATAACCAAAGGTTTTTAATAAAATTTGACTGCCGAACAGCTGAATTCATGTTTAATAAAGATTGTAAGCATGATGTTTCCAAACAAATGTTTGCAAGATGGCAGGCTTTATTAGCTCCATTTGATTTCGGTATCCATTATAAAAAGGATTCAGATAATAGTTTGCCTGATTTTCTTACAAGATAATACTTAAACTAATCATTGTTTTTCATCTTAATGATAGTATGAGACCTTCATGGCCTCCATGCACCCTCAAGGAGGGGAAGAGGAAAAGCAGGAACTTGGAGAGGTAATATCATCGCTTAAATGGGAAACCAAAGATTGATAGCAACAAATATTGCTTCTACAAGTGGTCTTAATACAGACCATCCGATGTACAAAGAATTCTTTGATTTTATGCAATCCAAACAAGGAAAGGATAATATTCCTCAATCATATTCCACAGTTCTCACATATGAAGAGAACATAGAAGTATTTGATCAAAATGATAAAAAAGAAGTTATACTCCTTCTGGAACAAAGTGATTGGCGATTGAAAAATGACCCATGGCAAATAATGCACAGGTATCTGGATTCAGTTTCTTATACCACACGTG
This sequence comes from Solanum verrucosum, assembly GCF_900185275.1. NCBI lineage: Eukaryota > Viridiplantae > Streptophyta > Magnoliopsida > Solanales > Solanaceae > Solanum > Solanum verrucosum. Next base: position 1,459,172 of record NW_026020157.1, read on the forward strand.
CTTATAAATACAAAATGCATTATGAGATGATACTCTCAACAACAAGGTATGGTGAATTCTAGCTTTTTTACCAAGCCAATACCAAAAAAGTTTATGAATTTTCAAAAATCATTATAAAAGAGTTATGGCTCCAAAAGAATGGGGAATGAGCCCCTTAAAAGAGAGGGATTATATCCATCCAGAACAAAAGGTAGCAGAAAAATATAATTACCGGGACTATATGGATAGCTTTAATAGAGCTTTATTATATGAGAATACTAATAAAAAGCATTCTTGGCTTATTAAAATATGCTTTCATGTTTTTAACCAACCTATTCCAAATTGGTTTTGTCAATGGTGGACTTTATATGGTCCCTTAGTAAAAAATTTACCCGAACCTTACAAAAGATTATATTCTGAATGGGTGGATATCTCCCCTAAACTCATAAGTTTAGAACAAGATAATATATTCTTTGAAGGTATGTCCTTAATGTACTTTTTTTTTTATAGAATTTTCAATCCCTTGGATTATGAAATGGTCTGTAGAGGTTAATAATACCCCGGAATGATTTCCATATTTACAAAGAACTTTTTATACAATGTTTTGGAACAAATTAATACAAAAAGAACTTGAAGGAAAAATTCATGGTTAAGAAATTATAGATTTAATAAATACAATGATGGACAAATACCAAAATACAGAAAGATCAAAACCATATGTGGATGATTTTAGTCCATTGAAATAGATTGCAAGAAACCTTTAGATGAAGAAAGGATTAATATCTAAATAAGAAGCAATAGCCATATATATGGAGGAAGTAAAAAGAGATTTAATGAAAAATTTCGATATAGATATAAGGGATGATATATCCATGGCATCAGCTAGCCACACCAATGATGATGAAGAATCATGCATGCCAGGAGAAACACAAAGTGCTAATAGCAATGAAGAGATTGACATCGATACTCTTCTCCAAAGACTACAAGACCAAGTGGGAGAATCTTCCTGCTACACCGCCTGCAAAGGAAAAGGAAAGGTGTAAATCAAGAAGGCCCCACAAATTGAATAATTGTGGTAATAAGTGAAAAACTTTAATAAAGTAGGCAATGATAATTAGTGTTGGCCACATGTCCTTGTGGAAAGACCACGTTTGTTTGTCGGTTTTATCCTTTTCTTATTGGCCATTGTAAATTGTGTAGGCCATCTTATCTTATCGTTTTAGATTTTCCGACCTCTATATAAGGAGGCAAGATTTTCTGTAGTGAGACAAGTCTCAGAACCCCCCCCCCCCCCTCTCTCTCTAATATTGTAATACTTTCTTCTGTAAATTTCTGAGTTTGAATAATAAATCTTTCAGTTTGGTACATACTTCAAGTTCCTCAAGAGTACTACTCAAGGTACTACTTTAATTTTTAGTTTTTCTTTATGTGCTCAACCTAATGATAGGCTAGACTATTTCTGTTGAACTATAATATACTAGGTTACTATAAGAAATGGCGATTATGTCTATTGTTAAAACATATTGAACAGTTATACTAAGGTTAAGTGTAAGTGATCCAGACAAGTTCTTGAAAGGTTGTCAAATACATCTGTTGGATTACCCCTTAGCCAAGAGAATGTTAGGGAGGACCCGGATAGTAGAAGCTTTCATTAATTATTGCCAGGACTGCTTATACTTGTAAAGGCACCTTGAGTAAAACTGGACGATCCGTTGAAACTTTGCTATTATTAATATTATTAAAATTATTATTATTGTTATTATTATTATTATTATTATAGTTAATTGTTAAAGAAAAAGAGAAAAAGGAAGTGGGTTTGAATTTTTATATATATATACATATAAACCCTAGGCCCACCTACGTGGCGCCACCACAAACCAGGATTCCCTTTTAAATTTATTTATTTCCAAAACTAGCCTTCCCCCTTTCGTGAAAAGTTTCGAATTTTACAAAAAATTGTGACTTTTATGAAAATAAGTGACTTTTATAAAGAGTTACAACTTTTATGAAAGGTTGTGACGTTTATGAAAGGTTCTCACCTTTCCAAAGGACAATGACTTTTCCAACAAGTTGTAACCTTTCCAATAAGGCACAATAAACATTTATTCACACTACCCTTTTGTTGTCTATAAATAGAGAGATTTCCTCTCATTTTAAAACAACGAAAATTCTTAACTACTTCTTCTTCTCCACAATTAAATATTTGTGTACTTTTCTCTTATTGAGTGGCTCAATAACACTGTAACGACATGTTCCTATCGTTATAAAAAATCCAACATGGGAAAATTTTGGGCCGAAATTTTTTTCATAGTATTTGGATTTTCCCAACCTAGTCCAAATTTAAACAAAATCAGAGTCTTTGAGGTGTAAGGAAATCTGGTAAAAATTGGGTGAATTATTTAAGATTTTGATTGCATGAGTAGTTAGATAACTCGTTAAGGAAACCGTACGACTGTACGAAATTGAATTCGGGTGAGTAGAACTCCCGGAATCTATCGTAGCGCTAAGGGTATTTTCTGAGCGTCGTTAGTTTGAGGTGTATTGTGAAATGGGGATTTTGGAATAGCTCTCTGTTTCGTTTCAGCTGCTTTGGCGCTGGATTTTGCCGTTGTAGCGGGGTGGTGACCGCCGTGGCGGTCTAGACGCAACTTAAAGTCTTAAATAAACCCTTAAACAACCATATTTGACACTTTTTGATTTTTAGAGCTAAGGAAAGAACCCAGGTGACTTCTACTTATTTTTCACCATTCTTGAGGCTAAAGGTAAGCTTTTCACTCCCTGAATCTGTGTTTCGATCCGTAGAACGTAATAGAATGGGTGAATGTTGATGGGGGAGGGTTTTGTTATAGATTTTATGGTGAAAACAACTCTAATTTGGATAATTGAGATCATGGGTTTGATATAGGGTTCATAGAATTGTTAGTAATTCGGATAATTAGTGGTTGTTTATTGATTCCTGTATTATATTGATTATTTGCCGACCAAGAACAAGCGGAAAAAATTTGGAAAGGGAAGGATCAATTTTCTTAGGGTTTCAATCTTGTTTCGAGATAGGTGATTGTTGTGATTCTAAGATTGTGTGTTGTATGTTTGTTCTTGATTCATTATGATACCTATATATGTATGAATGTTGCAGTGTTGATCACACCTATTTCAAATGAGAAAGATGAATTATGATTGCCATGAAATCATGACTTAAATGTATTATCTTGATGATATACTTGTGATTGTGATTGTGGTGTGTTGAATGGATCGGTTGCCACGTTTCGGCAAAACTATGGGACTTGCCACATTCCGACATAATTATGGGATCGGATACCACCTTCCGATATGCTAACTGTTTGGATTTGGGTTCCATGAGAGAACCAATGATTTGATATAAAATGTGAAATTGTTCGTTGTTCAAAAATGTTGATAATATTGTAATGTTGATATATATGCATGTGATTATAATGTTGTCTTACTTGCTTATGTTGCACTTAGTGGGATAGCTGCGTGATCATACCAGTACACTGTGGTTGTGTACTAATACTGCACTTGCTCTTATATTTGTTGAGTGTAGGGCATGTTCAAGCGACTACTGACAAACCTCGCTTAGGAGATCAGTGATCGTTCAAATTCAATGGTCAACCAATTATTTTGGGCTGCCATGGGTTTTCTTTAGTCTAGGTCAACCATTTTCAGACTTAGACTATGTTCTATTAGTTATTAGTGCATTAGTTGGGGATTGCATCCCTTCTTGTTTAGACTTTGTTTATTGTTTGATGTTTTGGTACATTGACTTTCACGTTCTAGGTTATTTCTTCCGCATTGTTTTGTTCTTGTTCGAATTTTGTTGGAGTTTATGGGAACTCCCTATTTATTTCCTTATTATTTAACTTTCTTTCGTAAATTAAATGCCTTAGTTTTGGTTTGGGTTGTAGTAGTGGTTCTCCCACAGAAGAGTTAATGTGGGTGCCAACCACGACGGTCTAGGTCGTGACAAAGTTGGTATCCGAGTCTAGGTTCGTTGATCTCGATGTACCAAAACGACTCGTGTAGAGTCTCGCAGAATGATACAGGGATGACTTTACTTTTCTTCTAGAGGCTATAGGACTTTAGGAAATTTCTTTGTATTCTCTTGTTTCCTTCGTGCTATAACTTGATTCCAATTGGTATCTGTCGATTCAAATTGGTATCTAACCTCGTTCACTCTTCTGTCCACAGATGGTTAATACTAGATTCAACGACATCAAACCTGTAGCTCCTGTTAATGTTTCGGTTGAGGAATCTGCAGCGAGAGGTCGCGGTTGAGGCAAGGGTAGAGGAAGAGCTAGGGGTAGTGGTCATGGAAGAGTAGCGCCTGTTGGAAATGGAGGTCATGATGAGAATGCTCATGTGAATGAGAACCCTTATAAGCATCATGAAGAAATTGAAAAGGAGAATGTTGATGTTGAGGATGTGGGACAAGAGGAAGAGGTGGAAGCTGGGACTAGAGGTGTTCCTCCTCTTGATCCAGTGTTAGCTCAACATATCATGTCGTTCTTAAATGGATTAGTTGGTCCTAGAGTGCTTCCTTCTGCTCAAGAAACACAAGCTCCTACTAATCCTCTTGTTGCTAGCAGTGCACCCAAGGTGGGTGAGACTGGAGGTAATATTGCTTTCTTCCATTCTTTGTTGGGTTATGTTATGACTGGTAATGAGCACGAAATGTTGACTAAGTTTCTATAGCTAAAGTCTCATGTGTTTCTTGGTTATGAGAATAAGGATGCTTATGAGTTCATCTTAGATTGCTATGAGAGGCTTCAAAAGTTGGGAATTGTCCATCAGCATGGGGTTGAGTTTGTGCCCTTTCAACTTCAAGGTAAGGCTAAGTAGTGGTGGAGAGCTTATATGGAATACAAATTAACTCCACTTACTTTGACCCAATTTCATGCTCTATTTCTAGAGAAGTATGTGCCTAGGACTTTGAGGGATTGCAAGAAGGATGAGTTCATGGCTTTGGAGCAAGGTGGTATGACTGTGGCTACTTATGAGGCCAACTTCCATGCTTTGTCTAGATATGCTACTCAATTGGTGACTACTGAGGAAGAGAGAATCTGGTTATTTATTAGGGTATTAAATTCTGATTTGCAAGTATTATCTATTCATATGACTTATGCATGGAGGAGCTTTAATGAGGTAACAGACTATGTTAAGAAAGTGGAGGTGGTGAGGCGAGATAGTCAAGCTAAGGCATGGGCAAAAAGGGCCAAGAACTCGGGTAGCTTTCAAGGTTCTTATTCCAAGGGGTCCGGAAGGCCAACACTTGCAGCCAAGCGAATTAAGTCTGTTATGCCCGCCTCTGCAGGTAGTTACTCGGAAACTCCATCTCATAATTTATAGGATAGCCAGGGAGTTGCGCCTTCGACGGGCGGCAGACCATATTTTTATCGTACTTGTTACAACTGTGGAGAACCTGGACATATGAGGAGAGATTTTCCCTACTCACGTATGTTAGATTCCATTTAGCAGCACTCTAGAGCAGTGGTACCCGTGGGGAATGGTAATAATGGTAAATGACATCCACAAGGTGGGCGAGGAGGTAATCAACAAGGCTGTGAAGGTAGTGGAAATGGTAATGCAGACAGAGGTAATGTGCAACCAGGCAGGGAAGTAGTTCGTCAAGATTATAGGCTCAGTGTTATGCCTTTTCGGGCAAGAATGAGGCAAAGTCGTCTGACACGGTGATCACAACTACTATTCTTATCTGTGACCGAATGACTAATGTATTATTTGACCCGGGTTCTACTTATTCTTATGTACTGTGCGATTTACCTCAGAGTTTGATATGATTTGTGATATACTTGATGCCCCTATCCATGTTTCTACCCCAGTTGGAGAGTCAGTCATAGTTACCCATGTCTTTCGTGCTTGTCCTATTTTGTTTATGGGTTTTCAGACTTAGGCTGATTTTGTGATTTTAGAGATGACTGACTTTGACATAATCTTAGGTATGACTTGGTTGTTCCCCTATTATGCCGTACTTAATTGTAATACTAAGTCTGTAACTCTAGAAATTTCAGGAAGGGGTGTACAAGCCTAAGCGAACTAAGACCATATCCTCCATTCGGGCTAAGAAATTGATAAGGCAGGGTTGTTTGGCTTATTTGGCTCATATTAGGGATGTTGAGATTGAGGCTCCATCCATTGGGTCTATTCTTGTGATGTCAGAATTTATAGAAGTGTTTCCTAATGATTTGCATGGTAGGCCTCCGGATAGAGCTAGATTTTTGCATTGGTTTAGAGCCTGGTACGCATCCCATTTCTATCCCTCCATATCGCATGGCTCTGGCAGAATTAAGAGAGCTTAAGGCTCAAATCCAAGAGCTACTTGATAAAGGATTTATTCGTCCTAGTGCTTCCCCATGGGGTGCTCCAGTTTTGTTGTTAAGAAAAAATATGGTAGTATGAGAATGTGTATAGATTACCAGCAATTGAATAGGGTCACTATTCGAAATAAGTCTCCTTTTCCCCGAATAGATGATCTTCTTTACCATTTGCAAGGTGCATCAGTTTTCTCTAAGATTGATCTAAGATCCACTTACCATTAATTAAAAATTAGGCCTGAGGATGTGCCCAAGACGGTGTTTAGAACTCACTATGGGCACTATGAGTTTCTGGTTTAGAACTCATTAGTTTGAAGAATGGGGTATTTAAGTCGTTTCTTGATTCGTTTGTTATAGTGTTTATTGATGATATTTTGGTCTATTCAAAAAGTGAGAAAGAGCATGTCATCCATCTTTGTAGTGTTTTGGGTGTTCTTGGGAAACAAAAGCTATATGCTAAATTTTCTAAGTGTGAATTTTGATTGAAATCGGTTGCATTTTTGGGGCATGTAGTTTCAAGGGAAGGGGTAATGGTAGATCCCCAAAAGATTGAGGTGGTTAAGAATTGGGTTAGGCCTAGCTCTATGACGGAAGTTAGGAGTTTTGTGGGAGCTCGCTAGCTATTATCGTTGATTTGTGAAAATTTTTGCTTCTATTGCCACTCACTTGACTAATTTGACCAAAATGGAGATACCATTTGAATGGACTGAAAAATGTGAGGAGGGCTTTCAAAATCTCAAGACTCTTTTGACCACATCACCTATTCTAGCATTATCGGTTGAAGGTAAAGATTTTATTGTTTAATGTGATGCTTCTAATTCTAGGTTGGGTGCTGTGTTGATGCAGGATAAGAATGTTATAGCTTATGCCTTTCAATTGAAGGTGCATGGGAGGAATTATCCAACACATGATTTGGAGTTGGCAGCGGTAGTGTTTTCTCTTAAGATCTGGCGGCATTACCTCTATGGTGTTAAGTGTGAAGTGTTTATTGTTCATTGTAGTTTGCAGCATGTGTACACTCAAAAAGATCTAAGTTTGAGGTAGTGAGGGTGGATGGATTTACTTAAAGATTATGATGTGACCATTCAATACCATCCAGGCAAGGCTATTGTGGTGGCAGACGCTTTGAATCGAAAAATGATGAGTATGGGTAGTTTAGCTTACTTGAGTGTATCCAAGAGACCTTTGGATAAGGAAATTCAGACCTTAGAGTCTGAGTTCATGTAGTTGGGAATCTCAGAAAGAGGTGGGGTGTTAGCTAGTATTGAAGTGGGGCCCACATTCATTGAAGAGATCAAGACCAAAAAATTTAAGGATGAGAATTTGGAGGAGCTTAGAAAGAAGAATGTGAATTGTAAGGCATAAGAAACCACTCTTGATACGGATGGTGTACTCAATTTTAAAGGGAGAATCAGTGTTCCTAGAGTAGATGACTTGATTGAGAAATTGTTGGCAGAGTCATGGCTCACGATATCTATTCATCCGGGTGTGACCAAGATGTATAGAGATTTGAAGCGAATTTATTGGTGGTTGGGCATGAAGAAAGACTTAGCGGAGTTTATAGCGAAGTGTCAAAATTGTCAACAAGTGAAGTATGGACATCAAAGGCCGGCAGGTTTACTTTAAAGAATGTCAATTCCAAAATGGAAGTGGGAAATAATAGTCAAGGATTTTGTGGTTGGTCTTCCCAAGACATTGGGGAAGTTTGATTCTATTTGGGTAGTGGTTGATAGATTGACCAAGTCAGCCCATTTTATTCCGGTAAAAATAGATTATAATGCTGAGCATTTGTCTAATGGTTATGTGTAAGAGATAATGAGGTTGCATGGGTGCACCTCTCTATTAACTTAGACCATCGTACCCAATTCACATCCAAGTTTTGGAGGAAATTGCATGATGAATTGGGCCCACAACTCACTTTTAGTACAACCTTTAATCAACAAACCGACGGGCAGTCGGAGAGGACTATTCAAGTATTAGAAGACATGTTGAGGGCATGTGTGCTTGATTTTGGAGGGCATTGGGATAAATTCATACCATTGTGTGAGTTCTCCTATAATAATAGTTATCACTCCAGCATTGATATGACACCATTTGAGGCACTTTATGGGAGGGGATGTAGATCACCCATAGGATGGTTTAAGGCTGGAGATGTGAAACCTTCGGGGGTAGATTTAGTGAAGGATGCGTAAGATTAGGTGAGGAGTATTCAGCTAAGCTTTTAGCAGCCCAGAGTAGGCAAAAGAAGTATGCGGATCATAAGGTAAGAGACATAGCATTTCAAATCGGTGAAAATGTTCTTCTTAAGGTATCACCCATGAAAGGGGTGATGATATTTGGTAAAAAAGGAAAGCTAAGTCCGCGATACATTGGTCCATTTGAGATTCTTGAATATGTGGGACCGGTAGCGTATAGATTGGCTTTACCGCCTAATTCATCGGGAGTTCATTCGATATTTCATGTGTCCATGTTGAAGAGATATCATGGCGATGGGGATTATATCATTAAGTGGGCCTCAATTGTGTTACACAAGGACCTCTAATATGAGGAGGAACCGATTGCAATTATTGTTCGTGATGTGCGTAAATTAAGGACTGAGTAGATTAAGTCTGTGAAAGTTAAATGGAAGCATCGTCGAGTTGAGGAAGCTACTTAGGAAACCAATAGGGACATGCGAAACAAGTAACCCCAATTGTTCGTCGATTTAGGTACTACATCTTTCCTTCCTAAGCCTATTTTCCTAAGTTTGGTCACTGGGGGACGAGTAATGGGTAAAATGGTATCTATTGTAACGACTTGTTCCCGTCGTTAAGCAAAGCCAACGAGGGAAAATTTGGGGATGGAAAACTTTTCGTAGTACTTGGATTTTCCCAACCTAGTCCAGATTTGGATGAAATCAGAGTCTTTGAGGTGCAGGGAAATCTAGTAATAATCAGGTGAATCATATATGATTTTTGATTGCCTAGGTAGTTAGATAACTCGTTAAGGAATGCGTACGACTTTACAAAATTGAATTCGGGTGAGTAGAACAACTGGAATTGATCTTAGCGCTAAGGGTATTTTCTGTGCGTCATTGGTTAGAGGTGTGTTGTGAAATGTGAATTTTGGAATTCACAAAATAGCTCTCTGTTTCGTTTCAGCCGCTTTGGCGCTGGATTTTGCCGCTCTGCCGAGGCCGTTGTACTGGGGTGGTGACTGTTGTGGCGGGCCAGACGCGACTTAAAGTCATAAATAAACCCCTAAACGACCTTATTTGGCACTTTTTGATTTTTAGAGGTAAGGAACGAACAACAGGTGACTCTTACTCATTTTTCACCATTCTTAAGGCTAAAGGTAAGCTTTTCACTCCCCGAATCTATTTTTTGATCCGTAATAGAATTGGTGAATATTGATGGGGGAGGGTTTTTTTTATATATTATATGGTGGAACCAAGCCTAATTTGGATAATTGAGATCATGGGTTTGATCTAGGGTTCATTGAATTGTTAGTAATTCGGGTAATTAATGGTTGTTTATTGATTGTTGTATCATATTGATTGTTTGTAGACCAAGAACAAGTGGAATAAATCAGGAAAGGGAAGGATCAAGTTTCTTAAAGTTTCAAGCTCGTTTTGAGGTAGGTGATAGTTGTGATTATATTATTGTGTGATGTATATTTGTTCTTGCTTCATTGTGAAACTCATATCTGTATGAATGTTGCAATGTTGATCACAGCTGTTGTAAATGAGATAGATGAGTGATGATTGCCATAAAATCATGACTTAAATATATGATCTTGATGATATATATGTGATTGTGTTTGTGGTGTGTTGAATGGATCGGTTTCCACGTTCCGGCATAACTAACTTGGATCGATTGCCACGTTCCGGCATAACTATGGGATCGATTGTCACGTTCCAGCATAATTATTGGTTCGGATACCACGTTCCGATATGCTAACTATTTGAGTTTGGGTTCCATGAAAGGACCAATGATTTGATATAAAATGTGAAGTTGTTCGTTATTCGTAAATGTTGATAATATTGTATATGTTGATATATATGCATGTGATTATAATGTTGTCTTGACTTGCTTATGGTGCACTTAGTGGGATAGCCGTGTGATCCTACCAGTACACTGTGATTGTGTACTGATACTACAGTTGCTCTTAGTTTTATTGAGTACAGGGCATCTTCAAGCGGCTACTAATAAACCTCACATAAGAGATCAGTGGTAGTTCGAATTCAAGGGTGAGCCAATTCTTCCGGGCTGCCATGGGTTCTCTTTCATATATGTCCACCATTTTCGGACTTTGACTATGTTCTATTAGTTATTAGTACATTAGTTGGGGATTGCATCCCCTCTTGTTTAGACTTGGTTCATTATTAGATGTTTTAGTACATTGACTTTCAGGTTCTATGTTATTTCTTCCGTATTGTTTAGTTCTTGTTAGTCTTTTATCGTAGTTTATGGGAACTCCCTATTTAATTCCTTAGTATTTAACTTGCTTCTGTAACTTAAATGCCTTAGTTTTTTGTTTAGTTTCTTGATTTGAGTTGTAGTAGTGGTTTTCCCACCGGAGAGTTAGTGTGGGTGCCAATCACGACGGTTTGGATCGTGACAGACACCATTATTTTTGTATCAATACGCTGGTGAATATAATTGTTCCATTCTGAGAGGATCTATTTCTTTAAACCTCGATTATTAGAGGGGAATATGTTTTTAAGGGGACATTGTGCATTCAGTTGACTTGATTTTTTCGTTTATGTTTCATTCCCTTGTTATAGATCTTGGTATGTTTTTTTACGATCATTAATTTATTCTTATGAGATTAAATGTTGTTTTTCAGTTAATGTTTTAAACTTTGTTTTTTATGTTTATGCAATGTTATTGTCTCCAGTTCTATTGAACATATACACATATAGAGGTTTATTTATTTTGTAGAAAATAATTATGGTACTCTATTTCAAGAATTCATGGTTTGATATTATATAACTTGAAAGTCCTATATATAAGCTTACATATTATCTATACGATACACATGTGCAACGCACGTGCTGTGAAACTAGTATTATATTAAAAATAAGAACTCCAACAATACAATAATAACAAATTAACGTATTATGGGGGAGGGAGGATAAAGTATATTTAAGAGGATGTGTAACTAAAATATTTTAAAAGTGACTAACTTTGAATAGTAATCATAAGAAATCTTACATCCACTATTCATAGGAACTTATACTCTATCATTCATTTTATAATTGCTTACATATTTTTTTATTTAATAATATTCACATTATTATTAATGTAATACATGGTTTAATATTCACGTGCGTCAAAACTAGTATATATATTATTGGGAGTAGTATTGAGCACCGATATGGGGATGAGTTGAGACAACACAAAATCCTCATAAACCATGTATACCAACATGGGTAAAGGATCATACTTTTTAGATGATTCATTATTTCTTTTAAATATAGTTTAGTGGATCCACTTAGTTGAGGATGTCATATACTCCAGAAAGGTTTAGGACAGTTTTGGTAGCGTGGGCAAGACGTTGTATCATCACATAGATCCTAGTGATGGTTGTCACTTAGAGAATCTCCCAAATAAGAGTAAAGAGTTTATTTATGTATTTTCATATACATTGAGTTATTATATACTATTTTAAAATATTTGTATATTGTATATTCTTATCATTGCTTTTGAGTTGAGTATTCTTGAGTCGAGTTAAGTATTATTGAGTTGAGTTGAGTTGAGTGAGTTGAGACGAGGTAAGTATGTTTCCCGTTTATCCGTTCAATCTTATGTTTATGTTTCAGAGTTCCCCTTACATGCTCGTACATTCAATATATTGACGCCATTTGGTTTGCATCATTTTATGATGCAGATATAGGTATATAGGGCCATCAACAGGCGCAACGTGGATATCACTTGCAGTTCCAGACTTGCTTTCGTGAGCCTCCTTGCATTCGGAGGGTTCCACATTTACTTTTAGTCCCGTTAGGATGTCGTGGGTCTTGTCCCAACTTCCATCATTGTTATTAAAGGCTTCGTAGATAGTAGTATTTTGAGGAGTCTTTTCCATTTTCATTTTTAATATTTAAGACTTGAGTTGCCTTCTTATGGCTAGTAGATTATTTATAATATTCTGAGTTAATTTTTTGACATATTTGAGTTAATGACTATTTTGAGTTCTTATTTTGATGAGTAAGTCTTTCACTGAGTATTGAGCCGGGCAAAGAGTTCGCTTGGGGACCAACGATGGTTCTCGAGTATCGGCCATGTCTAGGGGGTAGGCTAAAGGCGTGACACTCTCCCAGCTGAAATGGAGGTTGCATCAGTTCCTCGAAATCTTTGGTGGTGAGCATGATCTGGTGGGAGACAACATAGTGTAAAAGAAATTGCCGAAGAGAGAGAGTTGTGATGGAATCTTTTAGTATTTCCCATAGATTTACAGCCATACTTGTATTTGGAGATGAAGAGGAAGAGACTACACTATCTTCCTCCCACCATTGAATGAAATTGAAAATTAATCTACACTAAAATTTTAACACTTGTTTTTTTTTTTAATGATTATTAGTTATTACTATTGGATTGTGTGTATTCGAAATTAATCAACACCAAAATTTTAACACCTTGTACTTTGAGTTCTTATATTTATTTTTATTTTAATATAAAAATAAGAGAAACAGAGAAAAATGTAAATGGAAAAAGAGAAAAAAGTAAGAAATTTTACATTTATTCCAGCTATATTATAATTTAAATTTTGTATATATAAAAAAAAGGTGGAGCATCTATAATAAAGTTTACAAGAAAATAAGTAAAAAAAACAAATTTGACTATCAAAATAATAAATTCAAATTAGTCGTTAAAAAGTTTTTTTTAAAAAAAAACTCTAATAATTTGAGAAAATATTACAACAATCAAAACAACACTACATTTGTTGATTAATAATATTTTTTTCTTTTATTTAGTAATTTTATAATTACTAATTTAATATACTTTTGGTAAATTTAATTTAAAATGCAAACAAGCCTAAATTTCTACCAAATTCAAAAATCTTTTCTTTACTTGAAAGAGCATTACTTTTTTCTTTCTAAAAAGAGAAAATACATAATTTCCCCATTGACCTCATTTTTAAAAAGAAACTTGAACTTTGTCGGGGTCTTATTACCCCGTTATATTTATTTAACATGAATTTATTGTCCCATTACGTGCCTATGTGGCATGTAGAGCGTAGTTCACTTTCTCATAGCAAGTGAGCTGAGCCAAAAAAATAAATAAATATTTATTTAAGCATTTATTTAATTAGAAATGTTATTTTTTTTCATTTATTTATTTTATTGTACTTTCTCAATTCTTTATTTTTTGCTATCTTCTTCACCAAAACTCAAAAGAACCAACTAGCTCTTCTCCATCTTCTTCAACATAGAAGACCCATTTACTTCACTCATTTTTTCCGTGTCTGCTTGCATTTCTTGGTTCCCGTTTCTTCTTTGTCCCTTATTTTTTTTTAAAAATAATAATAATTGTGAACCTCCTTCAATAACATTATTCTTTTTTTAAAAATAAATAAATTATTATTGTCACGATTCAGACTGTCGTGATTGGCACCCACACTAACCGTTCGGTGGGAGAACCATTACTACAACCCAAACTAAACAACTTAATCAAAATACTATGCATTTAAAGATATAGAAGCAGGTTTAAATGAAGAAATAAAGTGGAGTTCCTATAAACTCCGGGAGTTCAACAAACAACTAATCAACCATTGCAGAAGTTAACCCCTAGAACTGAAAGTCAATGTACCAAAGCATCTAAAGTGCAACAACTCTAAGACAAAGGGTACAACCCCAACCAAATATAAGAAGTATCTAAACAATAGTTTGAGTCTGAAGGAAGTGGACTAAACGAAATGAAGGACTCCATGGCAGCCCGAAAGAACTGTCTTATCCTTGAAATATGGTCTCGATCATTAATCTCCTAGCTGAGGTCTACTAATAGCCGCCTGAAGATGCGAAGGCAATCGCTCGGATGTTCCCCTAACCCAACCCGGGAACGGACCGGAGGGAACCGCAGCATGGGGAATGTCCGCGTCTCGTCGCAAGGCTCATTTTTCGTTGTGGGTCATAAGGCGGGCAGCTTTATCTGATCAAGGGCCGGGGCACAAGGGTCCTGAACGAAGAACGAGCAAGTGCAGTATCAGTACACAACCACAATGTACTTGTAGGATCACGCGGCTATTCCCGTAAGCGAAACATATATAAGCAGTCACAACAAGGTAAACATGACATGCACATAATATATACACAGTTATCATTTCAAGAGAAATGTACAATTCCACATTCTCAATAACAAGTAAATATGACAATTCAATGGTCCTCCCATGGAAGTTATACCCAAACTGTTAGTGTACCATAACGTGGCACCCGATCCCAATTAGTGTGTCGGAACGTGACACCCACTTCAATATAAGTATCAGAATGTGACACTCGATCCAATTAGTGTGTCAGAACGTGACACCCGATCCATTCAACACAACCACAATCACATCGCACTCATATGTACATTCTCATAATCATACAATCAAGTGTTGAATCATGGCATACATTTGTTCATTCGTACTCTTTTCATTAGGTTTGATCAACAAGGCTTCATTCACATACATACATGCATTACAATGAAGCAATTACCAACATACATCACGCAAACAAAAAATCAAACCATCACCAACCTTGAAACAAAGTTTGAATCCCCTTAAAGCACTTGAATCTTCCCTTTCTGGATTCTTTCCGCTTGTTCTAGGTCTACAAACAACAATTTAATGCAAGGATCAATTAATTAAGGTCTAATTACCCGAATTATAACAAACCCAATAACCCAAGACTAAACCCATGATCCTAAGGTGCAACTAGGGCTTTTTCCCACCATCAAATTCAGTCCAAAACCCACCCCAAATAATAATTAACCAAGAATCTAAGTTCTACAGATCGAAAAATGGATTAGGGGAGTAAAATTCTTACCTTTAGTGCTAGAAGAGCTGGAAAACCTTACAGAAATATCTCTGGGTCGTCTCTTAGCTCTCAAGAATGAAACTTGCATATATATATATATTTTTTGGGGTTTAATCCTAACTTAAGTCGTGACTGGCCCACCGTAGCGGGACCCAACCTGCCACAGTGGCCCCACCCTGGTGGGATAAATACCACCCTGGCGGTTTGCACGGGGATAGAGAGTCAAAATTAAAGTTTTAAACCCCTATTTCATAATACACCTTCAACCCTTGACATTCAAAAACTAACTGGTCATGCTAAGATCAGTTTCGGGGGTTCTACTCGCTCGATTTTGATTCCGTAAAGTCGTATGGGTTCCTGAATGTCTTGGCTATCCCCTCATGTAAACAAATTCATTATTGAATGTCTCATTCATTATCAGATTTTCCTAGATCTCGCATGACTCAGATTTCATTCAAATCTGAACTAGGCTAGAAATTTTCAAGTTACTAACAAAAAGTTTTCTGGCCCAATTTCTTTCCCCATAGACTTTTCTATAACGACAGAAAAAGTTTGTTACAAATATGTAGTTCTTTAGCATGTAAATAAAGAAATTTCTTCGATTGAGAGTATTATAGAATTTCATTACATCTAACGTAATGGATTTTCGTTGCATAATTGTTGTAATACTGAACAAAAGATGATAGATTGGAGGTGATTATTAATATTCAATTTATAATTTGTTAGTAATTTTATTTTTTATTTAACAATAATTTGATGATATTAATTGTGTCGGTGAGATTATAATAGTGACGTGATGGAGGCTACTCTGGAGGATTGCCGATGGAGGCCAAGTTGAGGACTTGCGGCAATGGCGCCATGGAGGACTGTAGCAAGAAGAGGAGTAATGAAGAAAGAAGAAGAAAGAGGGAAAAAAAAGAAAATAAAGTTAATAAAATAAGAAAAAATAAAAATAAAAATAAAAATTAAAAATTAAAATTTAACACGTGGCAGATAATAATTGGTGCATGATTGCACTTCCTTTATTGCAATTGAGGGTGGCTGAAAAGTGAGATATTTATAACACTTTAAAATTGTCTAAGCAGGTAGTAGGACTCCCGCAAAGTTCAAGTGTATTTTTAAAAAATATTTTTTACTTTAATGGGGTAATGATGTATGAACTTCTAAAAATAATCCTTCCTATCGCTCCTTTACAAAAAATAATTCCTTTCAATCTTCAACTTTATCCTCCCAACGTCTCTTTTGTTTTTCCTTCATATAGCTAGCTAGACCTAATACATATGAATTAGAGGTATCACTATTTTTCATAGATATTGTCACTTGAAGTTCTAGTTGCTTGTTTAAAGGCTCATTGATAATCTCAATTCTCAAAAGTTGTATTTTCACCTAATTGCAACAAATGATTCTTTCTCTAAATAATCAACAATAAAGGTCCATTCTTTACCATTGAAATGCTAATTTAATCTTATCCATTTATGAATTTGTTTGATTATGCGCTGAACAAATTTAGATTGAATAGTTCATGAATTTGTGTATTAACATTTGATTATTTTTATATTATATATGTTCATTAGTTTTGCCATCTATATTGGCTCCCAATCGGTTTGTTTGTGCATTTTGAAAACAGGTAGTTTAATTTTGTTCATTTTGTAATAGAATTTTAATGTTTCATGCTAATTATGAGATTTATGCAAATTTTAAAGTAGAGCGAGATTTGTTTATCCGGTGAGCATAGGTTGAACGTCAATATGATATTTATCCGTTAATCTTTAAGAGTCAATTGTCAACACAAGGATTTCACTGCATGATTTGTTGTCAATCTTAAGGATCTTATAGTCATCACTAGTTGAGTCATATTCCAATCTCCAACTACAATAGTTCCTTGGGAAAATTTTTGAATAGGGGAGGACTATTGATTCTCTCGTATACGGGTTCCATAGCAAAGGTAGGAAGTGTACTTTAAAGTTATTAAACCTGATAAGCGTCATAACATGGTAACAACAATATAATGTCCAATTTCATGATTTACTGTTAGAACTTCAGGGTTGTCAATGAGACGATTCGCTCTGTTATTTTGAAGAAATTATACCGTCCCAATTTCTCAGATTTTTTTTATAATGGATAACCAAAATTAGATTCTTTAAAATCATCTCAATCATATCAGTTTCTCTTTGGTATTGGTATGGTTCGGTAATTTTCATTTTTTTTACTTTTAAACTACCACCTCAAAATTATTAAAATAGTTTTTCGCAAGTGTGTTCTTGAAGAAGCACTTCAATTCTTCACCATGAAGCTAAGAATGTAAAACCTTGTTACTATATTGTTTGATCTTAAACTTTTAATAAAAGTGTTTTCATAAGTTTTGTCGTATTGTTTGATGACTTTTGTTATAGTATCTTTTTAAAAAAATTGATTAATTAAAGGATAATTAATGGACAAATGCCCAAAGTCGTCACTAGAGGTCTAGGACCTAGGTTATATTTACATTTGAAAAATGTTAGAAAATACATTTATATAAAATTTAACATATTGTTAATATATAAATATATTTGCATACATGTAAGGTTATTCGATTCATTTCGGGAATTTTTCGATCTTCTTTTATAAATTAAAAAGACCATCTCAATTGTTCAGTACGGATATACACTTACATAAAAGTC
Source organism: Solanum verrucosum (assembly GCF_900185275.1). Classification (NCBI taxonomy): domain Eukaryota; kingdom Viridiplantae; phylum Streptophyta; class Magnoliopsida; order Solanales; family Solanaceae; genus Solanum; species Solanum verrucosum. The sequence continues at coordinate 1,477,156 of NW_026020157.1, forward strand.
CATAATTTTATTTTTAAAATGATATAAATTTGTTCGGTACGATTCAGTTGATTTGTTCGATTTTTTCATATTATTTTGACACCCCTAGTAAGAAGGACAATCAAGTTTGTATACTTGCTCAACCTGTTGAACTGACGATAAAGAAGAACAATACAAGGAAAATTCCTCATATTCATAGTACCATTGGTTAACAAGGGTTTTTTGGAAATTCTTGTCATTCCTCGCATGACTGAGATGTTTCATTGAAAAGCAAGACTTGACAATCAATGTCATCCATAACTTCGAAACACATTTGACTTATAGAAGTGACCGCATAGGTAGCCTACTCAGGATGTCTGTAGCCACATTAACATCCATCTTTTTTTTTTATTTAATTTGAATGTTTTGCAACTCTTTTCCTTCGAAATAAAAAATTGAAGATTTTACCTAATTAACTCATCGAGTTAAACTAAAAATAGCTGACAATTGTATTATATATATATATAAATCCATCAAAAGATATTCGACAGGATAGTCAAGATAGTGGTGTACCTTTAAAAGAAGCTGCTTCAACTTTTCTCTATTGCTTATGATTTCCTAGCTAGGGTTTTCCTATTGGGAATGATTTAATTAAGGCCGTTAATTGAAAAAGTGGTTTGGTCGTTAATTAAGTAATTATCTTTATATTATTGACTCCTAAAATTAATGGCAAGAAAAGAGAGTTCTAAAATATAGGGAAACTTCCACACATAGCAACTCAAAAATAACTTAACTACGCTCCATAGCTATAGTTTGTTAATTAATATATAAAAAATCCCTTTTAAGCAACAATTGTTGATTGACCAAACTTTTAAAAAATATTTTCACTCATACACTCTCAAAAGTGTTTTCAAAAAGAGCACTTTTGAAGGGACCTACTTTTTCCAACTTCGAAAGAAACAAAATTCTACTACTTTTCAAAAAAGCTTATTCTATCCCAAAAATTTAACCAAATACCTCACCTTTTTAAATAAGCATTTTTATGGGAAAATAAACACTTTAAAGCATTCCAAAAGCTTAGCCAATCATATATAGTGTACTATAAAAGTACAGAAACAAAAAGCTTAAGATCCTAGAAACACGAAGAACCTTGTCGAAGAGAATAGACTCAAAACATACAAAACAATAGCACGAAGTAGCATTGTGCTACATGAAACAACACAAAACGATAATACTTGCTGCTCCAGCAAACTGGAAGTTGATTCGTGTTCATGAACAATGATCAAGTTTCATATACACAAGTTTACACATTTTACTGGACCTTTAACTAATGAAGCAGTACATTCTTAAAGTTGTCAAATTGCAAGAGATCTCACCTCATCCACTTTCCAGATGTCTTCTTCATACTTATACCACCACATCAGCCCTTCATCATTTAGAGTACCCAGACACATGATGCATGAGTCACTCATGCAGGTTAGGAATTTGTCTAACCTAGATGTTTTTTCAAGAATTGATTCATCAAGCTTGGTCAGAATATTCATCGGTGCGGGTGGAGGGTTTTCAGTAATTATGCAATGAGATATGTTGAGCACTTTCAACTTTTTTAACTCCTCCAAGAAAATAACTAGAGCAGGTTTAGATAAACTCGTGCACCTCACACTCAACACTTTCAAGTTTGGAAGAAATGATACTAGTGTAAATGCAAATAGCATATCACACGGCCCCAATAATCTTGCGCTCAGAAATTTTTTTACAACTCTTGGCAATTTCCTCAATGACATATGCAAGATTTTTTATAATACGCATCGTTAGTGATTCAAGATCTTCCCATCTATGAATAGCCCTGCATATTGATTGGTGTTTTATTTTGTTTCAAGAAGACATAACAAGGTGTTTAAGTTGTGGGCACCTGAAAAAGAGGAGATATAATTAACTGTTGCTTTTCCTGTAAGAACAATGTAAAATTATAGGGAATCTAATATTTCTGAAACAATGCTTGTTGTATGGTTTCTTGATTTAAGTTATAATTATAATACTATAGAAAGATGAAAGTTTATAGGGGGAATACCTCTCGGCAGTCGAAGTCAACTGATTGTCGTTAACATACACATTGTTCAAGCAAATATTTAGGAGGCGGGTTAATTTTTCTTGAGATGAACTGTTGACATATACATGCGACTTCCTTCGAAATCTGATGAAATTTGATTGCAATATTGACAAGTCCAGCGTTTTCGAGAGAAGTTGATCAGAACAAACCAATTTTCATGCACGCCAAACATGAGGAATTACCGATATCAACTAGAAGAGGTTATAGAACTGAAATATCTTCACCAAGATATCATTATCAAGGTCCTTCCATCTCCTTATAGGAAAATCTCCTTCCATCACAACAACTTCAATCTTTTTTGAATTTGAAATGGCATCATAAAAGCTTCAATCTCCTAAAATCGTGTAGAAACAAGAAACGTTATTACTTTTCTAGATCCATGAAGAATATTTGAATTCTTGATTGTCAATTTATGATTTTACTCAGACCATGAAAAATAAAAAGTTAACCCTCTGCAATATGAAGAAACATAGAAGATTGTACAAATACATCTGAGGAGTACCAGGATTCCCAAAACTATGCCTTAAATCTCAATATTTTAGAATAGATTGTATGGTTCATTTGTAACTACTCTGCCCTATGCGGATTCAAACTTACAATTCAACTTTATAGCAACTTAAATGGAGTGATATGGATATTGAGGAGTCCTATACCACACACCAACATACCATTCACATTTCTACAACAACTAGTCCTCGATATGCACTCAAGCCATACACCATCATTGGTTTCACAACTATCTTACAAAACCTATTTCACTGTGGTTTGTATCTCCTTATTGCATAACACTCATATACTTCAAGTATAAGATTTTTATATGTTGCATGTTGGTTTATCAGAATATTGACTTTTGATGTGGAAATGAGCCTAGACACTTTTGATGATCCCAGATCCAAATAAAGGAGTGTTGTGACAAACAAACGGTCATCATAATATTAGTTTATCCTCACAGTAAGGAATTAATAAGAGAAATGATGTCAAATATTTTGTTAAGTCGTAAAAGAAAGCATCATACAAATTGGGACAAATGGAGTATTTATAGAAAGTTTTCAACAACAAAACCAATCATAGTTGGTAGGGGGTCCGTCTATGACTAAATTCTATATCGAAGGCTAAACTAGCAAGAAAACATGATGGATCTGCAATCCATTTTTGACGAAAGCTGAAAAAATAGTTCTTTTAGGTTAAAACTTACAACCTAAAAGCACAAAAATATGTTTAAAGGAAAAGGTGAGAGGTCCTGAATGAAATTGATAGTCTATGAGTATGAAATATTAGGAATCTTGATGAATATCAAATTTCTAAATCAATCATCCAGGTTGAAGTATACATAATTCAGAAGGGATTCCTTTAATGTTCTTAAGTACTTCGTTCATTTCATTTTTTGTGAAGATGTTTAACTGATTAAGACATTTAACATGTTAGTTTGGTGTTATACTAATAATGGAAGAAACTAATAAATTAATGGTTGAATAGAGATATCACATTAAAATTAAAGAGGAAATAATTTATACATCTTAAATTCTTAAACCGGTCATAATTATATAAATAGGATGTTTCAAAAAATATGGAACATTCTAAAATGGGAAAAGAGCCGTATAAATTAGAACATAGGAGTACAAATATTTCAGGATGCAGAATATTCATCCAAGGACTTAAATAATAGATAGGAAGAGAACTTGAATTCACTGTGGTTCTTGTCTTCTTCTCATAAACAAATTAGAATTCTCACCATCCATCATGTTTCTCAAATGAGTAAAGTATCAATTGAAGTATAAACGGTCAATTATGGAACATCAATATTACTCAAGATACATGTGGAATAAGGTCAATCCATGTCGGATACTTTGACTAGAGTCCATAGAAAAAATTGGGAGGGAAATTGAGTTTTTTTTTTATTTTGAGAAAGTTAACTAGTATTATAAAGAAGTACACCAATAGACTATAGTGGACTCCTGTAGTAATTACATCAAAAGTATCGAGGGATTGTTAATAAGAATCTAAACACCTATCTCCCACATAAACTATCTAAGAATAGGTGATGTCCCCCAGATCCTTAGGTACAGTATGTATATACCAAAAGTAAAAGGTCACTAAACAGTTCATTTTAAGTCTTTGGAAAGGGATGTTGTTGTTCTCAAAACATCTCTGATTTGTCTCCCTCCATATTGTCCACTAGAGTAGGCAGGGATAATCTTCTATCTCTCCTTGTGTCCTGACTATTTCCATCTCTATTCCAACATGCTAGGACTTCTGCAGTATTTCTAGGACTCCTGCAAATTAGGTAATGGAGAAGGAGAAAATAAATTTCATTTGGTCAAGTGGGATGCCGTCATAATCAACAAAAAAGAGGGAGGGTTTGAGAATTATGAATTTGAAATCCCACAATAAGAACCTTCTGTTACAATGGCTTTGGAGACTAGCAACAAATGATCAAAGCTTGTAGAAAGACATTATCACTGCAAGATATGGAAAGGAAGGATCATGGACTACTAAGGAGGTTAATACTCCATTATGGTGTGGGTCTATGGAGAACTATTAGAAATCAGTGGTCAAGAATGTGGAGTAATTTATTATTAATGTTGGAAATGGGACAAAAACCTTGTTCTGGAATGATATTGGATGGGACAAATACCTTTGAGACAACAGTTCTAGATATTTATATTCTCAATCAACAGAAAATGACTACAATTCTAGAAGTCAGAAACCATCTCTATGCGAATTTTCTTGTTATTAACATTTAAATCTTTTTTTATCTCAAAAAAAATTAAATGTTAATAACAAGAAAATCCGCATTTGATCATACCACACTAATAATTGAAATGCAGAAAACCAAGATGTACAACTTCAGACAACCTTGAATTAGGATCTGTAAGGGAAAAAATCAAATAGCCAGAGAAAGGAAAACAATAGTTCCAATAGGTGTACACTGAATTCCCTTGACACCCACAACTTTTGGAATCAAGATCCAACATGAGTCAAAAATTAATCTGGAAAACCACCTTAAAGAATGTAAGGAAAAAACAAAGAGAGAGATTAAGCACATGCCTTTAGATTGTTGGTTCACTTCAGTGTGTGAAAAAAAATTGGGTGAAAACTGTGGGATGATAGTGTAGTTTTGATGAGGAGTGAGATTCCGATAAGAGGAAATGACCATAAAATCCCCCATGCATTGGCAGGTGTCTGCTGTCAGACTTTAATAATAAAGAGTACCTACAACTCCTCACTGCCAAATGGAAGTGCCATCATATCATTCACACCTCTAACTTGATTCTGGTCAGCAGTCGTTGATACTTTTTTCATTTTATGCTTCGGAGACATCCTACCTGTTTTTTTTTATAGATGACAAAAAAAGGAAGATCAAAGTGATATTTTCTTTTGACTTAATACCTTTAATTTTTAACTCCCTAAACTATTCACATTTTATCATTTCATCCCTTAAATTATGGGGTATTGTAGTTAAACCTTGAACTGTAGTCCAATTGATACGAATAGTGACAGTCAAAAAGAGCATTTATGAGGTCCGACATTTTCTCTGATTTACCTCATTTAGTGCATTTCATTACTTGAACGGAAGCTTATGCCTTATGCAAAATAAATATACTATGCTTATGACTTACCTTAATTTTCTTTCTTAAAATCAAAGTTAAAATTGACTGGTAAATTCTATCCAATATAGAATTATATTTAATATTTCTCTTATTTTAGAGAGAATCTTATTCATTTTTACAGTAATTTTTTCTTCTCCAAAATAAGTAGGCATTTGGCCATATATTCAAGATTGAATGTAGTTCTCAAATTTGAGAAACAAGTTCAAAAGTGTAAAATGAGTGGAAGACCAAGTTATAAGTTGTTTCAAATTTGAAATATAAGTTCAAGTTGGATTTGAAATTTTCAAGGACATACACTAACTTCCAAATAAAATGTTAAATTTCTAGGAAAAGAAGTGAATATTTTCTTTGATGAAGTTAGATTTTAGTACCGACAACTTCAGCGTCTCCCAGAGAAGTTGATCACAACGAACCAATTGTCATACATTACAAACATGAGCAAGTCCAGCAGACAATTCAAAAAGGTCAAAAGACTGGAGTACCTTCACCAAGATATTATTATCAAGGTCCTCCCATCTCCTATCAGAAAAATCTCCTCCCTCTATCACAAAAACTTCAATCTCCTAAACTCCTGTAGAAACAAGAAAGGTTATTACTTCTCCAGATCCATGAAGAATATTTGAATTTCTGACGTCAAATTAATGTTGTTGATTGCCATTTTTATTCTTGTGAATATACTCAGACCATGAAGAACAAAAAGTAAAGCCCTGCAATACAAAGAAACATAGAAGAATGTACAAATACGTCTGAGGAGTACTTGAATGCCCAAAGTGAAGAAACTACGAAAATATGAACTGGATCTTAAGTTGGTTGTAGATAACGACGGAGAACTAAGTTTTTTTTGCCATAGCTGTAGGAAGTATCACATTTTGGATAAAAATAGTCATTATCAAAAGCAAAATGATACAAAAAGGAGGATGTAACATTGTCGGAACTATATTTTAGCAAAGAGTAGTTAAAAGATACTAAAGTAGTACTAGTCATAAAGTCAGGTGAAAGTAAAAAACATCATGTCAAAGTTTTACTTCTATTCGTTGATTGAATTCCTAAGACTTGTCAAAGATATATAAACAATACCAGTAAGGGTACAATAATAACTATGCCTTAATCCCAAATGTATGGTTCCTTTGCAACCATTCCACTTTACCCGGATTGAAATTTTCAATACTACTTAACAACTAGCTTAAATGAAGTGATATGGACATTAAGGATCTATATAGACAACCCCGACTTGTTTGGGATTGAGGTGGAGTTGTACATTACAACAGGTATGAATCAAAAGCTAAACTAGTTGAGGTTGGCTATAGGAACACTCAATATCCATTCTGCTCCATTTGTAGCAGTTCCATTCAAATACTAAGATAATTATTATGGATTCTCTATTACTAAAGGTTATTTATATTTTCTACCGAAACGTAAATCAATAATAAACAAAAAGGACTCCTGGCAAACAACATAGTTAATATAAGTGTTGCAACATAAAATAAACTTTAATCCTAACTGGAATTACTATGGATCTTGTGCTTCATTTATATTTTGTATTTTGCTAATTCAACAAGAATTTCAAGAACTTGTAACTTGTAAGTCCCTTTAGACAACTTTGTCCATGTAATTGAATTGTTTATCTCATCCATTATCATTCAACCATCATAGTATTACACTGTTGCATTTGAACTTCTAATGTAGACATTTCTAAACTATAATTCAGGGCCTTCTTTCCTTTTATCTTCTACATGTGCTTTTTGTACATTGTCATAATCATCACTTATATTGTCTAGTTTTGTATGACCACACACCATTATACCATTCACATTTTAACAACACTCATTTTGTTTGATATGTCGGACCATAGATACCAAAAATTCATGCCATACACCATCATTGGTCTCACAACTTTCTTATAAAACCTATCTTTCATGCTGATATGTATCTCCTTATCACATACCACTCCTTTTAAACAGTAAGGCTTTAACTTATGTGTTGTGTCTTCGTCTATCAGACTATCACACTATTAATGTGGAAATAGAGCCTAGACATACGAATGATCTATGTGAACTCACTCTGATGATCTCATATCTGAATAACGAAGTGTTGTTGTAACTTAACTATCAACCTAATACTAGTTTATCCTTACAGTAAGGAATTAATAAGAGAAATGATATCAAATATTTTGTAATGTCCAAAAATAGAGTGTCATATAAATTGGGAGAAATAGAGTGTTGATAACAAGTTTTCAACAACATAACCAATGATAGTTAGTAGCGGGATATGTATATGACTAAATTCTAAATTGAAAGCTAAATTAGCAAGTAAAACTGATGGATCGTCAATCCTCTTCCAATAAAAAGCTAAAAAAACATAAGTAATTTTAGATTAAAACTTAGCACCTAAAAGCACCAAAATATGAATGGGACTTGAGTCCCACATCGGTACTGAAATGTGTCGTTGTGGGGCTTATATAACCTTGGGCTCTCCACTTTAATAGCTAGCTTTTGGGGTGTGATTCTCCCTAAATTATACAAAGGGTATGATAGCCACCCACTACTCTTCGTACACATCGTGCCATCAATGGTGATGCAGGTATTGTAGTGTTCGCTCAAGACTAGTTGTTTCTATCGCACGATCATGGAGGACGAGAGCTTGGTGGTTTGTTATGGTTCATTGCAAGGTATGAGACTTATAAATAACAGTTGTAAATTGAATGATATTATTTTATAATAGTATAGATAACAGTTTGCATATCACAAAATTTTATGATATCAAACCAAATGACAGTACAGTGCACCCATCTTCTCAAAATCCAGGATACACCTCTTACAGAACAGTTTGCAAGGATGGAAATTGAGAGAAGATGTCTTTCTAGAAGGATATATGGTCTGGGAAATGTCCTTTGAAGAAGACTTTTCTTGAGCTATACAACATATGACAATTTCAGGTGCTACTATGGCAGACCTATGGATAGAACAACGGTGGAGCCTCCTTCTAAGAAGGAACCTCAATGACTGGGAATAAACAGTATAGAAGTTTTTCAGAATACAATCCCTCAAAGCTTCATCTTACAGAATAGAAGGGCAACTTGGTGTAGAAGGTGGATAGCAAAAGTATTTTTATTGTCAGGTCAGCTTACAAAGACTTGACAGGAACAAATATCAAAGAGATAGGGTGGCCATGGATATTTATCTGGAAAACCAAAAATCCTTATAAGGTAAATTATTTTATGTGGTTATTGGAAAAGGAAACAGTCCTCAATTATGAAAACCTGAACAAGAGGAAATTTAACCTCTGCTCTAGATGCTACCTATGTGAAGAACTCGAAGAGAGAGTCAACCATCTCTTTTTGCACTGCAAATGGACAGACTAGTTGTGGCAAATGTTCATCGACAAGAGGAAGATCATGTGGGTGCAACCTGGGAGAATCAAAGAAGTGCTAAGAAGCTGGAATAGAGATGGCAATGTAGTGAGGAAGGAGAAGATATGGAAGATGGTCCCTGCATGTATATGCTGGACAAACGGAAAGAGAGGAATCATAGATGTTTTGAAGACCAAAAGCGCAACATACATAAGATTAGGGCAGACTGCTTAGGCCTTTATTATTTTTGGTGTAAACAAGTAGTTATAGATCGCACAGAAGATGTTTTTAATGGAATTGATTGACTGTAATTAGGTTTATTAGGATTCTATTAAGTGACAACTTTTGTGATGAGGAACTACACTTTGCAGTATACTTGGGGACATATAAAAGTGAAGTCTACCATTCTCAATAAAAAAAAAACAAATGACCCCACACCTCTCTCTCTCTCTTTTTGTGTGTTCGGGGGGGAAGGTCCATGTCTATAAAGCCATCTATTACTCAACTTTGCCAGTGATGTATGATTTCTCTTTAAAGATAAGATCATGAATATTCTACCTAATACAACATATCCCTTCAACCCAATATACATACATTTTTCAATTGCCTTCCAAATAATGTGAGGAAATTTAATTCTGAGATTTTGTCAAGTTGTTCTCCTAACTTTATTTTCATAAATTTGAAACCTCAAATGTTCTTCTCTTTTGCATCTTCTGGATGTTTTCAGTGAAACCTTTTACTTTGTCAAAATAATAATAAAAAAAAATATTTCCCATCAATCTCTCAAACAACTAATCATGTATCTAGATTTCACAAGTTAGATTCCCCGAAACCCAATTTTCTCTTTGTAATTAGAAAAGGAATAATTGAGGCACCATTTTCATTTAACATACGCAAGTAAAAAAAGCTGCAATAATTTTCCAAAAAAAGCTACATTCTCGATTGGATCACAACGAGAAATGAAAATCGTCGCGATAACAAAATGATAAATCACAAGTAAATTAAAACCAATCTCGACAAAGATTCAAACTTAAAGAAAAAAAAAGATCTGCATTTGGTCATACCTCACTAATAATTGAAATAGTGAAAACCAAGAAGCAAAATTCAGATAAGCATAAATTCAAACTTGTATGGGCAAAACTCAATTGTTTCTATAGTTCAATCCCATCAAGTGCCAAAAAAGGGGAAAAGAAAGATTTGCAAGGTATACACCGAATTCTTTTAATATTCACACAACTTATGGAATCAAGATCAAACTCGAATAAAAATTTAAACAGAAAAGCAACCTTAAGAAATGGAAAAGAAAGAGAGATTTAGAACATGTCTTCAGAACATAGGTGAAGTGTTGTGAATGGCATACAAAGGTTGGATAGTTAGTTCACTTTAATAGTGTGTAAAAACAAACTGGGTGAAAATGTAGGATGATAGTGTAGCTATGATGATGAGTGAGATTCGGATACGAGGAAAATGACGATAATAAGCCCCACACATTGGCAGGTGCCGACTATCAAACTGTAATCTAATTGAGAGCATCCAAATGTAAGTGCCATCATATCTACACCTACGGTAACTTAATTCTGGTCAACAGTTTTAATTTTTTTTAGCTTACTATGAGAATAGTTAAAAGTACCATCTTTTCTACATGGTTTAGACAAATGAAAAAGAATTTCTCTTTCTTTCTATATAGAAAATATTTGTATTAAAATTTCTCTTTGTGAAGGTGAACTAATGTTACAGATTATTTTTTTTCTTAACTCTTATCGGGATTTTAAACAGAAAGAAAAATAATTCTTAGTATACATTTTCATAATCACTCTTCACTTTATTATTTAGGTTTTTGGAAAAAACATACACGTTTTTGTTTACTAGAAAAGAGTCAAATTTGTGACAAGGTTAAGGTCATGCAGATTGATTGACAAGTAAAATAGAGATTAAGTAAATACATAGTTTTGAAAGTGTGTAAAGAACAACAATTTAATTAAATTAGCGAACAAATCTGTAAAATCAAAAGTGTTGTTGCTGCAGCTGTAGTTCCGGTGGCAACTTTGAGTGTTGATTCCAGAATCGGAGGTTTCAGTTCGAATGTTTTCTTTGAATTTGCCTTAAACGAGAAAAGGGTGAAAGAAAGCTTAAGGTTGAGCAAATATCAATATAATGCCTTGTACTGTAAGAATTTCAACCCATTTGCAAGAGAATAGTTCGGCAATTTATAGGCAATAAGTAGAGTACATCAACCAACGAAATTGCTCCACTTGGGCCTCATAGTACACCGTCCAATAGAAACACTACATTTGGGCATTATACTGGTATGGATCATCTGTAATCCCGCCATGATTTGCAGGATTTTGTATGGACTAGCTAACATGTCTGTCACTTCTTTCTTATAACATGATTTCAAGGGGTTTTTCTGACCTGAGAACCTAAAGGCTTTCTATTACCCTAGCAAAAGTCCATTAGCAAGTTCAACAAGTTCTTAGACACAAGCGACTTTCAAAATTGGCTACCGTGGTTGAGGAGCACATGGTGGCCTCCAAATCTATGTTGCAAATGATATGAAAAAACAATCATGCCTCACTCATTAATCAAGATGAAGAATCACTCCTTTCTACCTCAATGGCTGGAAAAACGAAATTCACAGTTGTGGAACATCAATGGTGATGAAATTGGTTTCTGACAATTTTCCTCTTTCAAGGTCATCACCCTCTCGGATCACAACACTCAGACATTTGGTTGATTGTTTAAGGAAATTGATAATGTGAATCAATTGGATATCCTTTCCATCTACCTTTTTATAACACCTCGAAAGTGTAAAAGGTAACTTGGAAAGAAAAAAGTTACATAAAGTTGGTGTTGCAGAGCTGGATGAGCCAATGTACTAGTCGTGTGATGTTCTACGGCTCATAGATGGTAATCGTGGTCAGTGCCTTGGAAGTTCAAAAAATGTTGAGTCTCAGATCAAATCATACAAGCCACCACTAATGCTCATGGATGGATTAACGATCCGTAGTTGGTCTCGTGGTTGTAGCCTTCAGAAACATGGAATTTCAGTATTGTATTCTACGAAGGCTCCATATGGACCGTTGAAGGAAATACGGTTCGTAAAAATTACTAGTGGTTTCAAAACTCTTGTTCTACGAGGAGGCTACATGGACAATACAAGAGATGACGGATCATAGAAGAGGGTACATACCGTAGATAGAGTCTGTGGAGTGTGTTCGGTAGTTAATTCTTAGGGTTATTTGGGTATTTTCCTAGCCTTTTAATTCTTATACTACATCATTTTAGGCTTATTTTGGAGACCTATAACTAATTCTAAAATCCAAACCCCAACCAACTCACTTTCATTGTCTCAAACTCCAATTTTCTCTCAAGTCTTCCTCTCCAAGCAAGCTAGGGTTTCAAGCATTCCAAGCCTCCATTGAAGACTTACATTAGGGATTTGATCAAGGTATGTGGGAAATTCATCACTGGTTCCTCTTCACTGATTGAGTCCCAAAGAAACCTAAAATTCTACTTTATAATTCTTAACCAATTCTAGGGTTTTCATGATTCTTCCCTAGGTTCAATTGATTTCAAGTTTATTCATTATGATTGATCTTATTATGCATCATTTGATCATATTTCAATATTTTCAAGGATATTTTCATGATCCCATGTCATGCAAGTATTTTATGATATGATTCAAGCTATGTTGATGTGCATGCATTACGATATGAAAGATTTTATGAATCAAGGATGCTTTCGGATAAATCATCAATCATTATTTTATGAAAATTGAGGCTTTGGATTGAAGTACCTCCTTTATGAAAGAATGACATGATTTAGATACTTCCGATTGAAGTAATTCTTACTTTGCAAAGACTATCATGATTTAGATGCTTTCAATTAATGTGTCTCTTATGAATATGTTATAAAATAATAATTTTGAAGGAGCTTTTCTTATGATTATATATGAATGATTTGATATTACTAGATTGTTACCATTTCAAAGATTATGAATATGAGTATCCATGTTTCCCGTTGAGAGTTTACTTAGCATCGAGTTAGACTAGTGGCGATTACCAGGTCCCAGAACTACGTACCCCCATAAAATATGTCCCGATTAGACAATCGCTAGTGGATTCGACTAAGCTCATGATTATGGTTCTTACCTTGGCAAGTAGGGCACTCTCTTATTGGTGTGGGAGTAGTACACTAAACTAGATGTTATAACTCACATGGTTTTAACGACAACTCCCACAAAGATTTATGACTTCCTCAAAGATTTATGTTATGATTATTATTTAAAGAAGAGTGCATGACCTTGTACTATGTTTTATGAAATCATATTATCATATTTATGTTATGTTTACTTGGTTATTGCATTATCATGTTTTCAGGTCCATCATGCCATCATGTTATACTCATACACCGTTCCCCATATTCAGTACATTCTGAGTGCTGACCACATACATTTCTTGTTCCTATATTGTTTTATAATATACAGTCTGACGCACATTGTAACACCCCGGATTCGAGAAAGAACAAATTTTAGCTTTTCAGAAGTTGTAGGTGCCACCGATGGAGGCCACCTACGAATAGTAGGTCAAACCACGGACCATAGGTGGGGTCGGTGGTGGGCCGCCTCAACTGCTCCCTCAGAACCCCCAGAATTAACAGCCAAGTCTTGACCAACGGCAAGACCTACGGACCATAGGTTAGACCACGGTCTATGGTCCAGGCCGATGGATTAAACCCCTAGACTTTAGCCTTTAGACACCAAACGATGACTAACAGTACGGATCGTTAATCAACCTACGGTCTGTCGTTCACCCAGTCGACTTTTAGTGTAGGGGTAGTTGGGTCGTTTCCTAATTATTTAATCCCTAAACTACTTCGTTTTTTTTAGTTTTAGCCTATTATTCTAGTCAGATTTTACCCTAAACCATTATTTTCTAGAATTCACCAAGATTAGAACGAAAAAGAGGAGGAAGAGGTGACCCAAAATTCTCCAAGAACACAACAAATTTTCTTCAGTACCAGTCCCAAAATTGAATGATTTCTCCGCAAAATTTGTCACCAGGTACGTGGGGTTTCACTAGTGGATTCCTTTCATCCAGTAGGTCCATAGAATTCAGGCAAATTCTTGATTCACTATATCTTTCTTAGACCTAGGGTTTCTAAAACTTTAAATAGTTGTTTTGATTTAGCTCTTAGAGTATTCCTAATCAGATTATCATGTTTTCATGAAATCATTGCTTAGTCCTTTGCATGAAACTCAGAACCCTAACTTTGTAGATTCTCTTAGTTCATGAATTACACATGCTAGGTCAGTTAGAAAAATATACATGCTTCAGCTTTCGAATGTCACATTATCAATATATATAATTGTTACATTCTCAGATTTGCATGTCAGTATTTTGTGTTATTCAGTATTGCATGTCAGTACTTAGCACCGAGTGGACTAGGGTTTCAGTGTACCCTCATAGTACCGGAAGTACGTGCCTCCGTAGGTTAAGTCCCATTTGTGGGCATCAGTTTTAGTGATCACGCCCATTATGCTTTTATACCCTGGCAAGGTATATCGGACCCTTCAATGGGGTGTATACATCGGACACCACGGTTAGCTCACGTTGTGGTTATGTCGGTTACTAGTATCTCCCACAGTCATACTCTAGTGCATTTGACCAGTTTTTCAGTTATATTTCAGTATTCATTCTCAACATGTTATGTACTTGGTCATTGCATTCAGTTCAGTTCGCTTTTAGTATATCTCAGTAATTCCATTATGTTCAGATTATGTCATTGCTCAGTATGCTTTGTTCAGTTTATATGTTTTGTTCAGATTATATCCATCCTGCATGCTCAGTACCTTCCAAGTACTGACACATACTTTGCGCTACATCCTTTCATGATGTAGGTTCAGGTTCTCAGCATCCAGATCATATCCACATTCCGCAACTTCAGTGATGAGTCCTCATACTTCGAGGACTGTAGACATGTTTTCAGATTTAGTCTTGCATTTCAGTTTCAGTTTTGCTAGGGTTAGCGAGGACATGTCCTAGTAACTCTAGTCAGTTAGAGGCTTTTTCAGACATAGTTTAGATTCAGCTTTGGTTTTTGAGTGATTGCTCAATATCACTAAACTCTTAGAATTTTATATATATTCAGACCAGTATTGGGTATTCCCCATTATTCATTTATCTCATTATTTAGAATCCACATTAGTTCATCTTTTCATAGATATATTTTGTTTGCTTATGATATTCCAGCTCAGGGTTAGCTTAGGGTCACTCGTGATCCTAGGTCCCGTGTTTATGTCTAGGGGCGAGCTTCGAGGAATGAAACACATCACTTAGTCTGCGGTTAGCATTGGATCTTATCAGCTTGATCAAACTTGGTGAGTCTTAATGGTTCGGGGACGACCACACTTATGCTTCGTGTCATTTAAGACTTACTTTCATTTGCAGATTGTTCAAGTGAGCAAGGGCTTGTCCTAGTCACTATTATGTAGTAAAGGCTTCTTGTCAAAAATAGAATTTTTGCATTAAGGTCTTTGTACTCTGATTCAGTTTTATGATGAGATTTCATTCGAGACTTTGATTCCGCGTATTTCTTTATCTCAGTTATGTGTGCTTTCTTAGTGTCATGTTATGCCATATGGTTCGCTTGGAGTCTCTTGAGATTCTAAGTACCATGTCATGTCTAGAACATAGTCTTGGGTAGTGACACTTTTTCTCCAACCAACAATAAATTTGGGCAAATGAGATAAATGTCTTACCATCCTCTTACATTGCTCCTCAAAAGCCGACCTTATCCTTTTTTGCTAGAATTTATCGGACCCCACCTCCGATGCCAAATCTTACTAAACTTTCAAGCCCTCTGTTTCTAGATACAGGCTAGCAAAATCCTTCCCTGCTTCGGTGCAACATCTAAACAAAAAATGAATTATCACCTTTGGTGGGTTTATGAAAAGGCTCACATGCTTTTAGAATCAAACGCGGTGGCCAATTATTTAAAACCATTGATTACTAAAAAAATATCTAGGAAAGATGGACGAGGTTTACCTTGCATGCTTGTTTAGTGTAGCTACTCAAGCTTGCACTCAAGTGAATACATGTCCCAACCATTTTCAGTTCATCTAATTCCTTCACTTTTATCATACACTAACATTTGAGTTTTCTTATCATGGTAATGTTTTGATTTAAGAAGGGGATTTGAAGGATGTTACAAGAAAAATTTGAGCTGACTTCAGATCATGAAAAGCTAATAGAGAAGTTGTCATTAAGGGATGTCAATTTTGCTCAAGAGGAAGCCAGTTGTCTAAGTTCAGAGATGGTTGAACTCAAAAAAAATAATGGTAGAGCAAGCAGAAGTCCTTTATACCAATGTAACACTCCACCATTTGAAAGATCCAGAATTAGAAAGAACTATTTTTTTGGAAATAATGAAAATCTGAAATTTGGCAAGTTATGTTAAGTATGAGTGTTGGGTCAACTTCAAACGACCATAACTCTTAGTACATGATGAGTTAAGAGGCCTACAAGATATCAAATGAAAGGTGTTTGAATTATCTTTCCAACTCCATCGAGTTTGCTAATTTTCAAGTTTGTATGAGGGAGATATTCCCGTTTGAAGTCAGGATGTGTAGATAAGAAAAGTTACCCAGATTTAAGAGGGGCATTTTGGTCTTTTCCTTACCCAAATAAGTTATTTCGTTTTTAGTAATTACTTAGGGGTCTAAACTGATTTGGTTCAGTTTATGTACTCAAATGTCAAGCTAGGGTTCTTAGAGAAAGAACTCAAGAGGAGAAAGTAGGAGAAAAGGTCAAGATTCGTCAAGTTCTTGCGATTTTAGTTGCGGATTTTGCCAAGGATTCAATCATAAGAGGTATGTGAGTTCACATAGAGCTGGGTTCAATCACCCACGTGCCAATCATGTTAATTTCAGTGTATTTTTGTCCTAAAAAGTTGAGGATTTGATGTTCCTGAATTGTGTTCTTGAAATTGCCTTCATTCTTGATATTGAATGGAATTGATGAGTTTCTTGAGATAGTCTTATCAATTTTAAGAGTTCTTTTGAGTTAGATTCTTGGGTACATGTATTGGGTAACCGAATCTAAAGAGAAATTGAGAAAAATAATTGAATCTAGTCAAATTAAGGTCAGAAAACGAGTTGAAAAATTCGTCGGGAACACCTGGGGAAAAGCTGGCGCGACGATCCCCAGACGCGCCAGAGGGGCTGGGACAACGCTCCATAAGTGTGCCAAAATATACTCTCTTAACTTTAGGGGCTGGCGCCCCGCGCCAGCAGGATGCCCGGGACGTCTTCCCCTACCCATTTTTGTCGTTTATCCCGTTTGAGTCCTTCTATAGTGTACTAACACTTCCTATCAATTCTAACTACTCTAAATGACTTCTAAACATCTAGAAATCATCCATAAACATGAATCATAACCTTGAATCCATAAATTCAAATTCAAGGAAAGTTAAGAGCCAAGTGTAGAGAATTCTTAGAGTCATTTCAAAAGACTTTTACAAATGTTTTTAAACTTGTTTTAAGACTTGAGCATTGAGTTGAGTAAGAGTAAGAGTGAAGTTCATTTTCTTTAAAATATTGTATGGGAACTAAGTATTTCCAAAGAGTAAATGTTTTTGCATTTAAACAAGAGAGAAACACCGATTTCCAAGAGAGCTTTTGAGCTAGTTTTTGAGTAATAATCTCAACCCACAGAGAAAGAGTTATGTTTTTAAACACATGAGATGGGCATATTTTTGGAGTAGTATTGAGCACCGATATGAGGATAAGTTCATAATAACTCAAGTCTCCATAAACCATGTTTCCAACGTGGGTAGAAAGGATCATACTTTGTAGATGATTCCTTAATGATTTTAAGCATAGCTTAGTGGATCCACTTAGTTGAGTTGTTCTATATCCTAGCAAGTTATAGGACAGTTCTGGCAGCGTGGGTGAGACGATGTATCATCACATAGCTCATAGTGATGGTTGTCGGTTAGAGAATCTCCCTGGTAGAGTTTATTTTTGTATTTTTATATACAAATGAGATATTATTATATTTTCCAATACTTTAAGATGTTATCTACTATTTTAAATGCTTTATATAAAATGCATATTTACTGTTGTTTATTTCTGCATTGAGTTGAGTATTCATGAGTTGAGTAAAGTTGAGGTAAGAGTTTTTTTCAAATTCCAGTTCAAGCATATGTGTTGTTTAGATTTCCCATCACATGCTCGTACATTCAATGTACTGACACCATTTGGCCTGCATCATTTTATGTTGTAGATACAGGAGACCAAGATTAGTATCTAGCGCTTCGTTGATCTAGTTGAGCATTTTAGAGTCATTTGGTGAGCCTAGTTGCTTTCCGGAGGATCCCTTTTTATTGCTTTGTTATTTCAGCTGTTAGGATGATCGAGGGTCTTATCCCGACATCCCTCATAGTATTAGAGGCTTCATAGACAATTAGACATTATTAGTTCACTAGTCTTAGTCATTTCAGTTGTTTTGTTATAAGATTTGAGTTGCCTTATTGGCCAGTGAATGTTCCTTTATAACATTCTAAGTTATTTCATGAGCTTATCTTGGTTGAGTGAAGTTTTCCATTGAGTAGTAAGCCAAGCCAAGGGTTCGCTTAGGGTCAGAAATGGTTCTCGAGTGCCAATCACACCTAGGGTGTAGGCTTGGGGTGTGACAAACATGGAATCAGAGCACAGAGTTCAAGAGCCCTAGGGTGTTTATGAAGATGTGTCTGTAGAGTCCTAGTTATCTGTGTGAAGCACACCATATCTATAATTAAGAGGCTACAACATTTAGGAACTATCTCACTTCTTTCATATTCTTTTCGTGCGATAGAGTTTATCTTTATAAAAGTTTCCTTCTAATTCGTGCTTGCGCGGATCTTTTCAGATAATGCCTCCATGAAGAGCTGTCAGAGGTCGTCCTGCTAGGGGGAATGTTGAACCACAGGATCAAGGGGTACCAATTGCACCAGAAGTTCAACCCTAAGGAGAGGTCACTAATGCTTAGTTTCGAGAAGCTATCACGATGTTGAGTCAAGATGTGACCAATCATGTTGGGCAAAAAAGAGGGATTCGACAGGATGTGGTTGATACGTCTGGAATCTGTGAGTTCCTAAGGATGAATCCTCCAAGCTTCACTAGTTCAAGTGTCACTGAGGATCCGGAAAACTTTGTTGAAGAGCTTTAGAAGATTTCCAAAATTAGGCACGTTGCTGATGCTGAGAGGGTGGAACTAGTTGCATACCAATTGAAGGGTGTCGCTAGTATTTGATTTGATCAATGGAAGAAGAATAGTGTTGAGGGTGAACCACTTATGAGTTGGACTATGTTTGAGGAGGCCTTTTTGGGGCGTTTCTTTCCCCATGAATTGACAGAAGCAAAGGTACGAGAATTTCTCACTCTTAAGCAGGAATCTATGAGTGTTCATGAGTACAATATTAAGTTCACCCAACCTTCCTGCTATGCTTCAGAGATGGTTGCTGACATGAGGAGCAGGATGAGAGGTTTGGAATCCATTGATAGAGAGGTTAGAAAAAAGGCTTTCAGGTTAGCAGAAGAGGAACTTATCCAAAGGGGAGAAGAAGTGTCAATTAAGAGCACGTTGTCAAGCATTCCTACATATTTCTTGTCCTTGCTACAAGTGTTAGTATCACCAACAGAGAAGTTGGAAAAAATGCAGGGAAATTTTGTATAGAATGACTCGAGAGGGGAAAATAATTTTATTTGGTAAACTAGAAGTCAGTTACCACACAAAAATGTTGGTTGGTCTTGGAATAAAAGATCTTTGGGTCTCTAATAAGGTGCTTTGAGGAAAGTGGTTATGTAGATTTGGTAGTGGTTAATGTTTTTTAGAAAGGGATGTCTGCGAGGAAGTACGAGGCTATAGAAGGAGGGAGGGGGGTAGAGGAAAAAAATTGCAGCACTTCCCAATGGTTGTGGGTTATGGAGAAATTTTTTGAAGGGGTGGGAAGAGTTCAATGAGAATAATTTCTTTTCGAATGGGGAAGGGATTACGGTTAGTTTTGGGGATCATAGGTGGTGTGGAAACAATATTTTGTGTCTTTCTTTCCCTATCATGTATAGGCGTTCTTACCATGAAGGATATTGATCATACAATTATGGAATAAACAAGGGAGCGAAGTGTTTTGGGATTTGAGGTTTAGAAGAAATTCACAAAATTGGGAAGTTGGAGAATTTCAAAACATGGTTTGTTTGCTCCACCAACAAAAAATTACTATGAGTTGTCTAGCTGTTTAGAAGAAATTACTTGAGAAATAGCCTCTTTTCTCCTTATTTATTTTTGGTGTACCCATAAAGTTACTTTTTAAATAGATGACTGGGTGCCTTTTGAAGAAAATCATGTATTTTTATAAGAAATTCTACTTTTTGGTATACATTTTGTATATGGGCTCAGAAATTCTCATGTTAATAATATTCTTACTTCATCTAAAAGAAAATGAGAAAATTTTCATCAGATAGGAGGATGTGTTTCCATGTGTTGCAATATGGACACTGCAAGTGCTGAGGAAGGTGTGACTTTCCTCCTGGCTAGCGCCTAGCAGATAGAGGGGTGATTTTGAAAGCAAAAAACTATAAGAAGAAGAAGGTTGTATGTGCTATCTGGTGTTACATGTATAAGGAGGAAGGTTAAGAAGTGTATCATCTTCTTATTCATTGCCTTTACCATGAGATTATGGTGGGACATTCTTTGGTTGTTTAGAACTTCTTAGGCATTGCCAAAAATTGTGAAAAAGATTTGATGTTTTTTAAAGAAGCAGAAAAAGGTGGGAAAGACATAAGGCATGGAATTTGATCCCAGTTGCGTTGATGCAGGTTATTTGGAAAGAGAAAAATTGGAGAGCTTTTGAGAGGTAGAATCGAGTTTTTCTCAGGGAAGGAATAGCCTCCGGTCCCTTATTTTCTTTTGTTGCACCCATAAAGTTCATTGTTGTATAAAAGAATGGGTGGATCTTGTAGAGAATCAATTTTTTTAGATTTTTTAAATTTTGATTTTTTTTTTGTATATGGCCAGCTTGCCCATGTTTATGAATGAATAGTTCTACGGCTTTCTTAGATTTTGTTAGAACTTTAACTCTAGACTATCCATAGTCAATTTTAAGTCTTCTCTAGATTTTTTGATTTTGTGGCTAGCTCCCGAGTCTTAACCTTTATCATGAATGGAGCTAGCATATCTACTTTTGTACTCTTTGCATCTTCTTGATGGCGGTAATGAAACAACTTAAGTCATTAAAAAAAATATATGACATAATTGAACAGTCCAAAAACTCTCCATAAATGAGGACACTCTACTTTGGATGAAGGACAAGAAAGGGAAATGTATTGTGAAATAATCCCACAAATATTTTTACAATTCAGTACCAATATCTGAATCATGGCATTGGAAGATTATCAAGAAAGTCAAGATACCTCACAAGTGGCATTTTTAACCTAATTAGTGGCTAAGCACACTGTTCTAACACATGATAATCTAGTGAAAAAGGGCAGTCAGTTATGTTCTACGTGTTTTTTTGTGAAACTGGAACAGAGACAATAAATCATTTTTTCTTACATTGTAAAGTGACTAAATAACTTTAGCAGATCTTCATCAAATTGAGGGGTATCAGGTGGTCTATGCCAAGAAGTACATCATAAGTTCTAGCATGCTGGAATAGAAATGGTAACCTATGAGGACACAAGGAGAGATGAAAGATTGTCTCTGCTTGCATCTAGTGGACAAAATGGAAGGAGAGAAATCAAAGGTGTTTTGAAGATATTTCCAGACGTTGAAAATGAACTGCTTGGTGATTTTCTATTTTTTGGTGTATCCATGAACTTTCTAAGGAGATAGAGGACATTACACATGTTTTAGACAGTTTATAGGTGGTAGGTTTTGTTTCCTTTAACTACTATTGTAATAACTACTGAAATACACTATTGGTTAGGTGTATTTCTTATTTATAATAGATGTTAACCAGTTCAAAAAAAAAATCTTATGTGAGAACTAGGATTTCTTCTTCTTCTTCTTTGTTTTTGAGAAAGAGGGCAAATGAGCTATATGAGAGTTTTAGAGTCATACATTGTACGGAAAAAAAAGGTGGAGGTAGACCAAAGAAATATTGGAGAGAAGTGATTAGACAGGACATGCCGCAGTTGCAACTTACTTAGGACATGACCTTAGATAGAAAGGTGGGAAGGACAAGAATTAGGGTAGAAGGTTAGTAGGTAGGAGTGTGTCCATACTGGTAGGCAGGAGTGCTTTGTCTTATTGCCCTTACTAGTACTCGTAGGACTACTCTTGTAGTTTGTTTTTTAACGATTTCTTTTACTATCTGTTAGTTCGTGTAGTTCGTTTGTAGTATTATTTTGTTGTAGTACTATTTTTTTACTATCTATTTTATCTTGTGCTTCCGTTATGTTTCTTTGCTAGAATGATTTTGTCTTAAGTTGGGGTTCTATCGGAATCACTCTCTCTACCTCACCTTAGAGCTTCCTGCATACAATCTACCCTCCCTAGACCCCACTGTGTGAGACTACACTGGGTATGTTGTTGTTGTTGTTGTTTTTGTTGTTGTACATTGTATGAAAAATGGTCAAAGGCCTGCCATATTTGAAAAGAGAAAAGGCTCACAACAGTCCACTATTATTTGAACTTAGGCTCAATATAGTTACCTAGTACCTGTTGTTGGTGGGAGGTGGTAAGTATATCATGGAATACGTTGAGGTGTGCTAAAACTGGCCCAGACACCATGGTCATAAAAAATCCCTTTTCTTTGAAAAAATGGAGCACTTTCGGTCATAACCCTAACTATAGTGAATTTTTATCAGAGACTAAACTTCATGTGCTACTTACGCATTTCTAATCCTAATCTCTAACCTTCACTGTTCTCATTTTTCTTAACTCAGACCACCTGTAGCCAAACATATACATATACATATACATATACATATAGAACTAAAGATATACGGTAGTCTTGTTGGTAACTTCTTTTGATCTCTTTCCTTAAATTGTTTGTTTCCTTATTGAACTTCTCGAAGGGCTAGACCTGTGTACGAAGGAATTTTCTTTTGAATTGCCTAGACATTTGTTGACAATATTATGTTTTGATAGTCCTTGGGCTTTTAGATGTTTAACAGGGTTTTCCTAGTCTTTAATAACGACTACTAGTTTCTCACCTATAGATACTTCAAGTTAAGTACTTAGTGTGTAAATATGATTTTGGCCGAATTATTGGAAGTTCAGTATACCAGGAAGGCTTGTATCACACCCCAAGTCTACACCCTAGACGTGGACGACACTCAAGAACCATTGTTGGTCCCTAAGCAAACTCTCATCCTGGCTGACTAACTTAAACTGGCAAAAGCTTAAAACGGAATGAAATTCATGAAACTCAAATACAAAGCTTTAACTCAAATGATTTACTCTAAATATAAATAGAATATTCAACTAGCCAACAATAGGCAACTCAAGTCTTTAATACATTTAATAAGATAAATGAAATAGACTTCTCAAACTCTATTGTCTATCTATGAAGCCTCTAACTGAGAAAGATGGAAGTCGGGACAAGACCCACGACATCCTAACAACTGATATAACTGAAAGTACAAGTGGAACCCTCCGAAAAAAAGGAGGCTCACCATAGCTAAATCGAACTGCATGTGGTATCAATAAATCGTTTGTTAATGATCCTGAGTACTTGTATCTGCATCACGAAATGATGCAGGCCAAATGCTCAGTACATGAAACGTATGAGCATCTATCGGGAATTCTAAAGCATAAACATAAGCTTGAACTGATGAAAAATAAACATACTTACTCTTCTTAACTCACTCAACTCAGCTCAACTCAAAGAAACATGGTTCAACTCAACTAAAGGAATACTCAAGGACACTCAAAACTACTCAAACTTACTCAACTCAGAAATACTCAAGGTAAGATACTCAACTCAAAAATAAGGTTCTCAACTCAGTGAAATGAGGCTCAAGTCAACAATAAGATATTCAACTCAGTGAAATAATGCTCAACTCAATAATAAGTTACTCGACTCTGGTTCTCAACACTGGGTACTCAACTCTGGATACTCAACTCTGGATAGTCAACTCTGGATAAAGCTACAATACAAATGCAATATATGGAAAGCTTTTAAAACAGTAGAAAGCAACTCAATGTATTGAAAAATACAATAGTAACTCAGTTTGTATGCAAGGATACAAGATAAACTCTGCTTGTATATGAAAATACAAGGTAAACTCTGTATATATATAAAAATACAAAATATCTCTGTGGAAGTTTCTCTAACCGACAACCATCACTATGAGCTATGTGATGATACAGCATCTCGCCCATGCTATCAAAGTTGTCCTATACTTTTCCAGGGTATAAGACCTCTCAACTAAGTGGATCCACTAGTCTATGCTAAAAAGCATTAAGGAATCATCTAAAAAGTATGACCATTTCTACCCACGTTGGCTACATGGTTTATGGAGACTTGAGTTATCTGAACTCGTCTCCATATCGGTGTTCAATACTACTCCCAAAAATATACTCAACTCATATGTTTAAAAACATAACTCTTTCTGTGGTTTGAGATTATTACTCAAAATATTTCTCTAAAAAGAGATGTTACTCAAACTGCTCAAAACTCCTTTGGAAATCTCAGTTTCCTCCTCTTTTAAATGTGTAAACATTTACTCTTGGGAATACTTAGTTCCCATATATCATTTTAAAGAAACTGAACTCAACTCTGCTCTTTCTCAAAAACATTTCAAAATCATATTATAATATAATCATTGATGACTCGGGAAGTCATACTGCATAAATATTGATTGTATAACTAGATACTATACTGCTCATACATTGATGGCATACTCGATCATCATACTAATCATGTTTTAGAAAATTGTTTTCTCAAAACTCATCTTTACTTTCTCAAAACATAGTTTAAGAACTCAAGGGTTGGCTATAAAAAGCTTTTTAAAATTTATAACTCAAATAATAGGGTTCATGTGGAAGTATGAACATGAACGACTCAACTCAGGAATCTTAATAGCAATAAAGAACCTCAGTACTCAAGACTCAATGATACTACTCATCTCTAGACTGCTCGACTCATAGAGTTCATGCGGAATTATGGGCATGAACAACTCAACTCAAGTGCTTCATGGGTAATATGTAGTAGTCCCATTATTGGAAATATAATCTCAAAGGGATTAGGAACTCAATACTCAAGACTTAGAGCTTGAAGATACTACTCCTCTCAAAGGTGCTCAATTTATGAAGTTCATGCGGAGTTTATGGGCATGAACGACTCGACTCGAGGATCTAAATAACAATATGGAACTTAGGTATACAACTCTTCTCATTCTCATACTTACTTCTTCAAAATGTAGTTCAAATCGATATTGGATCTCAAAAGATTCACAATTGGACTCAAAGACTTTATTGAACTCTACTCTTAACTCTCGTGAACTTAAATTATGAATTCAAGAGTTGTGATTCATGATATGAAGGATCTCGGGATGATAATGTAGACTCATGAATACATTATTCTCATTCTCATACTCACTTGCTCGAGTCTTGAAACAAGTTATTAGAAATTGTAGAGGACTCCTCAAAAAGACTCAAAGGAACTTTCTCAAAATTGTTCGAAAGAACTCTTAAGGCTTAACTCTTAGCTCTTCCTCAAATTTGAATTATGAATTCAAGGTTACGATATTTTATAGGAAAGATACTTTGATGATTAAAAGTGTTTTAGATAGTTAATCATGAGAAACGGTTGAAAAACGTTGTCTGGGGAGCAAGTCTGTGATGCAAAGATGAATTATAATGTTTGGTCAAACTAATTTTTGAAATAGTGGGGTCCGCATTCTCTCAGTGATGCAGAGAGAAAAAGATTTTATTTCTGAGGATCAAGTCTGCGACACGGACCTGGTACCTATTTTCTGTCTGACTTTTTCTTCCTCGTTTTCTAACACCAATTCACCTAGATTCTATTATTTTTCTCAATTTCTCTTTATATTCAGATACCCCACATATGTACATAAGAATCTACTCATAAACAACTCTAAAATCGACACGATTTCCTCAAGAACTCAACAATTACATCCTAATTCAAGAATGAAAGCCAATTCCAAGAACGCAATTCAAGATCATCAAACTTTCAACTTTTTAGAATGAATTTCACTAAAATAAACATGATTGGTGTGTGGGTGAACAACCCCAACACTATGGAAACTTACATACCTCTTAGGGATCAAACTCATGGCAAAAATCTGCAACAAAACTCAAGAACCTCGACGAACGCCTTGATCCTTTCCTATTTTCTCTTCTTGAACTCTCAACTAAAACTCTAGGCATATATTAGGATTATAAAACTGAACCTAATCAGATTAGACCGCTAAAACCTTACTAAAAATGAATTAAATCTGATTGGGTAAGGAAAATACCAAAATACCCCTCACTATTTTCGGGTAACTTTCCTTATTTGGACAGACCAACTTCAAACTGGTATATCTCCCTCATATGAGCTCAAAATTTAGAAAACTCGGTGGCGTTGGAAAGAGGTTTTCAAGAAATTTCATTTCATATCTTGTAGCCCACCTAAATCATCTTGTACTGAAGGTTATGGTCGTTTGAAGTTGACCCAAAACTCAAAGGAACTTAGGAATGACTTGCATGAACTCTCTTTATTTCTTCTTGGAACTCAAGGTGCTACATCTAGTAACCTTAACACTTAGGAAAAATTTTAATTCCTTGGTAAAATCTCACTCACTACGAAAAACGGTTCGAGTCTTAGTTCAAAAAAAATTGGTGTGTTACAGCTTGCTAGTTGTTGATAAATAAGTAGATATTCAATTGACTAGGTGACAATTAGTACAAGTCAAAAGTTGTAAATTGAGTTGGTTGTGATAAAATCTCCCTGCATGGATATAGTATGACAAAATTAGTAAAAAATTAATATTCTACAATCACTAACTCTCTTCGTTTTTTTTTCTCTACCAAAAGTTCCCTAACTTTCCACAACAAAATATGATAATTCTAAAATTTAAAGTAAAAGCTTCGCATAGAAAGTAAAAAAGATGGAAAAGAAATGAAGATTCTGATAGATCTGAGACTTGATTGCAATCTTCTTTGCATCAGACCATCAATTCCTCTTCAGAAATCATAATGGTTGCATCTTTTCCTCGAAATTTCTGGTGGTGACCATGATCAGCTGAACCAGAAATTTCTGAGACAACATGTAGAAAATAAAATAGGTTGTCGGAGAGTGAGTTGTGTTAGAATTTCAAGAAAATTGAATAAAAGGTTTCATTAAGTCTAGGTTTCGTTTTTGGTGACACTTTGACCAAGAAAGAGTCAAACCCTCTTAAAATGTAATTAAGTTATGTAACACCCCGGAAACTAGTAGGCTAAACTAGAGTTAAACCTGAGGGTTAGAGCCATGGAAGTGGGCAAGGGACAAGGGAGAGTACTAGGGCAGTCCACTCTCCCCTAGACACTGCCCAAGAAACCACGACCACCACCACGGCTCGTGGTGAAGACCACAGCCCTTGGTGTGGCTCGTGGTAGGCTAGGCAATAGCCTCCCCAAATTGCCCAAAACAACCCCCTCTTCACGAGCCACTTCATGGCTCATGGTGAAGACCACGGCTCATGGTAAGGCTCGTGGAGGGGAGTTGAGTGTGTAAAGGTTGAGAAGAGGGAGGCTTAGCCACTGCCTCAAGGTCTACGAGAGGGACCATGGCTCGTGGTAGGCACCACGGATCATGGAGCCCTCCATGAAGGTGCCTTAGAGTTGTGGGGATAAGGTCACACTTGCCTAGACACTGCATCAATGTCCACTACGAGGACCACGGCTCATGGGACCTCACGTGGTCCCTGGGCAGGTCACTTAAAGTTGAGGATTAATTTGTCTTTTCCAGTTTTAATCCAATTAAAGTGAGGTCATTTTGCATAAGTCTAGGACCATTATATAAGTCTTTTTTAACTCTAAAACTCACCCATTCAAGTCATATTTTCCCAAAACCCAAATTAAAGAAGAAGAAGAAGAAGAAGAAGAAGGAGAAGAAGGAGAAGAAGGAGAAGAAGGAGAAGAAGGAGAAGAAGGAGAAGAAGGAGAAGAAGGAGAAGAAGGAGCAGAAGGAGGAGAAGGAGGAGAAGGAGGAGAAGGAGGAGAAGGAGGAGAAGGAGGAGGAGGAGGAGGAGGAGGAGGAGGAGGAGGAGGAGGAGGAGGAGGAGGAGGAGGAGGAGGAGGAGGAGGAGGAGGAGAAGGAGCAGGAGAAGGAGCAGGAGAAGGAGAAGGAGCAGGAGAAGGAGGAGGAGAAGGAGGAGGAGAAGGAGGAGGAGGAGGAGGAGGAGGAGGAGGAGAAGGAGGAGGAGGAGGAGAAGGAGAAGGAGAAGGAGAAGGAGAAGGAGAAGGAGAAGGAGCAGGAGGAGGAGGAGGAGGAGGAGGAGGAGGAGGAGGAGGAGAAGGAGAAGGAGAAGGAGGAGGAGAAGAAGGAGGAGAAGGAGAAGAAGGAGAAGAAGGAGAAGAAGGAGAAGAAGGAGTAGAAGGAGTAGAAGGAGTAGAAGGAGTAGAAGGAGTAGAAGGAGAAGAAGGAGCAGAAGGAGCAGAAGGAGCAGAAGGAGCAGAAGGAGGAGAAGGAGGAGAAGGAGGAGAAGGAGAAAGAGGAGGAGAAGGAGGAGAAGGAGAAGAAGGAGAAGAAGGAGAAGAAGGAGAAGGAGGATAAGGAGGAGAAGGAGAAGGAGAAGGAGAAGGAGGAGGAGGAGGAGAAGGACGAGGAGGACGAGGAGGAGGACGAGGAGGAGGAGGAGGAGGAGGAGAAGGAGAAGGAGAAGCAGAAGCAGAAGGAGGAGGAGAAGCAGAAGGAGGAGGAGAAGAAGAAGAAGGAGCAGGAGCAGGAGGAGGAGCAGGAGCAGGAGAAGGAGAAGGAGCAGGAGAAGGAGGAGGAGGAGGAGGAGAAGGAGAAAGAGAAGGAGAAGGAGAAGGAGGAGGAGGAGGAGGAGGAGGAGGAGAAGGAGAAGGAGAAGGATAAGGAGAAGGAGAATTAGAATGAGAATCAGAATGAGAAGGAGAAAGAGAAGGAGCAGGAGCAGGAGCAGGAGGAGGAGGAGATGGAGGAGAAGAAGGAGAAGAAGGAGGAGAAGGAGGAGAATGAGAAGAAGGAGGAGGAGGAGGAGGAGGAGAATGAGAAGGAGGAGAAGGAGAAGGAGAAGAAGGAAAAGAAGGAGAAGCAGGAGAAGCAGAAGGAGGAGGAAGTTCAACTAGGATCAAGGTCAAGGTTAAAATCCTCCATTGAAGTTTAGCATTGAGATTTGTTGTTAAGGTATGGTATCTTTCATCCATGGAGTTCCTTCAAAATTCAATTTCAAAAGAAAGTTAGAAATCCCCAATTGTTAGGGTTTGATTCAAAAGTCATAGGTTCCTTTCAAACTTGATTATAATGGTTGAATTATGTTATTATGATCATGAATTGAATATTTACCATAGTTTTTATGATGTATCCCCAAGAACCCATGTAATTCCCTTATTTCTCAATTTTGATCTTATGATGTGGGTCTTTGTTGATGAGAGGTGAATTTGATGAATTGATGCATGAGGTGATTGAATCACATGAATTATAATGAAATCCACGTCTAATACTTAAATTCTAGATGTGATGATTGAAAGTAGGCCATGAACCTTGAAAGAGCAAAGTATGAGATTATGCATGTTTTTATGAAATCTATGTAAATGCTTTGAGAACACTTTGAGAGTGAAGTGTCAATGATTATGCTAATGTTGTTGTGTTGATTGAAAGTACATTCTCATGAACACATAATGAACAAGATGTGAAAGGTTTTCTCACATAATGAAGATTCTAGGGTTGAAAGGCTTTCTCACCTAATTGAATCTAAGATGTACATGTAGACATGGATGGTGAAAGGTTTTCTCACGCATGATCTAATGAGCGATCCTAATGAACTAACTTGGATTGGTTGTCAAGGACATCCTTTCATGATACATGAGTTAAGTAAGACTTAATAAGTATTCTGTGGGATTTATGCTTGGCACCGAGTGGATATTGAAATGAGATGGAAGTCTTTTACATTAGTTGAGTCCGAGCTTCCCATGTATGTCTCATGAGATGGAAACCCTCTGCGTCAGTTGAGTCCGAGTTTCTAGCAACAATCTCCTTATCCCATAAACTATGTGCCCCCGTAAGTCATTTAGCTAGTGGATCCACCTAAGCTAACAAACCAGGGTTCTACCTTAGGCAAGTAGGGCAACCCTTTTCGGTGTGGGATACACCGGGTGATCATGTTATAGCTCACATGGTCTCATGTTGGTTAAGGGCTCCCACAACAAGAATATGAATAATGAACCAAGGTTTCTACATGAAGTATGGTATAGGAGTTCAAAGGTTTTAAAGATTATGCTAGCTTACATTGAATATGATGATTATGACTTATGTTTTCCAACTATTTCTATGATGATGTTAAAACTTGGTAAATTGCACGATTTGAAATGAAATGTCATTTTTAACATGTTTTAAATATTTTTATGCATAGTTATCATACTAAGTGCATTTTTGTACTAATGCATACTTTTGTCTACATTGTTCTCAAATGTAGAGCTGGGCAGTCAGGGACAGTTTCGTGGCTAAGTGTTGATCTTGAGATTCCAAGCTTTTGTGATTCCCCATGCTTCAAGGACAAATTTATTGTTTTAGTTTCCATTTCTTGTATTTCCTTTCTGGGCATGACGTATGGTCTAGGCTCAATTTCATTTGGTATTGTAATAGATGGCTATAATGAGACAAGTGTCTAGACTTCCGCTTTCTTTTATAAAAAAAATTTAGACTTGAAATTATGTTTTACTCTTATTGTTCTATTTCTTATGTTATGAGGACTAAGTGGCTTGTATGGAGTCATTTGGGGTTCCATATGCCTTTTTACATCTAGGGGTACCCCTGGGTCGTGAAAAACTTGGTATCAGAGAACAAGGTTTAGAATGGTTCTAGGATGATGTCTCATAAGCCACGTCTAGTAGAGTTTTGTTCGTAAGTGTGAAGCGCGCCACATTTATGAATGAGAGGATACAAGATGATTAGGAAACTTCAATTCTTCATTACTCTAAGTTCTGCCGTAGATTTTAACTCTATAAGATATCTCTCCTAATCATTTCCCTATGTTCTTCAGGATATGATTACTAGAAGGGCTGCTAGAAGGATGGAGGGTGACAATGTGGAACAAGGAGCTCCTCCCCAAGCTCTGATGGATCTTTTGGCTGAGAATGTTACAAATACAGAGTTTAGGTAGGCTTTTCAAATATTGGACCAAGCCATGATGGCACAAGCTAATAGAGAGGTGGTAGCTCATGTGAACCCAATAGTGGGTACGGCCACTTCAAGAGTGAGGGATTTTATGAGGATGAACCCTCTGGAGTTTTATGGCTCCAAAGTTGAGGAAGACCCACAAAAGTTTGTTGATGAGGTCTATAAGGTACTTGATATCATGGGGGTGACTCTGGTAGAGAAAGTGGAGTTGGCCGCTTACCAATTGAAAGGGGTTGCTCAAGTGGGGTACGACTAATGGAAAGAGGTTAGGCCGGTAGGAGCGAACCCCGTAGAGAGGGAAGTGTTTAAATCGGCATTTCTTGACAGGTTCTTTCCCCTAGAGATGAGGGAAGCAAAGGTGCAAGAGTTCATTAACCTTGGTCAAAGAAGTATGAGTGTGAAAGAGTATACTCTAAAGTTCACTTAATTGTCTAAGTATGCTCCAACAATAGTTGTGGATTCTAGGGCTAAGATGAATAAGTTTGTGACAGGTATATCTGATATGGTGGTTAAAGAGTGTCGTATTGTCATGCTCATTGGTGACATGAACATCTCCCATCTAATGGTCCATGCACAACAAATTGAGGAGGAAAAACTCTAGGAAAAGTCTAGGGAGGTAAAAAGGGCTAGGACCGGTGATGGAAATTTCTCTAATGCAAAGTCTGATGGACAAGGTCGACTTAGATTTTGACAAAGGTTTCCCGGTCAAGATTTCTATAAGGATCCTCCTAAGTTTAATAAAGATAGGGTGTCTAACCCTAAACCTCAAGGAGGAAATGGAGGTGGTTCTTCTTTGGCTAGATCTACTTGTGTGAAGTGTGGAATGAAACATGATGGTAAGTGCCTAGCCAGCACAAATGGTTGCTATGGTTGTGGAAAGAATGGTCACAAGATGAGAGATTTCCCGATGCTCAAGGTTAAGCGAAGAGAGGCCAAGAAAGCTCCTCCTAGCGGTTCAAATTCAGATGCTCCCAAGCAAGACCACTTTTATGCTCTTTAATCCCGAGGTGACCAAAAGAGCTC
Organism: Solanum verrucosum; assembly: GCF_900185275.1. Taxonomy (NCBI): domain Eukaryota; kingdom Viridiplantae; phylum Streptophyta; class Magnoliopsida; order Solanales; family Solanaceae; genus Solanum; species Solanum verrucosum. The sequence continues at coordinate 1,509,542 of NW_026020157.1, forward strand.
GCCGGATGTAGTCATCGGTATGTTAAAAGTTTTTCTTCATGATGTGTATACCTTGTTAGATCCTGGTGCTACTTTATCTTTTGTGACGCCCTATGTGGAAATGAGGTTTGATGTTCCTCCGGAAGTGTTGTTAGAACTTTTTTCTGTCTTTACTCTTGTTGGTGATTCTGTGGTGGCTAAGAGGGTTTATAGAAGATGTCCCATTTCCTTATCCCATAAAGTTACTCTTGTTGACTTGGTAAAGCTTGACAAGTTAGACTTTGATGTGATTCTTGGTCTGGATTGGTTGCATGCATGTTATGCCTCCATTGATTGTAGAACTTGAGTGGTTATATTCCAATTCCTGAATTAGCCTATCCTAGAGTGGAAGGGGAGAAATTCCATCCCTAGAGGTCAATTTGTGTCTTATCTTAAAGCTAGAAGGATCATCTCAAAGGTTGCTTTTACCATCTTTTTAGGGTGAGGGATGTAGATTCTGACACCCCTACTCTTGAGTCGGTTCCCGTGGTTAAAGAATTCTCAGAAGTTTCCCCGATGATTTACCAGTATTCCTCTTGAGCGGGAAATAGATTTTGGTATTGACCTTCTCCCAAATACACAACCTATCTCTATTCCTTCTTATAGAATGGTTCCGGATGAGTTAAAGGAGTTGAAAGAGCAACTAAAGGATTTGTTGGATAAGGGTTTCATCCGACCGAGTATCTCTACATGGGGTGCTCTTGTGTTGTTTGTTAGAAAGAAAGATGGGTCTCTTAGAATGTGCATCGATTATCGTCAATTGAATAAAGTGACCATTAAGAACAAGTATCCTCTTCCAAGAATTGATGACTTGTTTGACCAACTTCAAGGGGCTAGTTATTTCTCTAATTGATCTTCGTTTGGGTTATCATCAATTGAGGGTGAGAGGCAATGATATTCCAAAGACGGTTTTTTGAACAGCATGGTCATTATAAGTTTTTGGTTATGTCGTTTGGGTTGACTAATGCTCCGGCAGTGTTTATGGATTTGATGAATAGGGTGTTTAGACAATACCTTGATATGTTCGTAATTGTGTTATTGATGATATTTTGATCTATTCAAGGAGTGAGAATGAGCATATGGACCATTTGAGAATTGTGTTGCAAGTTCTCAAGAACAAAAAACTTTTTGCAAAGTTTAGCAAGTGTGAATTTTGGTTAAGGTCTTTAGCTTTCCTTGGTCATATTGTGTCAAGCAATGGAATTGAGGTAGATCCTAAGAAGACCGATACGTCAAGAGTTGGCCTAAACCTCTAACTCCTTTCGACATTAAATGCTTTCTGGGTTTGGCCAGTTACTATAGAAGGTTTGTTGAGGGATTTTCTTCCATTTCTGCTATTTTGATGGCTTTGACTCAAAAGAAGGCTAAGTTTGTGTGGTCGGAAGTTTGTGAGAAACTTTCCAAGAGTTGAAAGATAGACTTACTTCCGCTCCAGTGTTGACCATACCAGAAGGTCTGGAGTTGGGTTGGGAAGTTTGCTTATGCAAAATAGTAAGGTGATTGCCTATGCTTCAAGGCAACTTAAGGTCCATGAGAATAATTATCCTACCCATGATCTCGAGTTAGCGGCTGTTGTTTTTGCCTTAAAGATATGGAGGCATTATTTGTATGAGGTCCATGTAGATGTGTTTACCGATCACAAAAGCTTACAATATGTGTTTAGGCAAAGGGACTTGAATCTCCGCCAAATAAAGTGGTTAGAACTATTGAAGGATTATGACATGAGTGTTCTTTATCACCCCGGTAAAGCTAATGTCATTTGTCCTGCATCGTTTTATGATGCAGATACAGGTAACCAGGATCAGCATCCAGTGCTTTGTTGATCCAGTTGAGCACTCAGAGTCATTTGGTGAGCCTTCTTGCTTTCCAGTGGGTCCCTTTTTATTGCATTGTTTATTTCAGTTGTTAGGATGATCGGGGGTCTTGTCACGACATTCCTCTTGAGTATTAGAGGCTTCATAGACAGTTAGACAGTAGTAGTTCATTAGTCTTATTCATTTCAGTTGTTTTGATCATAAGACTTGAATCGCCTTTTTGTCCAGTTGAATGTTTTTCCTTTATACATTCTAAGTTTGATTATGAATTTATCTCTTAAGTTCTCTTAAATGTTGAGTAAAGTTTTCCGCTGAGTAGTAAGCCAGGCCAAGGGTTCACTTGGGCCAGCAATGGTTCTCGAGTGTCAATCCTGCCCAGGGTGTAGCCATAGGGCGTGACAAACTTGGTATCAGCGTACAGAGTTCAAGAGTACTAGTAAGTCTATGAAGTTGGGTTGGTAGAGTCCTAGTTATCGATGTGAAGTGCGCCACATCTATAATTAAGGGGCTGCAACATTTAGGAATTATCTCACTTCTTGCATACTCATTTCGTGCGATAGAGTTTATCTCTAAAAAGTTTCTGTCTAACTCATGCTTGCGCGTATCTATCAGATAATGCCTCCACAAAAAGCTGTCTGGCGTTCCACCGGGAGGAACGCTAAGGAACAAGGGGTACCTAATGCAACAGGAGTGCAACCCCAAGGAGAGGTCACGAATGCTGAATTTCGAGAAGCTATTCGAATGTTGAGTCTAGTGGTGACCAACCAGGTTGGGCAACAAAGAGAAGTTCGACAGGATGTGGCTAATACGTCTAGAATCCGTGAGTTCCTTAGGATGAATCCTTCAAGCTTCACTAGTTCAAGCATCCTTGTTGATAATGAGAGGGTGGAACAAGCTGCATACCAATTGAAGGGTGTCGCTAGAATCTGTTTTGATCAATGGAAAAAGAATAGAGTTGAGGGTGCACCACTTGTGAGTTGGGCTATGTTTGAGGAGGCCATCTTGGAGTGCTTATTTCCCCGCAAACTGGGAGAAGCAAAGGTATGAGAATTCCTTACTCTTAAGCAGCAATCTATGGGCGTGCACGAGTACAGCCTTGAGTTCACCCAACTTTCCCGTTATGCTCCGGATATGGTTGTTGATATGAGTAGTAGGATGAGTTGGTTTGTTGTTGGGTTGTCTCGTCTGTCAATTAAGGAAGGTAAGGAAGCTATCCTAATAGGTGATATGGACATATCAAGGTTGATGATCCATGTGCAGCAAGTCGAGGAAGATAAGCTGAGGGATAGAGAGGAGTTTAGAAACAAGAAGGCAAAGACATCAGGGAATGAGTCAGGACAGCAAAAAAATAATATCAACGGTCATCTTCCAACATAAGAAAAAACAGACTCGCTCCATCATCAGCTAGTGCACCTGCACCAAGGAACAAAGGTGAGTACAATAGTAAAATACACTGAATTTCAGATCTAGACCTACACAGTCTCAAGGTAGTGTGGCACAAGGAAGTAACTGAGCTCCTACATGTGCTAAGTGTGGTAGAAATCACCCTGGAATGTGTCGTGATGGCTCCACTGGGTTCTTCAAGTATGATCAAGAGGGCCACTTCATGAAAGAGTGTCCCAAGAACAGGTAGGGCTGTGGAAATAGGGGCAATTGAGCCTAATCTTCTTCCGTTGCTCCACCAGACAGGGTTTCACCTAGAGGAGCTACTTCAGGGACTAGCGGAGGAGCAAACTGCCTATATGCTATCACTAGTCGCCAAGAGTAAGAGAATTCGCCAGATGTAGTCACTGGTATGATCAAAGTCTTTAATTTTGATGTTTATGCTTTGCTAGATCTAGGAGCGAGTCTATCTTTTGTTACTCTTTATGTTACGATGAATTTTGATGTCCTTCTTGAGCAACTTCTTGAGCCCTTCAGTGTTTCTACACATGTTGGTGAGTCTATTCTAGCTGAGAGAGTCTATCGTGATTGTACCATTTCTGTCAATCACAAGAGCAATATGGCTCACTTAGTTGAGTTAGATATGGTAGATTTTGATGTCATTCTACGTATGGATTGGCTTCATGCCTGTTATGCCTCTATCGATAGTAGAACTCGAGTTGTTAATTTCACTTTCCTAATGAGCCATTTATAGAGTGGAAGAGTAGTTCAGCAGTGCCTAAGGGTCATTTTATTTTGAACCTTAAGGCGAGAAAGTTAGTTTCCAAGGGTTGTGTCTATCACTTAGTCCGAGTTAATGACTTTGGTGTTGAGACACCTCCTATTGAGTCAGTTCCAATTGTGATGAGTTTCTAGAGGTCTTTCCAAATGATCTACCCGGAGTTCCTCTTGAGAGAAAATAGACTACGATATAGATATTCTTCCTGATACTCGTTCTATAGCTATTCCGCCATATAGCATGGCACCAGTAGAGTTGAAAGAGTTAAAAGAGCAGTTGAAAGATCTCCTTGAGAAAGGTTTTATTCGACCAAGTGTCTCACCTTGGGGCTCTCCGGTCTTATTTGTGAGAACTAAAGAAGGTTCTCTTAGAATGTGTATAGATTACCGTCAGTTGAACGAGGTTATTACCAAGAATAAGTATTCTTCCGAGAATTTATGATCTCTTCAATCAACTTCAGGGTGCCACTTGTTTGTTCGAAAATAGACCTCAGATCTGGCGATCATCAGTTGAGAGTAAGATAAAGTGATATCCCTAAGACAGCTATCAGGGCCCGCTATGGTCATTATGAGTTCCTAGTTATGTCCTTCGGTTTGACCAATACTCTTGCAGTATTCATGGACCTTATGAATAGAGTATTCAAGCCTTAGATATGTTTGTTATCGTATTCATTGATGACATTCTAATCTATTCGAGAAATGATGAAGATCATGCTAGTCATCTCAGAATAGTTCTCCAGACTCTAAAGGATAAGAAATTATATGTTAAATTTTCTAAGTGTGAATTTTGTCTTGAGTCTAGGGCATTCTTAGGTCACATTGTTTCCGGTTATGCGATTCGAGTTAGCACTCAAAAGATAGAGGCAGTAAAGAATTGTCCTAGACCCATGTCTCCAACTGATGATATTAGGAGTTTCTTGGGGTTGGCTGGATATTATAGAAAGTTCATCAAGGGGTTCTCATCTATTTCATCTCATTTGACTAAGTTGACTCAAAAAATGGTTAAGTTTCAATGGTCTAATGCTTGTGAGAAAAGCTTTCAGAAAATGAAAAAGTGGTTGACTACTACCCCAGTATTGACCTTACCAGAGGGTGCGCAAAGTTTTGTGGTTTATTGTGATGCGTCCAAAGTCGGTTTGGGTTGTATGTTAACGCATAATGGCAAGGTTATAGCTTATGCCTCCACATAGCTTAAGGTTCAGGAGAAAAATTACCCAACCCATGATCTAGAGTTGGTTGTATAGTATTTGTTTTAAAATATGGTGTCACTATCTATATGGTGTTCATGTAGATGTGTTCATCGATCACAAAAGCCTTCAGTGTGTGTTCAGTCAGAAAGAGTTTAATCTCAGACAGAGGAGGTGGTTAGAGTTACTCAAGGAATACGACATGAGTATTCTATATCACCCAGCTAAGGCTGATGTGGTTGTTGATGCTTTGAGCATGTTGTCTATGGGTAGTACCACCCATGTTGATGAAGACAAGAAAGAGTTAGCAAAAGATATGCATAGACTTAAGCGATTGGGAGTTCGTTTAATGGATTCCAATAAAGGAGGAGTGGTAGTGGTGATGAATGGGGTTGAATCTTCACTAGTGTCTGAGGTGAAAGAGAAGCAAGACCAAGATCTTATTTTTCTTGAATTAAAGGCAAATGTTCATAAGCAAAAAGTGATGGCTTTTGAACAAGGGGGAGATGGTGTAATGAGATATCAAGAAAGATTGTGTGTGTCAAGGGTGGATGAACTCCAAGAGAGGATCATGGAGGAAGCTCATAGCTCCAGTTACTCTATCCATCCGGGTTCCACAAAGATGTATCGTGATTTGAGAGAGTTTTATTGGTGGAGTAGTATGAAGAAAGGTATTGCAAAGTTTGTTGTTAAGTGTCTGAATTGCCAACAAGTTAAAGTAGAGCACCAGAGGCCCGGTGGTGTGGCTCAGAATATAGATCTTCCAGAATGTAACTGGGAGAGGATCAATATGGACTTTATTATAGGTTTACCACGGTCCCGCAGGCAGCATGATTCTATTTGGGTGATTGTAGATCGAATGACTAAATCAGCCCACTTTTTACTGGTAAAGACTACCCATTCATCAGAAGATTATGTTAAGTTATATATTCAAGAGGTAGTTAGACTTCATGGAGTCCAGTGTCGATTATATCAGATAGAGGTGCACAATTTACTGCACAATTTTGGAAGTCCTTCCAGAAAGGTTTGGGTTCAAAGGTGAATTTGAGTAGTGTTTTTCATCCTCAGACTGATCGTCAAGAAGAGCGCACTATTCAGACTTTAGAAGATATGTTGAGGGCTTGTGTGATTGATTTCAAAGGAAATTGGGATGAATACCTACCTCTCATTGAGTTTGCTTACAACAATAGTTATCATTCTAGCATCCAAATGGCTCCATATGAGGCTCTTTATGGGAGAAGATGCAGATCTCATATTGGATGGTTTGAGGTTGGTGAAGTTGGATTGATAGGACCAGACTTAATTCATCAAGCTATGGAGAAAGTTATGATTATTCAAGAGAGGTTGAAAACAGCTCAGAGTCGTCAAAAATCCTACACTGATGTTCGGAGAAGGGACTTAGAGTTTGAAGTAGATGATTAGGTATACTTGAAGGTTTCACCCATGAAGGGTTTTATGAGATTTGGTAAGAAGTGGAAGCTCATCCCCTGGTATATTAGTCCTTACAGAATATCCAAAAGGATTGGTAATGTAGCTTAGGAGTTGGAGCTACCGCAAGAGTTAGCAGCAGTTCATCCAGTGTTCCACATTTCCATGTTGAAGAAGTGTATGGGAGATCCTTCACTTATCATACCTACTGATGATATTGGTATTAAGGATAGCTTATCTTATGAGGAGATTCATGTTCAGATTCGAGATCGCCAAATTCGTAAGTTGAGGACCAAGGAGGTAGCATCAGTCAAGGTCTTATGGAGGAATGAGTTTGTTGAGGAAGATACATGGTTGGCTGAGGAAGATATGAAGAAGAGATACCCACATCTCTTTGTGCCAGGAGAAATTCCATATCAAGGTACTAATTCTCTTCTTAGTACTCTTTAAATTGATATATTGAATGTGTTAGATTTGCTTGTTAGGTGGCTGAGCTGAATGTTAGATGTTACACCATTAGCCTACTAAGAGTAATCTCATTCGAGGAAGAATGTTTCAAAGGGGGATATATTTTAACACCCCACTATTTGAAAGATCTAGAATTAGAAAGAACCATTTTTTCGAAAGAATAAAAATCTGAAATTTGGGAAGTATGTTAAGTATGAGGTTTGGGTCAACTTCAAACAACCATAACTCCTGGTACATGATGATTTAGGTAGGCTACAAGATATCAAATGAAAGGTCTTTGAATTATCTTTCCAATGCCACCGAGTTTGCTAATTTTTAAGTTTATATGAGGGAGATATGCCCGTTTGAAGTCGGGTTGTCCGTATAAGGAAAGTCAATCGAAATTTAGAGGGGTATTTTGGTCTTTTCATTACCAATTAATTTATTTCGTTTTTAGGAATTTATTTAGGGTCAAAACTGAGTTAGTTCAGTTTATGCAATTAAGAATTACACTAGGGCATTGAGAGAAGAGAAAAGAGAAGAAAAGAGGAGAAAGGTCAAGGCGTTCTTGGAGATTTCTTTCGGAATCGAAGTCGTTTCGCCAAGGGTTGATCCCTAAAGAGGAATGTGAGACTTTCATAGCGTTGGTTTCATTCACCCACGCGCCAATCATGTTTATTTCAGCGAAATTCGTTCTTGAAAGTTGAAAGTTGATGATTTTGAATTGTGTTCTTGAATATTGGCTTTCGTTCTTGAGTTAAGTTGGGATTGTTGAGTTCTTGAGAAAATCGTGTCGATTTTAGAGTCGTTTATGAATAGATTCTTGTGTACATATACTGGGTATCTGAATCTAAAGAGAAATTGAGAAAAAAAAATCGAATATAGGCATATTGGGGTTAGATAACGAAGAAGGAAAAAGTCAGGCAAATCTGGCAACCCAGTCCGCGTTGCGGACTTGCCTCAGCCCTCACCTAAGCAAAGAATTTTTCTTCGCGTTGTGAACTTGCTTCCAGATATTGATTTCTTGATTGTTTCTCATGTTTAACTATCTAAAAACACTCCTAAATATCACGAGATCTTTCCTATCACAAATCACAACCTTAATTCATAAATCAAATTCAAGGTAGAGTTGAGAGTCAAGCCTTGAGGGTTCTTCGAGTCATTTTAAGAAGTCTTTACAAATATTTTAAACTTGTTTTAAGACTTAAGCATTGAGATTGAGTAAGAGCAGAGCAGAGTTCATTTCTTTAAAATGTTATATGGGGGCATTGAGATTGAGTAAGAGCAGAGCAGAGTTCATTTCTTTAAAATGTTATATGGGGACTATGTATTCCCAAAGAGTAAATGTTTTCACATTAAAGATGAGAGGAAACACCGATTTCCAAATGAGTTTTCATGAGTAGTTTTGAGTTCCAACTCTTTTAAGCGATACGTTTTGAGTAATAATCCCAAACTACAGAGAAAGAGTTATGTTTTTAAATATATGAACTGAGTAAATTTTTGGAGTAGTATTGAGCACCGATATGGGGACGAATTCATAATAACTCGAGTCTTCATAAATCATGTAGCCAACGTGGGTAGAAAGGTTCATACTTTTTAGATGATTCCTTAATGCTTTTTAGCATAGACTAGCGGATCCACTTAATTGAGGCGTTCTATATTCCGGTAAGGTATAGGACAGTTCTGGCAGCGTGGGCGAGACGTTGTATCATCACATAGCTCATAGTGATGGTTGTCGATTAGAGAAACTCCCACATAATTATATTACTTTATTATATATATAAATTGAGTTGTTATTGTATTTCTCCAATATATTGAGTTGCTACTTACTGTTTAAATGCTTTATATAAACCGTATCTTTATTGTTGTTTATTTTTGCATTAAGTTGAGTATCCATGAGTTGAGTAAAGCTAAGGTAAGTGTTTCTTTCAGAATTCAATTCAAGCTTATGTCATGTTTAGTATTCCCCTCGCATGCTCGTACATTCAATGTATTGATGTCATTTGGCCTGCATCATTTTATGAAGTAAATACAGGTAACTAGGATCAGCATCCAGTGCTTCGTTGATCCAGTTGAGCACTCAGGGTCATTTGGTAAGCCTCCGTGCTTTCCGAAGGGTCCCCTTTTATTGCTTTGTTTATTTCAGTTGTTAGGATGATCGGGGGTCTTGTCCCGACATCCCTCTTCAGTACTAGAGGGTTCATAGACAGTTAGGCATTAGTAGTTCATTAGTCTTATTCATTTCAATTGATTTGATCATAAGACTTGAGTTGTCTTTATGGCCAGTTGAATGTTTTTCCTTTATATATTCTAAGTTTGATTATGAATTTATCTCTTGAGTTGTATTAAATGTTGAGTAAAGTCTTCCGTTGAGTAGTAAGTCAGGCTAAGGGTTCACTTGGGGCCAGCAATGGTTCTCGAGTGCTAGTCCCGCCCAAGGTGTAGGCTCGAGGCGTGACAAGAGAATCGTTACACATAATGTTATAAAAAAATTTATTGCTAAATTATGGTCTAATGTAATAAAATATGGTCCAATTTAACATTTTTAATTACTAAACTAATTAATTTAACATTTAATACATCCATCAAATTGACGTATGTGGCAACATTTGTATTTTCTGTTGGAACATATGGTCAATTTTGTGTTGAGATTAACACAAATAGGTCATATGTTGCAACATATGGAGAACATTACATGTGATTTTGATATTAATTCAATTAACTTTTGACCTAATACAACATGTAACACTAATATATAGTGTTACAGCATGTCTAATTACAAAACTATTGTCTAGTGTACCTTCATCAAATTTATCAATTATTCAATACTTATAGTATTATACCACTAGTTCATCAAATGACTAAGTAATTTCATATGATATTAATATAACACAATAGAGAATCATAATTGCTAAACTGTGGTCTAATGTTATAAAATATGGTCCAATTTAACATTTTCAATTACTAAATTACTTAATTTATCATTTAATACATCCATCAAATTGGCATCTATGGCAACATATGTATATTCTGTTGGAACATATGATAAATTATGTGTTGCATTTACCACAGATAGGTCACATGTTGCAACATATATATGGATAACCTTACATGTGTTTTTTATATTAATTATAATTAAAGTGTGACCTAATACAACATGTAACCCTAATATATAGTGTTATAACATTTCTAATAATTAAATTATGGTCTAATGTAGTAACTTTCATCAAATTTATCAATTATTCAATACATATAGTATTATACCACTAGTTCATCATCTGATGATATGTGATTGTGATATAATACAATAGAGAATCGTTATACATAGTGTTATAGCATTTTTTATTGCTAAATTATGGTGTAATGTAATAAAATGTGGTCTAAATTAACATTTTGAATACTAAATTACTTAATTTATCATTTAATACATTCATCAAATTGGCATTTGTGGCAACGTATGTATATTCTGTTGGAGCATATGGTCAATTTTGTGTTGAAATTACCACATATAGGTCATATATTGCAACATATGTATAACCTTACATGTGGTTTTTGATATTAATTCAATTAAATTTTGACCTAATATACACAACATGTAACACTAATATATAGTGTTATCGCATGTCTAATTACAAAATTATGGTCTAATGTAACAACATTCATCAAATTTATGAATTGTTCAATACATATAGTATAATACCACTAGATTCATCCAATGACTAAGATATTCATATGATATTTGATATAACATAATAGAGAATCGTTATTCATAGTGTTATAGCATTTTCTTTATTGCTAAATTATGGTCTAATGTAATAAATATGGTCCATTTTAATATTTTTAATTACTAAATTACTTAATTTATCATTTAATACATCCATCAAATTGACATATGTGGCAACATATGTATATTCTGTTGGAACATATGGTCAATGTTGTGTTGAAATTACCACAAATAGGTCATATGTTGCAACATATAGATAACCTTACATGTGGTTTTTGGTATTAACTCTATTAAATTGTGACTTAATACAACATGTAACAATAATATGTAGTGTTATAGCATGTCTAATTACAAAATTATGGTCTAATGCAACAACCTTGATCAAATTTATCAATTATTTAAAATATATATAAAGTATTATACAACTAGTTCATCATCCAATGACTAAGTAATTTCATATGATACTGATATAACACAATAAAGAATTGTTATACATAGTGTTATAGCATTTTTATTGCTAAATTATGGTCTAATGTAATTAAATATGGTCCAATTTAATATTTTTAATTACTAAATTACCCAATTTATAAATTAATATATCCATCTAATTGGCATATGTGGCAACATAATCTACAAAAGTTGCAACAGAATATGAATCAGTTTCAACAAAATTTACATAATTTGTAACGGAATATGAGTAGTTGCAAAAGAATATGACTAAGTTGCAACAGAATACAAACTATTCCATTTCCATGGGCAGACCCCGACCCATAACTGGCCCAACAATAATTAACATGTAAGTTGGCTGAGAAGGAGAATGACATTTTAGACCTGTAAGTACAGTAAATTTCTTTTTGCCAAAGAAAAGTAGCATGCCACAATATTTAATCAAAACATCATCCTTCTTTTCATTATTCTCAAACATGAACCTTTTTTTCAGAAGTTCTTAGACAATGCTCATTTGAAAACGTGCATTATTATTCAGTGTCACGACCCAGACCATCGTGATTGGCACCTACACTAACCATCTGGTGGGAGAACCACTACTACAACCAAACTAAGCAACTAAAACAATACTAAGGCAATTAAGTTAAGGAAGCAAGTTAATTAACCAACAAATGCGGAAATTTAATACTTAGAACCTGAAAGTCAATGTACCAAAACATATAAACAAATTATCCAAGTCTAAACAAGAAGGAATACATCCCCAACTAATCAACTAACTAGAACAAATATCTAAGCCCGAAATGATGGACATAGACGAAAGGGAATCCCATGGCAGCCCGAAAGAATTGGTTCACCCTTGAATTCTAAACAATGATCACAGATCTTCTAATTGAGGTCTGCCAGTAGCCGCTTGAAGATGCCATGTACTCAACAAAAATAAGAGCAACTGCAGTATCAGTACACAACCACAGTGTACTGGTAGGATCACGCGGCTATCCCACATGTGCAACATAAACAAGTCAAACAACATTATAATCACATGCATATTTATCAACATATACAACATCATCAACATAAAGAATCAACATCGCAGTTCACATTTATCATCACATCATTGGTCCTCTAACGGAACCCAAACCCAAACAGTTAGCATGCCGGCACATGGCAATTCCGACCCCATATTTATTTCGGAATGTGGCAATCCGATCCAATAATTATGCCGAAACGTGGCAATTTGATCCAAGTTAGTTATGCCGGAACGTGGCAATCTGATCCCATTTACACACCACAATCACAAATACAAGTATATCATTAAGATCATACATTTAAGTCATGATTTCATGGCAGTGATATTCATCTATCTCATTTACAACAAGTGTGATCAACATAGCAATATTCATACATACACAAGTATCATAATGAGGCAAGAACAAGCTTACATCACACAAACATAGAAGCACAACTATCACCTATCTCGAAACAAGCTTGAAACCATAAGAAAATTGATCCTTTCCTTTTCGGATTCGTTCCACTTGTTCTTGATCTACAAACAATCACAATAACACGGGAATCAACAAACAATCGCTAATTACCCAAAACTATAACAATTCTATGAACCCTATATCAAACCCATTATCACAACTAACCAATTTAGGGTTGTTTTCACCATAGAATCCATAGCAAAACCCTTTCCCATCAATATTCACCCATTCTATTACGTTCCACGGAATGAAAATGGATTCGGGGAGTGAAAAGCTTACATTTAGCTTCAAGAATGGTGAAATATGAGTAGAAATCATCTGGGTTCCTTCCTTAGCTCTTAAAGTCGAAAAGTGCCAAATAAGGTCATTTAGGGGTTTATTAATGACATTAAGTCACATCTGGCCCACCACAGCGGCCCTCACTCCGTTGTAGCGACGGCGCTAGAGCGACCAAAGTGCTCGCCAAAGCGGCATTCTTCAGTGAACTATTCGGTTTTCATCTTCGATTTTAAGTCTCGTCGTACCCGCCACAGTGCCCTACATCCCGCTGTAGCGGCCCCGCCATAGCGTCCCAACCCAGCGCTAAAACGGCCAAAACGAAACAGAATGTTATTTTAAAGAATTCCAAACCCCCATTCCAAAACACATTTCTAGCACGACGCTCAAAAAATACCATTCACGCTAAGATCGATTCCCAGAGATCTACTCACCCAAATTCAATTTTGTAAAGTCATACAGTTTCCTTAACAAGTTATCTAACTACCCATGCAATCAAACTCAAAAACAACTGACCCGATTATTACCAAATTTCCCCACACCTCAAGGACTCTGATTTGTCCAAATCTGGACAAGGTTGGGAAAATACAAATACTACGAACAGGTTTTTCTGGCCCTAAATTTTCCCCTGTTGGCATTTCTATAACGACGAAACTCGGTCGTTACAATAGATACCAATTTACCCATCACTCGTCCCCGAGTGACAAAACTTAGGAAAAGTAGGCTAAGGAAAGAATGAAGTAGTACCTGATTCGACGAACAATTGGGGATAGTTGTCTCGCATGTCCCTCTCGATTTCCCAAGTAGCTTCCTCAACTGGACGATGCTTCCATTGAACTTTCACGGACTTAATCTCATTGCTCCTTAACTTATGCACATCACAATCAAGAATAGCAATCGGTTCCTCCTCATATTGGAGGTCTTTGTCTAGCACAATTGAGTCCCACTTAATGATATAATCTTTGTCACCATGATATCTCTTCAACATAAACACATGAAATACTGGATGAACACCGGATAGATTAGGGGGTAGAGTCAATCTATACGCCACCGGCCCTACACATTCAAGAACCTCAAAGGGGCCAATATATCACAGAATTAACTTGCCCTTTGTACCAAATCTCATCACCCCTTTCATGGGTGATACCTTAAGAAGAACGTTCTCACCAGGCTGAAATTCCATGTCGCTTACCTTATGATCTGCATACTTCTTTTGTCTACTCTGGGCTGCTAGAAGTTTAACTTAAATACTCATCACCTTATCTTGGGCATCCTTCACTAAATCAACCCCCAAAGGTTTCACATCTCCAGCCTCGAACCAACCTATGGGTGACCTACATCCCCTCCCATACAATGCCTCAAATAGTGTTATGTCAATGCTAGAGTGATAACTATTATTATAGGAGAACTCACATAAAGGTATGAATTTATCCCAATGCCCTCCAAAATCAATCACACAAGCCCTCAACATGTCTTCTAATACTTGAATAGTCCTCTCAGATTGTCCATCCGTCTGTGGATGAAAGGTTGTACTAAAAGTGAGTTGTGTGCCCAATTCATCATGCAATTTCCTCCAAAACATGGAAGTGAATTGGGTACCACGATCTGATATTATAGAAAGGGGCACCCCATGCAACCTCACTATCTCTTTCACATACACCTTAGCCAATTCTTCAGCGTTATAATCTGTTCTTACCGGAATGAAATGGGTTGAGTTAGTCAATCTATCAACCACTACCCAAATAGAATTGAATTTCCCCAAAGTCTTAGGAAGACCAACAACAAAATCCATAGCTATTATTTCCCACTTCCATTCCGGAATTGGCATTTTTTGAAGTAAACATGCAGGCCTTTGATGCTCATATTTCACTTGTTGGCAATTTTGACACTTCACCACAAACTCCGCTATCTTTCTTCATGCCTGACCACCAATAAATTCATTTCAGATCTCTATACATCTTGGTCACACCCGGATGAATAGAATATCGCGAACCATGAGATTCTGCCAGCAACTTTTAAATCAAGCCATCAACTCGAGGAACACAAATCCTCCCTTTAACACTGAGTACACCATCTGCATCAAGAGTGACCTCTTGTGCCTTACCATTCGCCATCTTTTCCTTGAGTTCGTTCAAATTTTCATCGTCAAATTGTTTGGCCTTGATCTCCTCAATGAATGTGGCCTTAACTTCAATGCTAGCTAACACCCCGCCTCTTTCAGAGATGCCCAACTGCATGAACTTAGACTCTAAGGTCTGAATTTCTTTGGCCAAAGGTCGCTTGGTTACACTCAAGTAAGGTAAGCTACCCATACTTACCGATTTTCTACTCAAAGCGTCTGCCATAACATTAGCCTTACCCGGATGGTATTGAATGGTCACATCATAATCTTTGAGTAACTCCGTCCATATTTGTTGTCTCAAATTCAGATCCTTTTGAGTGAACACATGACGATGATCAGTAAACACTTCACACTTAACACCATAAAGATAGTGCCACCAAATCTTAAGAGCAAATACTACCGCCGCCAACTCCAAATCATGGGTTGGATAATTTCTCTCATGCAACTTCAATTGCCGCGACGCATAGGCTATAACATTCTTATCTTGCATTAACATAGCGCCCAATCCAGAATGAGAAGCATCACAATAAACTATAAAATCCTTACCTTCCACCGATAATGCTAGGATAGGTGTGGTGGTCAAAAGAGTCTTGAACTTTTGAAAGTTCTCCTCACCTTTTTCAGTCCATTCAAATGGTATTTCCTTTTTGGTCAAATGAGTAGCAATTGAAGCAAAATTCTTAACAAATTGATGATAATAGTTATCGAGTCCCACAAAACTCCCAACCTCCGTCACAGAGCTAGGCCTAACCCAATCCTAACCGCTTCAATCTTTTGAGGATCTACCACTACACCTTCTTTTGACACTACATGCCCCAAAAATGCAACTGATTTCAACCAAAATTCACACTTTGAAAATTTAGCATATAACTTTTGTTCCCCAAGAACACCTAAAACAGTACGAAGATGGTTGGCATGCTCTTATTCACCTTTCAAATAAACCAAGATATCATTAATAAAGACTATCCCAAAGGAATCAAGAAATGGCTTGAACACCCCATTCATCAAACTCATAAAAGTTGCAGGCACATTGGTCAAACTAAAAGGCATAACCAAAAACTCATAATGCCCATAACGAGTTCTAAACGCCGTCTTGGGCACATCCTCAAGCCTAATTTTCAATTGATGGTAACCGGATCTTAGATCAATCTTTGAGAAAATTGTTGCACCTTGCAATTGGTCAAAGAGATCATCTATTCTAGGCAAGGGGTACCTATTTCAAATAGTGACCCTATTTAATTGTCGGTAATCTATACACATTCTCATACTACCATCATTCTTCTTAACAAACAAAACTGGAGCACCCCATGGGGAAGCACTAGGGCGAATAAATCCTTTATCAAGGAGCTCTTAGATTTGAGCCTTAAGCTCTTTTAATTCTACCGGAGCCATGCGATATGGAGGGATAGAAATGGGACGAGTACCAAGCTCTAAATCAATGCAGAAATCTATATCTCTATCCGGAGGCATACCAGACAAGTCATTAGGAAACAATTCACTAAATTCAGACACCACAGAAATAGACCCAATGGATGGATCCTCAATCTCAACATCCCTAACATGAGCCAAATAAGCCAAACAATCCTGCTCTACTAATTTACTAGCCCGAATGGAGGATATAATCTTAGACTTGCTTAGGCTTGTACACCCATTCCTACTCTAATTTTTCCCTTCCCAAAATTTCTAGAGTCACAGACTTAGTATTACAATTAAGCACAACATAATAGGGGAACAACCAAGTCATGCCTAAGATTATGTCAAAGTCAATCATATCCAAAATCACCAAATCAGCCCAAGTCTGAAAACCCATAAACACAATAGGACAAGCACGATAGACATGGGTGACTATGACCAACTCTCCAACAAGGGTAGAAACACGAATGGGAGCATCAATTATATCACAAATCATCTCAAAATCAAAGGCAAATCTCACAAATACATATGAATAAGTAGAACCCAGATCAAATAACACATTAGTCATCCGGTCACAGACAAGAATAGTACATGTGATCACCGTGTCGGACGTCTCTACCTAATTTTTGCCCGGGAAAGCATAACATTGAGCTCTATTATCTTGACGAGCCACTTCCCTGCCTAGTTGCGCGTTACCCCTACCTCCATTACCATTACCATTTCCCCTACCTCCATGGCCTCGCTGATTACCTCATCACCCACCTTGTGGACGTCCTCTACCATTATTACCATTCCCCGCGGGTACCATTGCTCTAGACTTCTGTTGTTGCGTGGAATCTAACATACGTGGGTAGGGACAATATCTACTCACATGACCAGGTTCACCACAGTTGTAGCAAGTACGATCAAAAGATGGTTTACCGTCCGTCGAAGGCACGACACTCTGACTATTCTGAAAATTAGGAGATGGAGTTCCCGAGTAGTTACATGTAGAGACGGGCATAGCAAACTGAATTGGCTTGGCTACAAGTGTGGGCCTTCCAGACCCCTTAGAGTAAGAGCCTTGAAAGTTACCTGAATTCTTTGCTCTTTTTGCCCAAGCCTTAGCTTGATCGTCTCGCCTCACCCCCTCCACTTTCTTAACATAGTATGTCACCTCATTAAAACTCCTCCCTGCAAAAGTCATATGAACAGATAATACTTGCAACTCACAACTCAAACCTCTAATAAACAACCAGATCCTCTCCTCCTCAGTAGTAACCAACTACGTAGAGTATCTGGATAAGGCATGGAATTTACCCTCATAAGCAGCCACAGACATACTACCTTGCTCTAAAGCCATAAATTCATCCTTTGTGCGATCCCTCAAAGTTCTGGGCACATATTTTTTTAGAAATAGAGCATGAAATTGGGTCCAAATAAGTGGATGTAAAGTAGAAGATCTGCACTCCATATAAGCTCTCCACCACTGCTTGGCCTCACCTTGAAGTTAGAAAGACATGAACTCAACCTTATGTCGGTGAACAATCCCCAATTTATGCAGCCTCTCATAACAGTCTAAGATAAACTCATAAGCATCTTCAGTCTCAGAACCAAGAAATACCGGAGGCTTAAGCTTCAGAAACTTAGTCAACATATCATGCTCATTCCCAGTCATAACAGAACCCAACAAAGGACGGAAGAAGGCATATGTACTTACATTTCCACCCGTCTTAGGCATAGTGCTATCAACAGGGGGATTAGCGAGAGCCTGAGTTGCTTGAGCAGATGGAAGCACTCCAGGACCAGCCAACCCTTTCAAGAACGCCATAATCTGCTGAGTTAACATCGGATCGATGGGAGGAACAACTGCAGTCTCCGCTGGCACCTCTTCCTCTTGTCCATTTTCCTCAACCGTAATATCCACTTCTATCTCTGCACTATGCGCAAGAGGGTTCTCGTTCATAGGAACATTATCAATCGGTACCTCATTCACAGCAGGCCTCTCCCATGGCCTCTACCCCTAGCTCTTCCTCTACCTCTACCTCGATCGCGATCTCTCGCTGCAGATTCCTCAGCAGGAGCATTGACAGGAGCTACGAGTCTAACACCGTTATACCTAGTATTGACCATCTGCGAACAGAAGAGTGATTGAGGTTAGATACCAATTTGAATCGCCAAATACCAATTGGAATCAAGTCATAGCACGAAAGGAGACAAGAGAAAAATAGAGATTTCCTAAAGTCCTATAGCCTCTCGACGAAAAGTAAAGGCCTCCCTGTACCGTTCCGCGAGACTATCAGATTCGTTTCGGTACATCGAGATCAAAGAACCTAGGCTCTAATACCAACTTGTCACGACCCAGACCGTCGTGATTGGCACCCATACTAACCATCCGATGGCAGAACCACTACTACAACCAAACTAAGCAACTAAAACAATACTAAGGCAATTAAGTTACGGGAACAAGTTAATTAACTAACAAATGCAAATTTTTAATACCTAGAACCTGAAAGTCAATGTACCAAAACATCTAAACAAATTATCCAAGTCTAAACAAGAAGGGATACATCCCCAATTAACGAACTAATCAACTAACTAGAACAAATATCTAAGTCCGAAATGATGGACATAGACGAAAGAGAATCCCATGGCAGCCCGAAAGAATTGTCTCACCCTTGAATTCGAAGCAATGATCACAAATCTTCTAAGTGAGGTCTACCAGTAGCCACTTGAAGATGCCATGTACTCAACAAAAATAAGAGCAAGTGCAGTATCAGTACACAACCACAGTGTACTGGTAGGATCACGCGACTATCACACTAGTACAACATAAACAAGTCAAACAACATTATAATCACATGCATATATATCAACATATACAACATCATCAACATGAAGAATCAACATCGCATTTCACATTTATTATCACATCATTGGTCCTCTCACGGAACCCAAACCCAAACAATAAGTATGTCGGCACGTGGCGATCCGATCCCATATTTATGCTGGAACATGGCAATTCAATCCAATAATTATGCTGGAACGTGGCAATCCGATCCAAGTTAGTTATGTCGGAACGTGGCAATCTGATCCCATTCACACAAGTACATCATCAAGATCATACATTTAAGTCATGATTTCATGGCAATGATACTCATCTATCTCATTTACAACAAGTGTGATCAACATTGCAACATTCATACATACACAAGTATCATAATGAGGCAAGAACAAACATACATCACACAAACATAGAATCACAACCATCGCCTACCTTGAAATAAGCTTGAAACCTTAAGAAATTTGATCCTTCCCTTTTCGGATTCGTTCCGCTTGTTCTTGGTCTACAAACAATCACAATAACATGTGAATCAACAAACATTCGCTAATTACCGAAACTATAACAATTCTATGAACCTTAGATCAAATCTATGATCCCAACTAACCAATTTAGGGTTGTTTTCACCACAGAATCCATAAAAAAAAACCCTTCCTCATCAATATTCACCCATTCTATTATGTTCTACGGATCGATAATGGATTCAAGGAGTGAAAAGCTTACCTTCATCTTCAAGAATGGTGAAAAATGAGTAGAAATCGTCTGAGGTCGTTCCTTAGCTCTAAAAGTCAAAAAGTGCCAAATAAGGTCGTTTAGGGGTTTATTAACGACATTAAGTCGCGTCTGGCCCGCCACAACAGCCCTCACCCCATTGTAGCGGTGGCACTAAAGTGACCAAAGTGCATGCCAAAGCGACATTCTTGAACCTTATGTTATTCGTCTTTCATCTTTGATTTTAAGTCTCATCGTACCCACCACAGCGCCCCACATCCCGTTGTAGCAACCCCGCCATAGCGGCCCAATCCAGCTCCAAAGCGGCAAAAAAGAAACAGAATGCTATTTTAAATAATTCCAAACCCCCATTCCACAACACACTTCTAACCCACGACGCTCAGAAAATACCCTTCACGTTAAGATCGATTGCCAGAGATCTATTCACCCAAATTCAATTTCGTAAAGTCATACGGTTTCCTTAACAAGTTATCTAGCTACTCATGCAATCAAACTCAAAAACAACTCACCCGATTGTTACCAGATTTCCCCACACCTCAAGGACTTTGATTTCATCTAAATCTGGACAAGGTTGGGAAAATACAAATACTACAAACAAGTTTTTACGGCCCCAAATTTTCCCCCGTTGGCATTTCTATAACGACGGCACCCGGTCGTTACATTCAGAGGCAAATCAAGATATTGCCCAGAATAACTATTCCTAAATAAATCCTCCAAATCATTCTCCCGAAGTATTTTCCTAAAGGATTCGAAAAAATTTCCCAAGGCTGACCTTATAATGCTATCACCAATAGCATTTGGCTGGAAATGCACAAGAAAAGTGTGTGCATTGACAGTTTTGACAACATCATCCTTAACTTCATTTTTTTTTCTTCTTCCTCCTCAACTCCATTTATTTCTTCTTCTTCCTCAACTTCTTTTTTTCCTTATTCTTCCTCAACTTCTTTTTTTTCTTGTCGTGTTCCTTATCCTCAATTTTTTCTTCACTTTCTTCTTCCTTAGTTTTATTTTTATCATGTCTTTCTTCCTCATTCTCAATTTGTTTTTCTTTTTCTTCTTCATCAGCTTCATTTTTATCTTGTTTGTTTTCATCATCCTTAATTTTTTCTTGTCCTTCTTCCTCTTCATCAACTTCATGGAGAATTTCAAGTTCTTATTGAGAAACTCCTAGCTCTACTTCAGAAGAAGAAACTCATGATTCTACTTGAAAAGAAACTGCTTTGGATGCAATTTCTTGTAAAAGAGAGGATCTAAAATTTCAGTTGTTACTACAATTTTTTTTTTGACAGGAGGCATTATATTTGTATCTGCAAAAAATTGTCAACAACCAACCACAAAATCAAATATTTCTTAACAAAAATAACAACCACCAAACACAACACGCATCAACAAACACAACAACACATCACCCCCTCACAAAACTCCAAATACGACTAAATACCACATATGAACCAACCAACCAACCACAAAGCCCTCCATAAACCCTAACCAACCAACTACAAATTGAAGCTTTTTGAAATCAAATAATATTTCAAAAAAAAGAATAACAACCAACCATTAATCACTAAAAACCTCCTAATTTAATATCAGCAAATATTTTAAAATCCTAATTTAATTTTAATTGAGAAGATATCGACGATAAAAGGAATGAGCGACAACGATGACCTAGTTGGAACTACTGTAGAGACACAGAAACTGCAACAGATTACACTTTATGTTGTAGAAAATATCACAACAACAAGTGGATCTGTGGAGAATTAATGAAGAAACCAGAGAGACAAGAGAAATGAAATAGAAGAGAGAGAAAGAGGAGAAAGAGAAACAAAAAGTTGATTTTTTTAATATGAAGCGTCGTTCATCCCCAAACGCCTTTTATATAGATGACTGTAATTTCTTTCTTTTTAACTTTTTCAAATTTTGGCAACTTACAACATATGTCAATTCAAAGTGGCATACGTTGCCACATATCGCCTTTATATTAGGGGACATGCAGATAACTGTGTGATTTTTTACAACAAAGGCTATATATGTTGCCACAGATATTAATTTATACTTTTTGTTGACACAGATGAATCTTTTGTTGCCACAGATGAATCTTATGTTTCAATATGTGAGTAACATGTCACTAATATGTTGCAACATACGACACTTCTTTCAACAAATGAAATATCTATTGTACAACGGAACAAACTATATTTCTACAATCATATGGACAAAATGGTCACAAAAAGAAGAACAAAAGCAACAAAAAATGACTTTTCACTAAACCACAACAATACAAATACATTTCCTCAAAATTAGAATTTTGTTTGGGTTTGTCGATTTTCTATCAAAAACAAGAAATAATAGGTATCATTACACCATTATTCAATTTTCACATCTATAGAATGATTTCTTGTTCAATAACCCAAGAAAAGAACTAAGTATCAAGAGTTTGTTGTTCGAAAATTCTAAACTCTTTCAAAAAAAAAAAACGAGTGACCCATTTTAAGAAGAGTGGCAATCAAAGACGGCATTTAGTTCAGAAAGAGAGAGTGAAGGCCGGAGATGAGGAGGAAGAGAACGAGAATATTTGTTGATGGTCGGATTTTCTAAGGAAGAAGAAGAAGAGAAGAACATTGGAGAGGAGAAGAAAAACTTTTGAATCCTATTTTCTTTTAGCTTTTTCCCTTTTTTTAAATGTTTTGTTAGAATTAGAGTAGTTGAAAAATGTAGTGTTTTTTTGTATTTTATAAAAGATTAAAAAGTTTTGAAAATATTAATTTGATCCCAAATTAACGTAATTACATTTTAAAGTGGGTTTGACCCTTTCTTGATCAAAGTGTCAACTACAAATAAAACCAAGACTTATTTGACACATTTTATTCAATTCTCTAGATAGTTTCTTCCCATCCCTGCCCCCCAAGAAATTTAAGATGATACAAATTTACTTTTTCCACAACTATACAATCCTCCATTTAAACATTATGCTTTTTCACAAATAATATTATGATTTTAAAAGATATAACAAGATATACCACTAATGTAAAAAAATTATTTTGATTTTTAAGATACCATAATGAAATGATATACCACTAATGTAATAACAACTATTTTGATTTTTAAGATGCCAAAATTACCCTCAACGCATCAATAAAATATTCCTAAAGCTATAAAAAATTTACTAAGCAAGAGAACATCTAAATACAGATATCAATTTCATCCTTCAGATCTATTTGTAAATTTGACATCTACTCTTGATTTTCTCACTTAAAAGCAAGGTAATAAAAACTGAGTTTTGACAACTTATGTGTAACCTGGTACGAATGAAATCCACAAAGCTAACCATAATAATGCATAGTTGGTTCTTGACACACTTAGTTATAAACTAGTTTCACGGCACCTGTGTATCGTATATATAGTATATGATGTTGTAAAATAGAATTAATATCACTAAATTAAAGCTTTTTAGTAAATAATTATAATTGAACGAACATAGGACAAGTGTTTTTAAATGATAAATACATATTGTCATAGAGTTACTTGTATTTTGAGATCAAAATGACCAAATGACATTAAAACATTTTAAAATACATTCAAAGTTTAAATATGGGAGAAAGTTACATTTCTTTAGTAGTAGTATTTCTTACTTCCCTCAATTTTGTAAACAAAATCGAAAAAAAAATATCCATTCAAAAAATGTCACCAATAGACTTTCAGCTTGAGGTTATGAACATAAATGATGTACACCATTTAAGTACAAATTTTGTCTTAAATATTCATACTTGAAATTTAGTATGTGCATGACACTAATAAGGATTACCATAAGTATTTCAATATTTTATCTTTATATGTAATATATATTTTGCAAAATATTACTACTCAATTAATATTTAAGTAAGTCTATCATAGAGGTAATTTTACCAAAAAATTGTACTTTGTTGTTATCTTGAATGATGGTTAAATACAAGTTTGAGCGTATGTCAAATATTTAGCTTGACCAATTCTTTGTTTTAGATATATAGACTTCAATAGATATTTTAACTTTAATATATGAACAACATCACCTATGGTGAAAAATATTTCATTTCATTAAGTTTCTACCTTATCTTTGTGAAATTGTAGTCTTCTCATTTTTTCTACCGCATACATATCATATAGTTGTTGTCTAATGAAAGTATCCAGTATCTTGTAGAAGTTATATCATGATATAATTTTTCAATAATAAAATTAATAGATGAATAAAATTTAAAGTATTATTTATAGAATCAATAATTTGATTTAAGATCATTTTATGATCAATCGCTGTTTTCTTATCTATTTTTATATAGCTAGTACGGAGTGTATCTTGTGACATAAAGAAAAATTATATGGAACAATATATAGCCAATGAAGAACGAAGACAAAAATATATGTTCATGCTATATTTACTCTAGTGTTCCATTTGATTTAAAATCTTGCCACCAACACTTTACTTTCTCCGTTCATTTTTACATACATATCTATTAAAAAATAATTATTATCATTCCTATTTTATCATATTATAAGTAAAAGTGAAAATCTATTTTTGAAATAGTAAATTTAACATCAAAACTATTAACTTAATGGACTACATTGATTCCCATTGTTTTAGCAAAATTAGGAAGAAACTCCTTCATCTCAGGGTAAAAGAATAAAAAATAAAAAAACAAAGAAGAACTATCTTACCCAGATCATTTTTCATATCTGTTTAATATTATTATCTCTCCCACAACTTTTTGTCATTGTTAACTCATGAGAATCGTAAGGAAAAAATATGAGTGTGAGAATTGATGCATGATTTGCTACAATTTATTCACCAACTCTTTCTTATGAGGTATCTCGAATTTCGTTGAGTTTCGAACTTAATCAATTTTTGCAAATAACACTTGAGATTTTTTAAGAAGAGTAGAGAACTTCAAGAAATTGTAGTTTAAAAGTGTGAGGACACCCCACTATTTATATCTACCAAATAGTAGTATGAATAGGTGTTAATTGTGCCTTATCCAAAAAGTCACAACCTTTCGAAAAATCACTATTTATCGAAAAAGTCACAACCTTTTGAAAAAGGCACAATTCATCAGAAAAGGCACAACCCTTTAGAAAAGTCACAACCCTTCGAAAAAGTCACAACTCATTGAAAGTGTCACAATCCTTTGAAAAAGTCGCAACTCATTGAAGAAGTTACAATCCTTTAATATGAAAAGGTGTCTACTTTCAATATAATAAAATTAATTAAATTAATAAATAAAATAAATTGAATATTTTTAATAGGGGTATTATAGTAATTCAACATTCAAGTTTGTGAGTGTAAATAGATATAGATATAGATGTATCAAGATAAGAATTTTAGATATCACAAGCAGAATGTAAGTCTCACCTTCAAAAACGAATTAGGTTATAATAGTCATAGAATTCACTCTCCACCTTGTTATTGAGTTGACCTGTGCATCTCATCAATGGATAACACAAGAGATGCACAACAGCAAATATTAAATGCTATAGCAATTAGCAACCTAAAGTCAAGAATAATCATAAGCCACTCAAGGGAGGGGAATAAATGCAAGTTCCATGAAAACAAAGATTGAACATAAACACAACTGCATTTAGAATTCACATTGATTGCGACTACTTCTCAAAATATTGGCTTCACTTCAGCACTTCTTAATTGTATACAGGAACCCCAACAGCCAAAGCAAACAAATGCTAAATTTCATAACAGAGGAACTCGGGAGAAATTAAGAACCTAATTTTTTTTTAAAAAAAATAAAAATACAAGCTACTGTATTAGTACATGAAAAATGTATTTTGCTTGAAAGAATACAACATTCTAACTAAAATCTGCACAACAGTTACAACAGTGTGAACTTGTTCATAGCTGCACAGGCAATAGCATTAAACTCCCAGCTGCCTCCAAAAGAAATGGCAAAAGAGGAACTTCCATGGCTGAAACTGAAATCTACAGGAAAAGTCAAGTGTTTCTGCTACTCCTTGCAACACTGCATTATGATCTATGTAGAACTCTAATCATTTTGAAGAAAGTACAATTGCCGTATATTTCCTGAAGCTGTCAAATCATGGGAGAACAGGTGAGAGAGAAGGTGCAAACTAGTTTCCATTACATAGATGATTAATCTATCACAATTACCATATAACCAGTCTTTAAAGCACCCATGAAGAGCTGTTGTTAATTCCTTTTTCCGGCTCTCTTCAAGGTCAACTTCCTGCAAAATCTGCTTAAGACCTTCCAAGTTTTTATGCTGGAAAGACAAATACAAATGGTAATTTGGCAAAAGTTTGAAAATTCAACTAAACCATTAGAACATGGAATGGACTTTAGTGAAGATATAAGAACAATGATGCCATAGTAAACACATTATAAATTATTTCAATAAGAAAATAGGAGTTAGTTTTTCATCATACATTTCTCTGCTTTGATGCCAGGAAAGCATCAGGTAAAGGGAATGGATTGTCTTTTGTTGACCCAGATTGCTCACCTTCAGACCAATTCGGAATCTGTGACATGGAGATATTTCCATATTAGCAAGTAAAAGCAATTTAATAAGAATATAATCATCAGAGCGACAGATTTCAGCAAACCTTTTTTTCTCGAGAGAATAGGGAGCTCAGTTTCGCCAAACTAACAACAGGGAAACACGAACGGAAATGGAAGCAATACTATGGGAATTGGAAAATGAAACTCAACATGAACTTGTCTCTAGTTTGTCCAAACATACCAGAAAGTTAATGAACTGATCAGGGTCTACACAGCTGGCAGATTCAGTCTGCACATCAGAGACACCTGCAGGATGTGACAGTGAATCATGGGGATCAACAACACCAAGAGCCATGGGTTCATGCCATTTGTTGATGGCTGGGTCGATACCAACTCCATTTAGGTGCTCCTCCAGTTGAGGGTAAAAAGTATTGTATGGAGCAACCTGATGAAAACCATTAAGCATGTAGGGCACTCCAAAATCTAAAAAGATTCCACGGAACATTAACTCACAATCAATAGTATGGACGTCTGGCAACTAGCAATGCATATAATGAGGAAAAAACACTCCACTGTCGACTCTTACAGCTGATTATAAAACTAGAAGAAATGTATTAACAGAGCCAGTCAGCTTAGGAGAATATTTCGTTCAATTTTATTGTTTATTGTTTTTTGAGAAGGTAACATGTATGTATCAGACACAAACCAGTACATGGGTTGTACTGAAACCATATATACAAGTGAGCAAAAGAGAGCAAAACCATTCTACTGCTCTAACAGGAATCTAATGTGTCTAGGATAAATATGGTATTCTCAGGGTAGATTTGGTTGCACCAAAAACAGAAGAGCTTAATACAGTTATAGTTTGATCTTCTGCACTGAGTAGCTACTGTTCTCTAAGCATCTAGAGTCACTTCCTTTCCAAATTTCCCACCAAATGCAAGCAGGGACCATGTGAGCAACTCCAAAAGAGGGCTTAAGTAATCTTTCTAGGCATTGTCAAGGCTATGCCTCTGATAAAAGTGAAAATCTTACATAACTGATTTGTTATCCTACAGTGCAAGAATAGGTGACTTAACTATGTCCACTTCCTTTTCAAAAAGAAAACATCTTGAGCAGCGAGTCCACTTCTTCTTGTTGCTTAAATTTCCATGTGTGAGCACAATTTCTTTTGCCAATAACCATGAGAAGCGTGCAACTTTGTATGGTATCTGGGTCTTCCAAATATGTTTCCAGGGCTAGTTGGTCGAGTTCTTCGTTGGTTTATCATTTTGTAGGCTACACTAACACTGAATTTTCCACTACTATGTCCTTGCCATCTCAGAGTGTCGTCTCCATTCTGAGTTCCTGGAAAGTGGAAACTATCCAATTGTTTGTAGAACTCAATCATTCTATTCATGACCCATTCATTCAAGTCTCTTCCAAGTATCAGTTCCCAACCTTGATGTGACCACATTTCAGCTATGAATCTCTGTTGGTGATGAGTTAGATATGACAGAATAAATTTTTCAGAGCTCCATTCCTCAGCCAATTATCATTCCAAAAGGAAGTAAGTCTACCATTTAGCACTCTGATAGAGACTTGGTTTTTTAGACCAGGCCATAATACCCTTAGACCTCCAAAGACTAACTCCATAAGTTGAGTTGATTGGTTTAGTGATCCAGTTGTCTTCTATCTCATATATGGCTTTAATCACCATGCTCCATAAACTTTGAGGATCTTGAGAGTACCTCCATAACTACAATTTGAGGGTTTTCCTGTGATTCTTCAAGTTTCTAATACCAATCCACCTTGAGCCTTGCTGAGAATTACCTCTTGCCACTTAACCAGGTGGTAGACCTTTTTTTCTTTTTTACCTTGCCACAGAGAGTTCCTTCTTATGCTGTCCAGCGACTCCCACAGGAATGATAGAAAGGGACATCATATAGGTTGGCAGAGAGTCTAATACAGAATATTGGCACTTCCATCTTGAGAGCTTTTTCTCACATTTCTCCCGGACAATGTTCCATATTCTAGTAGTTCTTCACTTGGCCCCCAGCTGCATGCCTAGATAGTAGTGGGAAGAGTCCCCATCTCTCCCCCCAGGATCAGTGTCAAACACTTCACATTTGATACTTCATTAATTGGGGAAAGATGACTCTTTCTTCAATTAATATGCAGCCCAGAAATGCTTTCAAAGAGAACCATTATAATTCTCAATATTATCAATTGTTCAACTTCTGCATCACAGAAGATCAAGGTGTCATCAACATATTGAAGATGTGTAATCTCCTGATTGTTTTGTTCATTCATGGCTACCTCAAAGCCTTTAATCCAACCATTAAGTTTGGTTGTTTTGGCCATGCTGTTCAAACCTTCCATGGCTATTATGAAAAGAAAGGTAACAGGGGGTCACCCTGTTAGTATCTGAGCAAGAAAGAATCCTTCCAGAGAACCATCAATGATGACTGAGAATCTGACAATAGATATGCAGAATCTCAGCCATTTAATACATCGCACTTTAAATCCCATTTGTTGTAACATGTTTAGTAAGAAGTTCCAGTTCACATGGCCAAACGCTTTCTGCCAGGCCTCTCCTGCTTCTGTCTTGAGTCTACTGCTTCATTGGCTATTAGTATCGCATCCATTATTTGCCTTCCATTTTATGAATGCCATTTGTTGGTAAGCAACCAATTTTTCCATCACCCTCTTCAGCCTCCTAGTCAAGACTTTTGCAATTATCTTGTAAATGTTGCCTATTAGGCTTATAGGTCAGAAGTCTCTTTGTTCGTATTTGACATAGTATTCTTAATGTGTGGATTAAATAGAAGAGCCACGAAGTCAAGAGCGCTTCATAATAGAAATATGTATCTAATAAAACCACTGCAGAGAGATTAAATCTGCTGAGATGTACCATGTATTTCAAAGCTGGCTATTAGATGAGTGGTAAAAATGTAATGTCATGGGTATTCCAGTGCAGCAAAAATCACTGTTTCATTTATTGCTATGGTAAACCCCACTAGCCAGAAGCCAAACAGTGTAATTTTCCCAATTTACTCCCCATTGGTGACCCAAACGCTAAATCTCATGGTTGGAATTGGAAAGCCATTTCCACTAGGCTATCCTTCTCTTTGTCTTGGGAAAATATCACTGCTTAGACTTCTCTTTCTGTAGCAACTTGTTAATGTTTAAACAGAATCCAGTAACCTTGTAATATAAAAGTAGAATATGCAAAGAATCCAAACAGTTAAGATTTTCATCTTTGGCACTTTCTATACACCTCATGCTAAAGTTTAGTATCCCAAACTTCTCAATTGCATTGCCAATCTATTCCACTTAACACACATTTCCCTCCATCAAATATTATGAAATCCAAAACTTAATTTTTTATCTCTAGTGCTCCACCATTTCTAAAAAATTACCAGACCAAATAGTATTTCAAACTCTCAATAGCATTAGAATAACAATGACATACACTTGCAACACACTTAAATCCGTTACAGGTGTGCAGTAAGAGATTTGAGAGGAAACCTGTGTTGGATCCACAACATCTAACCGGTTGCGCTTTCAACATGTTTCTGGCACATGACAGAAACAGTCCCATGATCAGGTGCTTATATTTGGACTACACTGGGTATGTTGCTGTTGTTGTTAGTATGATCAGGTGCTTATACTTGACATGAGAAGGTGACCTCAGACTACCTAAACCAAGTGCTGAATGGTCCATAAGGAATCTGCCCAGTGTCCATTTGATACAATGTTCTTCCTTGCACATATCCAACAATGAAAAACTGACCCAATACCTACAACTACTGGTATTTAGTTGTTTTACATTCATCATACAAATCATAAGAACAAATGCTAGTGTAACACCCTGTATCTCTATGCCAAAGTACGACTAGTCATACGCCAATGAATTTTTTCGAGCTAGAGAGAACATGATAAGTGGCTAAATACATCAAGGAACCATATATGAAGCTATTTGAAGTGTTAAAATAAGGTTAAAGGTCAAGGAGAACCTTAGCACAAAAGATCAAGTTGAAAGGTGCACTACGGTCGTTTGTTTCCAATGATCTCGTACATGGTCCGACTTCAAACGAGTGTATCTCCCAATCTACAAGAAATTAGAGGGTGTTCTACCAATCAAATTAAAGCTCTATGAGTCTTCTTTCCGACAAATCAAACGGTTCATCAATCGGTGTTTGGGGCAAAATGTTATGATCATTTTACTGAAGATTGTAGAGCAGTATGTTGGGCAGATATGCGCTCCGCATAATGTGATATGCAGCCTCATATTCTGATATGAGGGCCACATTTTCAAGCACATATTTGCCCAAAATTTCCCAACATTCTGTTAGGAAGTGTGTTGCATATGCGGCTGCATACCCCAATATGTGGCCAGCATATTGCTCCGCAGATGGGCTCGTCTAGATGTAATAAAACTCAATTCTCACTTCATTTTCTTTCATTTTTGGACGTTCCAAACTTATTTTTCACTCTCCTCTCTTACAAGTCCAACAACATCAAGGTAAGTTATCTCCATGGATTACTTATTTCTTCACCTAATACACAATTCTAACACCATTCCCTCTTCAATCTCTAGCAACATTGTTGGTTTTAATGATGCGACAGCAAAAAGGGATTGAAAATGTCTGTCTCTCTATGATTTTATTAATCACAAGAGGGCTTTAAATAGCCAACTTTAAAGACAAAATCTGCATAATTTAAAATTCAAAACAAACTAAAATACCTCAACAAACTAATTATCTAATAGAAATTTAAAATTCAAATTATCCTAAAATTAAGCAACATATTATACTGAAAATTACTTTAACTTTTTTATGAAATAGGTAACTTTGTATTCACACAAAAGGACTCATCAAGAAACTGATGAGGGGGGATTTACAAACCCCCAGGGGGTGCCATCTTTCTCAAAATCCAAAACAAACTATCAAAAATTTACAATTGGCCAATAAATTCCACTAGACTATCTACTTCCCCCACTAAATCTTTTTTTTTTAAACTGTTAACTTTGTCTATATATGTTAGAATCCGAATCTTACAAGAGTTGTAGCAGCCCCATATTTACAAAGTACTACCTACATCTATGATTCTATGATCCTATGTCTATAATGAGTCTAAAACATCAATGATAGAGACAGGATCATTTAAAAGTAACTGATTACACCAAAAACACAGTAGCAAGATGCAATTAAGCTTAATTTGTCGCATACTGTTCTCTATGCTCTCAAAACACCTAGAATTCCTCTCCTTCCATATTGTCCACCAAATGCTTGTTGGGACTATCCTCCACCTGCCTCTATTCTTGGCCAACAACCCAGCATGTTCCCAGCTTGTTAAGGCCACTGTAATTTTCCCAGGCATGCTCCATGCTATTCAAGCATGCCTATTCCTCTGAGGTTCAAAAACAATCTCCATAGTTGTCCTGTGATTCTACAATGTAGGAATAGATGATTCACAGAAAAAACAAAAGACTTGAGACAAAAGACTCAAGACATCTCATCTTGATTCAACCTTCCCATCAGAACATCTCTCATTCCTTTCCTTTCTTTCCATAGTGTCCACCAGATGCAAGCAGGAATGTTTTTCCACCAATCTTCCTTTGATCAAAATTACTGCAATACCTAAAACAGGGGAGGACTGTTGAATTTTTCTTTTAGTTACTGCAAAAATTCAACACTCCTCCCCTGTTTTAGTTACTGCAATTGAAAAAATGTTTCCCTTGGATTTAAGGACTTTTGAGCTTGGTTTTGAATCTTAATGAACTTTGATCTTGATTTTGTTCTTGAATCTACTTGATCTTGAATCGTTCTTGAACTTGAATGCTTGAAGAGAAATCTGCGACATTGGATCCACGAGCTCTCTTTGGCTTCTTGTTAAAATTCTGGTGTGATTTCTGAATTAGGAGAACTCTATTTAGTGTTGTAGAATAAAGGATTACCATGAAAACAGGTTTCTCTTCGGCCAATCAAACTTAAGTGACATAACGATATTTGATTGATCGGAACACATCACTTGGACATGTAGCACATTTTTATTGGCCTATGATTGGGAAGGAATGTCATGTCATTTTGACACGTGACATGATCCTATTGGTTTGTTTGTGTGACTTGGTATGCCATGTCACTTGACACATGGCACCAAATGTAAGATAAGATGAACTGGGCTTAGCAAAGTGGGTTCATCTAGTGTAGTCCAAATTAATGAATTTGGACTTTAATTAAGTTAATATTTATTAGACTTAAATAATTAACTCAATTATATAAATCCATAATATTTATTTGGACTAATATATTCATGAATTTAATATAATTCAACATCATTTTATAAATTTATATTTAATAAATTTTAAATGATTACAAATGTCCCCTGCTTCAAGGCTTGTCAAGATATTTTATCTTTTGAAGACTAGGCTTGAAGTAGTAATTTAATGTTATGCTATTTAAAAGAAACAAAAATCTTGGATCAAGACATGTAAATTTATAAAATGATTTCAAATTATACTAAATTGATGAATATATAAATATTATGAATTAATATAATTGGGTTAATCATTTAAGTCCAATAAATATGGATTTAATTAAAGTCCAAAATTCATTAATTTGGACATCAATAGATGAGCCCACTTTGCTAAGTCCAATGTCATCTCATCCTAGAGGTCTAGTTTGGTGCCACGTGTCAAATGACATGGCATGCCAAGTCACACAAAGAAGTCAATAGGATCATGTCGCGTGTCAAAATGACATGGCATTCCTATCCCAATCAAAGGCCAATAAAAATGTGTATGTACAAGTAATATGTTCCGACCAATCAAGTATCATCATGTCGCTTAAATCTAATTAACCAAAGGAAAATCTATTTTCATCATAACTCATCTATTCTACAACTATAAATAGGGGTCTTCATAATTCAGAAATCACACCAAAATTCTAACCAGAAGTCAGAGAGAGCTTGTGGATCAACTGCCGCAAATTTCTCTACAAGCTACAAGTTCAAGAATTCAAGACCAAGACTACCATATTCAAGAACAAGCTCAAAAGCCCTTGAATTCAAGTACAAGTCAAGATCAAGATCACAAGATTCAAAAACAAGCTCAAAGGCCCTTGAATTCAAAGAACAAGTCAAGATCAAGATCACAACCACAATATTCAAGAACAAACCCAAAGGCCCTTGAATCTGAAGTACAAGTCAAGTCAAGTTCAAGTCCATCAAGATTCAAGAACAAGCCCAATAGCCCTTGAATCCAAGGTACAAGTCAAGATGAAGTTCAAGATCAAGCTCAAGAGCCCTTGAATTTATATTTAAAAAGACGAATCAGATGATTCATAAAGATTGTAACCCTCATATTTTGAAATCAATAAATACAATTGTTGCGATATTTTTCCATTACTGAATATTATTTTCTCGTCTCGAACTTTTTGTCTACAGAACTCACAGATCACAAAAGATCAAAGAGGCTCTTGATACCATTGTTGGTATTTTTTTTTTAAAAATGGGGCAACAAAAAAGGGTTGAAAATGCCTCTCTATAATTTTATTAATCACAAGAGGACTTTAAATAACCAACTTAAAACACAAAATCTGCATAATTTAAAATTCAAAACAAACTAAATATCTCAACAAATTAGTCTATCGAATAGAAATTTAAAATTCAAATTATCTTAAAACTAAACAACTTATTAAACTAAAAATTATTGCGGTAACTAAAAGTAAAATTCAATTAACATCAAGGAATTACCTCTATGGTTAAGACTTAGATTTTTTAACAACTCTTCTTCCAATAAGGTAATGTTTTTCCTAATCCCTTGCATGGGCTTACTTCAATTCATACTCCTAGTGGTTACTTCAAGGTCAGAACTCATGGGATGGTGCTCGAGCCCCCTTATACGTTTTCAAGATCACATATATACATAAAAAGAACTACACATTTCCAAAAGCTCCTAGACAAGGGATATCTAAATGCATATGTACCCCTCCCCCTCCCTCATACTTGGTGTCCTCACAAGTTATGCATCGCTTCAAGACTCTAAGGTCCTCATAACATGTTCTCTTAGACCAAACCTTGGCAAGCTAGTTGGACCAATATCACACTAGCCCTTACATACACATTTTGCCATGAGATAACAACGATTGCCTTACTAATAATGTCTCTAAAGCCATGAACACTCCATGAATGTGGCCTTCAGTTTTATGTACTTTAGGTAAGAAGATCCCAAGTGTCATCTTTAGCCATGAACTCTCAAGACCAAGGGCCTCGTGATACTCACTCCCACAATATTGTGTCCTCCTGGCATGTGCATACATATTTAAAATTTTAAATGTTAAGATTTACGAAAGCTCTACAAATGTTTTCATGATGTTTCACTATCCATAACATGTCTAAAGCTTACCAATTACCATATGTTTTTCATGATGTTTTAATGGATGTTTTTTCTTTCAATTGAGATTTATAATGATGTTCAAGATTATATTAATGGCCCTAGAGCCATAAATGTTGTTTCCAAAATATCATAGGTTTCTAAGCCCCTTGTTTTTACTTAATGATTTAGACCTACAAGCGAAAAATTGAGAAAAGGGCCAATGAGCCAAGAACATAAAGCAAAGGCCAATGAACCAAGGATTACGGAAAGAGCATGTGAGTCAAAGATGATAATTTAATGAAATGGGCAAAAGGGGTCCAAGCTATATGCTTTATATTTTAGAAGCTCTCTCACAAATTGAACGTTGGCAAAAAGGATTCAATACCCGAAGCTACACATTGTTGGTGTAGGGTATGGTTGCCCAAGAGGCTTGGCAGCTAGATAGTCAAGTCTCCCACATAGTCGGGATAAGAGACTCAAGGATACTGTTATACACATAAGGTCGTCGATCCAAGCGGCAATCATGGTGAAGACGGCTCAATCGATCAGGTGTGGATCGAATGCCATGTCGTACACATGGTGACTACTATGTATTTATGGAAGTCCGTGACTAGGATCTCCCTACAGAAAGATTATATGTATGTTAAAGCTAAAAGTATGTTATCCATTTAAAGATTTTACGTTTATTGATATCGTTTATCATTATGGTTTGCTTAAAGATTTAAAGATATGTTCAAGCTAAGAGTATTGTGTTTATTTACAGCTTTTATGATTTTCGATACCGTTTTCCTTATGCCTATACAATGTTGAATACCATTTTTCATGTTATCTCATATTTACTTTAGCAGGCTATGGTATGTCCAATTCTTCCATATGACTTTCCTCATATCCATTTACAGTGTTATAGTGCCCTATAATATTCTGTTTGCTTTACATTCGAGTACAATTTCATATGTACTTATGTCCCTTCTTACTATGTTGGGGGCGTTGCCTCTCACGATGCCAGTTCAGGTGTTCAGAAAAATAAGTTTACTTGATAGGCATATTAGTTTGTATTCAATTGGAGTTGGTGAGACCCACGTCTTATGTGGGCCAATTTATGTCTATGATGTATTTTAATTTTTTGGGTACGCCGGGGCCATAAGTTTTGAAATCAACTCAATTCGTCTTAAATATGGGTTTATATCTTTTTATATGTTCAGAGGATTTGTTATGTTATTTTATGAAAAGAAGGTTTTAAATTACCTTTACTTCTATATTTCCGCTACTGGATAGAGAGTTGTTCTTATGTGACTCATGCATACTATTCCGCTTTTAGATGTGATGTCATTTAAATGTTTTGTATGAACATGTTCATATAGAAGGGTTCGGTCAGGTTAAGGCACTGGATGTTGGTCTGCCCAGGCCTAGGTTCAGAGCGTGACAGCTAGTGTAAGATTCATGATTGCAAAAGGCTAAGGAAACATATTACTTCTTGGACTCTTGGGATACAGCTTGAGTGTGCATTGAAATTCAATGGCACAGAGTGAGCATTGGAATTTCAGCATGAAAGAATAAATTAGAGTTTTGGTCATCCATAGAAGAAGCTGGCATTAATTCACCAGCAGCATAAAAAGTGCTGATTCACCTGCAATTTATGGTTATCACCAACAACAAGTGGTGCTTGATTCACTCCCAGGAAAAAAACACATTCACGACAGTTGGCGATACAGATACGTTTAGCCGCTGCTATTACATGCACACGTTCACAATGTTCAACTCTTACAGCCTGTAGAAGACATTTTAAAAAGGAAAAATTTTCATCACATATATAGAATTGGACACATAATGGCGAACCAAGTGCAGTCATAAATCAGTTAACAAATAAATGTAGAGAAAACTGTGTTACCTAAAATACCTTAATGCAAAAAATTAAACACCTCAAGCAACTGTTCACTTTGAATATTGAGACTTCAAAATTCAAGGATAATTCAAACAACATGTAGAATTCGAGTAATCAATTTCAAGTACATGACAAGGTTAACCAAATATTAGTTATAAATAATGTGTAGAACTCTAGATACTTCACAAAGATAGTTTTTCATAAATTAAATGCCCTAACAGTATCACACATTGGAATGCACTATAGAAAAAAACCATAGTACTGCTCTTACAGCATAAAGTTAAACGGAATAACTGTGAGAACCAAACAAATAATAACACATGATATACATACATCATATATAGGATATTTACAAGGAGTTGTTTGCAATGCAGGATTAGAGTTACTTAACAAAAACTTTAACAATCTGAATACCAACTTAACAAGGAAAATCTTCCTGAACTCTCACATTCCCTACCTTGCCAACAGCTCCCAAGACAATGGTTGCATCAGAGCATCCATATACTGTAGCATATGTCAGCGGTGCTAAAATGTAAAGGACTGATTCATGGCAATTGACAACCTGAAAGGAAAAAAGGGAAACGTAAGGAGCAAATTTCAATATTGATTTTAGTGTTAAAACCCCTCCTTTTACTAACTTAGATGTCGGCACAAAGCATAAAAGAGAAGTATTTGTTGGGTTACAAAGCCAGAAGTATTAGTCAACAAACAAATAACATTCATTTAAGCAAGGGAAAAAGACAGTAGGGATTTTACCAGTGTAAAAGTCATTTCATGTTTTATTCCACAAATTAGCACACAAACATGAGTTTCTGTTGGGATTTACCAAATACATTAGTGACTGAGTAAGCTACTGACGAAGCACACAAAAGCTGATCAACCAGTTCCATGTAAAAGATGTGTTTTCTTTTCTTAAGAGGTTGGCTTTCAATTGATCAATCAAAGACGCCTCAATTACAAAGTAATTACAGTTGCCGTCTGTTTTGTCCTATTGGATCCATTTCATTCTAAAACAAATTTTGTAGAAATATTTCCAAGGCGTAGGGATTATCTCTTTTTTCAAGAGATAATGAATCAAAATCCCCCCTAAACTATCACATTTTTATTAGTTTCATACTTAAACTATGATTAGCTTATGTTACCCCCATAAACTATAATTTTCAGGTGCTAATCCCCCTCTAAACTATCACATTTTTATTAGTTTCAGACTTGAACTATGCCTAGTTTATGTTACCTCCTTAACTTACTTTTCAGGCGCTAAAGCCCCATGCTTGACATATGGCAAAGTGTGTGGCGTGAGGGGGAGAAAAGCCATCTACGTGGCTTTTACAATGGCTAAGTAAGTCATGGACTAAACAAAATAAAGGAAGGTGACAGAAAAAGAACTTGTGAATATATAAATATGTTCTTCAATCTCTCAAACTTTAGGACTTTTTCGTTAACAATACTTGATTCATACCTTTAAACACAAGATACGATAAAATCAAAAAAACAATAATTGTGAAATCAAACCAAATAAGAACTTGTCTGTTTCAATTTCTCTACAGTCAGAGAGATCTCTAAGCGAAATGGGACAAAAGTGACGTCTTTCATGTTTCTCTTTACATTGTTTCATCTCCCTTTTATCTTTTAATTCCTTTTTATTTTGTTTTCCTTTAGTTTTACTTATTTAGTTAGAATTTATGTTATAACTAAAAGGCAGAATGACCTCGGAGATCCCTGTACTTGGCTTTGTTTGTCACATGGGCCCTTTTACTCGCGTTTTTTTCAACTGAACACTTAAACTTATTAAAACAAATTATTTTGAACCCCTCCGATCACATGTGTTCTCAATCGCGCTGATGTGGATAACCATCACTATCCACATAAGATATAAATTGCCACATCATTTTTTTATTACAAATAATATTTTTTAAAAGAAACCTCAAACTCATCTCCAAAACTCTTTCTTTCTTGATTTCTTTCCATTTTTCTTATCTTCCTATATCTTTAGCTATTTTGCTATTTAGGTTTTACCTTATCATTCTTTTTTTTTCTTTCCTGGTAAATTTTTTTACGTTGAAGAAAAATTAGAGACAAGCAGAACTTTGTTATGGTATTTATTATAAATTTTGTTATTTTGATGGTGGTGAGAAAGTGATTTTCATATTATATTGTTGGCTTCGTATTTTTTCCAATACAACTTACATTTCACTTTGTAAGGTATCTTTCAATCACATATCACTTCTATATTTATTTATTTTGAAATTGGTATCTTTGTGTATTTCTATCTATGATTAAGATCATTCAATACATTGGTTGTACTTGCACCATATTTACATCAAAAGACTCATAAGAAACTGGAGCTATTCTAGTCTTCTATAGGGTGCTTAATACATCTAGAATTTCAACAGTTTCTACCTAGTGAGACTGTCTACACCAAAAACTAAAGAGCAAAATACAATTCATATTCATCTGTTGGATAGAGTTGCTCCTATTTTCAAAACATCTGGAATTCCTCTCTTTCCATATTGTCCACCACATACAAGCTGGAACCATTCTCCATCTTCCTCTATCTCTGACCTCTGACCTCCAAACCTGCTTCTTCCCCAACTTGCTAGAGTTCAGAAATCTTTCCGGGCATTATCCATGGTTATACTTCTGAGTGCCAAGAACATCCTCCATACTTGACCAGTTATTTTGCAGTGGAGGAAAAGATGATTAACTGTCTCTGTAGTTTCCTCACATAGGCAGCATCTGGGACAAATAGTAATCCCTGTTTTCATCAAGGTATCTTGAGTAAGAACTGCTTCTCTTGCCAAAAGCCAGACAAAACATGAAACCTTATATGGTATCTTAGCCTTCCAAATGTGCTTCCAAGGCCATTCTACCATTTGATGATTGGTTTGGTTCATATATTTGTAAGTTGCTTTCACTTTGTAAGCACCACTGCTGTATCCATTCCACCATAATCTGTCAGCCCCTTTTTGTAAGCCTCCAAAAGCTCCTAGCAGATTGAAGAAAGCAATCACCCTACTCACCTCCCAGTCATTAGGCATTCTTCTGAAGATAATATCCCAACCTTGGTTTGACCACTGTTCTGCCATTGTATTATGTTGATGAAGTGCAAGATTGTAGATGTCAGGGAATTTCTCTTGTCAACTCTCAGTCCCTAGCCATATATCCTTCCAGAAAATAGTTTTACTACCATCTGCAACTTTGATGGTGCTTCTGTTTTTCAGCAAAGGCCATAAGACCCTGATAGATCTCCATAAACTAACCCCATAAGGAGTGCTGATCTCCTTTGTCATCCATCTGTCCTCTTCCTCATACTTTGTCTTGATAGCCCTTACCCATAACATTTGGTCTTCTAGTGTGTATCTCCAAAGACATTTTATTTTTAAAGCCTTATTCTGAAACGTCAGATCTCTGAGTCCCAGTCCCACCTTCTTCTTACTCACTGTTAAAGCCTTCCATTTCACCAAGTATAAACCTTTTTCTCCTTATTTCCTTGCCACAAGAAAGATCTTCTTACTCACATATTACTTCTATCACCCTCCTTTATTTCAACCATCTTATTATGATATCATATAAAATATCTTTATCTATCATTGCCATTTTCCTAGGAGACTGAGCATAAATATGTGACTTGTCATGATTGTCTAACATCACTTCACCTTACTATGGGTCCAATCTAAAGTGCATATATTATGTCTTATTGATATATTTTAAACAGTAACTCTTCATAATGCTTCTGCAAAGTACAGTTTTTTGGCTGATGACTTCAGTTGTTTATTTAATAAGCAGAATATCATTTAAAAATAACACGCACCATGGAACCTTATCCTATATACTTGTGGTTAGCTCATTCAAAGCTAGAGTCAGCCGGTTCACTCATTCACAAAGGTAAACAAGTTGGGGCATAAGGCAGATCCCTGGTGTAAATCCACATATTCCTCTGTATCTCTTTTTCATTTTCACACTAGTTACTGCTCCATCATAATATCCTGAAATTTATTTGATTGATATGAGTTCCTTTCTTCTCAAGCACTGAACAAGGTACTTTCCTTAGCTTTCTATTATATGCTTTATCCAGGTCAATTACTACCCAACGAAGACCCCTCCCTATAAACTTCCATCAATATTTTCAGCAAAAATATAACCTCAATTATAGATCTACTCAACTCCGACTTCAATGAGGAATGCCCTATTCAAAAAAAAAATATAGATCTACTAAGCATAAATACAATTGATCCTTTTTCACCTTCACAATACCTCCAAATCTATGGTTTATCACTCTTCCCCATCATTTTATCATGACCCTAGGTTTGATACCATAATAGTGTTCAAAACCTTGAATGTCTCATTTCTTTTAATCTTATATATTAGAATGAAGGATACCCTACTCATTTCATATAACATTGAATAGCTTGGTTAACCTTAACCATACTACTCCAACCTCTCCAAAGCACTTCCAAAAATTATATAGGAAGGTCATTGTAGACGGGGATTTGAGGGAGCAAGTGGTGGAGGTTAGGAGGATCAATGATAGACTGATGACGATTAAGCTAGTCATTGGAGGATGTACTTGGAGTGTTATTAGTGCTTATGCTACTCAAGTGAGATTGGACGAGGAGGCCAAAAAGCTCTTTTATGAGGAATTGGATGAGGTAGTTAGAGGTATTCCGAATACCGAGAAGATTGTCATTGGTGGAGATTTTAATGGACACATCGGGGCAACTTCTAGTGGCTTTGATGATGTTCATGGAGGCTTTGGTTTTGGGGAGAGAAATGGAGGTGGAACTTCGCTTCTAGACTTTGCTAAGGCCTTTGAGTTGGTGATTGCTACCTCGTGCTTTCCGAAGAAGGAGAACCACTAGGCTACCTTTCGTAGCACGGTAGCTAAGACTCAGATAGATTACTTACTCCTTAGGAAGGGGGATAGAGGTCTCTTTAAGGACTGCAA
This sequence comes from Solanum verrucosum, assembly GCF_900185275.1. Taxonomy (NCBI): domain Eukaryota; kingdom Viridiplantae; phylum Streptophyta; class Magnoliopsida; order Solanales; family Solanaceae; genus Solanum; species Solanum verrucosum. The sequence goes on from NW_026020157.1 coordinate 1,551,291, forward strand.
GGTCATCCCAAGTGAAAACCTCACTACCCAACACAAGTTTTTGGTGGTGGACCTGAAAATTAAGAGGGTTAGGAGGAAGAAGATGGTACCTGATCGACCGAGGATTAAATGGGGAGGGTTGACCCCTGCCCTTTCGCGGGAGATGGGTGAGGAGTTGATGGGGATGGGGGCTTGGAGTGGTAACGGGGATGCGGACACCATGTGGAATAAAGCAGCTAGTTGCATTAGGGAAGTTGCTTCTAAGGTGTTAGGGGTTTCAAGGGGTAAATTTGGAGGCCATAAAGGAGACTGGTGGTGGAATGGGGAAGTCCAAGGCAAAGCGGAAGCGAAGAAGGCTGCACACACAAAATTGGCGGAGTGTGTAGACGAGGAGGAGAAGCGGACGCTTAAGAAAGTCTATAAGACGACAAAGACAGAAGCTAAGTTAGTTGTTACGAAGGCGAAGACGGCAGCTTTCGAACGCTTGTATGTCGAGCTGGGGACAAAGGCGGGGTTAAGAAGTTGTATAGGCTCGCAAAAGCAAGAGAGAGGAAGGCGAGCGACTTGGACCAAGTGAAGTGTATCAAAGATGAGGAAGGCAAAATATTGGTGGAAGAGACCTCCATCAAGCAAAGATGGCGAAGCTACTTTCACAAACTTTTAAATGAAAAAGGGGAAGCAGACATTGTATTGGGTGATTTGGCGCACTCTGAAAGACTTTGGGATTTTGGGTACTGTAGGTGCGTTAGGACCGAGGAAGTTTTACGGGCTATTAGTAGGATGAGCAGGGGAAGAGCGACCGGACCCGATGAGATTCCTGTAGAATTTTGGAAGAGCATGGACAAGGCAGGCATAAAGTGGTTAACTGGGCTGTTTAATGTTATCCTTAAGACAGCAAAGATGCCGGATGAATGGAGGTGGAGTACAATGGTTCCGTTGTATAAAAACAAGGGTGATATCCAAAACTATAACAACTACAGGGGTATCAAATTGTTGAGCCATACTATGAAGATTTGGGAGAGAGTGGTGGAGATGAGGGTGAGAAGAGGGGTGTCCATCTCGGAGAACCAGTTTGGATTCATGCCGGGATGCTCGACTACCGAAGCCATCCATCTTATGCGTAGACTGGTAGAAAAATATAGAGAAAGGAAGAGCGACCTACATATGGTGTTCATTGACCTTGAAAAGGCCTATGACAAAGTACCGAGGAATGTCCTCTGGAGGTGCTTGGAGTCTAAAGGGGTCCCGATGATTTATATTAGGGCGATAAAGGACATGTACGGTGGAGCCAAGACTCGGGTTAGAACAGTTGGAGGAGACTCAGAACACTTCCCAGTTGAGATGGGGCAGCACCAAGGATCAGTCCTAAGCCCTTTCCTTTTTGCTTTGGTGATGGATGAGCTGACGCGGTCTATTCAGGAGAAGGTCCCATGGTGTATGTTATTTGCGGATGACATAGTACTGATTGATGAGACGCGGGATAGAGTTAATGCGCGGTTGGAGGTGTGGAGACAAACGCTGGAGTCCAAAGGTTTCAGGTTGAGTAGGACCAAAACAGAATATTTGGGGTGCAAATTCAATGATGTGTTGGATGAGACAGATGTGGAAGTGAGACTTGACGCACAGATCATTCCTAAGAAGGAAAGTTTTAAGTATCTTGGGGCTGTAATCCAATGGAGTGGTGACATCGACGATGATGTCACACATCGCATTGGGTTGCGTGGATGAAATGGAGGCTTGCCTCTGGAGTACTGTGTGATAAGAAAATTCCACCAAAACTTAAAGGTAAGTTCTACAGAGTGGTAGTTAGACCGGCCTTGTTGTATGGAGCGGAGTGTTGGCCAGTCAAGAACGCACATGTCCAAAAAATGCATGTTGCGGAGATGAGGATGTTGAGATGGACGTGTGGGCACACTAGGAGCGACAAGATTAGGAATGAGGTTATCCGGGAGAAGGTGGGAGTGGCCTCTGTGGTGGACAAGCTGAGGGAAGCGAGACTGAGATGGTTTGGACATGTGAAGAGACGGAGCGCAGACGCCCCAGTGAGGAGGTGCGAGGAAATGGTGGTAGAGGGTACGCGGAGGGGTAGAGGTAGGCCCAAGAAGTATTGGGAAGAGGTGATTAGACAAGACTTGGCTAGGCTTCACATTACCGAGGACATGACTCTAGATAGGAAGGAGTGGAGGTCGCGTATTAAGGTGGAAGGTTAGTAGGGTTAGCGTGTTGTCGTCCCTCGCGAGGGTATGGGTTGTTAGCGTTTGGAGTAGTCCTAGCCGTATTGCTGTTTACTGCGTTTCACTCCTCGCATTACTTTCTTGATGTTATTGTATCATTTGTTGATTATACACTATCTTTTGGATTGGTTGTTATGTTTTATATATAGCTCTCCTGTCACTTAGATTTGATGTTCTTGAGTTGAGGGTCTCCCGGAAACAGCCTCTCTACCTCCACGAGGTAGTGGTAAGGTCTGCGTACACTCTACCCTCCCCAAACCCCACCTAGTGGGATTTCACTGGGTATGTTGTTGTTGTTTGTTGTTGTCATCTACAGCACCGGTTCTTTTAACCATTTTCAAGGCATCGCTACTTAATTTTGACCTAATTTAACATGTGGCCCTACTGGTTTTTGACTATCACAATAAAAATATATAAAGTTATCTCCCCAACCTCCCAAAAATCAATGCCCATGCCCTCAAGATTAGAAACCCTTTTTCAACCAAACTTTCTACTATGTCTACCTCTTTTCATCATTTCCTGCTTAGAATTCCCTCACGAAATACAAAATTATAAGAGTCTGAGTCTACTATATAGTGCTCTCATGTTAGGAGTCAAAATGTGCTAGCTTAATCTATAGGGCCTCGTACTAGACATCCCTCTAAGACTACTACACCATCATATCACTATAATCAAAAGAACTCAAGCTCTAATCAAGAAGTACTAGACTCCTAGTGTCATGGTCTGCGACTCTATCAATCACAATTGTGAGAAATATATACGAAAAATATTATTGAATTGTGTATCTAAATAGTTACATTGAGACCCTATTTATAGACACTACATTGGAATCCTTTTCCAACTAGGATTCCTATTCTTATTCCTATTCCTATTCCTATTCCTATTCCTATTCCTATTTCTATTCTAAGTAGGAAATACTTATTTCTATTCCAACACTCCCCCTCAAGCTGGTGCATACAAATCATATGTACCTAGCTTGTTATAGATGTAATTAATACGAGGACATGTGCGGGACTTGGTGAAGATATCTGCAAGCTGATCATTTGACTTCACAAATTTCGTAACAATATCTCCCGAGAGTATCTTTTCTCTGACAAAGTGACAGTCAATCTCAATGTGCTTAGTCCTTTCATGAAACACTGGATTTGATGCGATATGAAGAGCCGCTTGATTATCACACACAAATTCCATCTGATCAACTTTGCCAAATTTTAGTTCTCCCAGCAATTGTTTGATCCAAACTAGCTCACAAGTTGCTGTCGCCATTGCTCGATATTCTGATTCTGCACTAGATCGAGCAACCACATTATGTTTCTTACTCTTCCACGACACCAAATTACCTCCTACTAAAACACAATATCCGGATGTCGAACGTCTGTCAGAGGGTGATCCTGCCCAATCAGCGTCTATATATCCAATGATATGCTCATGGCCTTGATCCTCAAAGAGTAGTCCTTTACCGGGAGCTGACTTTATATATCGCAGAATACGAACAACTGCTTCCCAATGACTATCACAAGGGGAAGTCATAAACTGACTTACAACACTCATAAGAAAAGAGATGTCAGGTCTAGTCACTGTGAGATAATTCAACTTTCCAACAAGCCGTCTATACCTTTCAGGATTACTAAGTGGCTCCCCCTGTCCTGGAAGGAGTTTAACATTCGGATCCATAGGAGTGTCAACAGGTCTACATCCCTTCATTCCTGTCTCCTCAAGAATGTCTAAGGCATACTTGCGTTGAGAAATAACAATACCTGATCTAGACTGAGCAACCTCAATACCTAGAAAATACTTCAATCTGCCAAGGTCTTTAGTTTGGAAGTGCTTAAAGAGATGTTGCTTCAAATCGGTGATACCATCTTGATCATTACCGGTGATAACAATATCATCAACGTAAACAACCAAATAGATACATCGACTTGGTGCAGAATGCCGATAAAACACAGAGTGATCAGCTCCACTACAAGTCATGCCAAACTCCTGAATTACTGTGCTGAACTTCCTGAACCAAGCTCGAGGAGACTGTTTTAGACCATAGAGTGACCTGCGCAATCGACATACAAGGCTACTAGACTCCCCCTGAGCAACAAAACCAGGTGGTTGCTCCATATAGACCTCTTCCTCAAGATCACCATGCAAAAAAGCATTCTTAATGTCCAACTGATAAAGAGGCCAATGACGAACGGCAGCCATAGATAGAAAAAGACGAACAGATGCAATCTTAGCCACAGGAGCGAAAGTGTCACTATAATCTAGCCCAAATATCTGAGTATACCCTTTGGCAACAAGGCGAGCCTTAAGTCGATCAACCTGACCGTCTGGACCAATTTTGACTGCATAAACCCAACGACAACCAACAGTAGATTTACATGCAGGAAGGGAGACAAGCTCCCAAGTACCACTCTTATGTAAAGCAGACATCTCATCAACCATAGCCTGCCTCCATCCAGAATGAGAAAGTGCTTCACCTGTAGTCTTAGGAATGGAAATAGAGGACAAAGATGACACAAATGCATAATGGGGTGATGATAGACGATGATAACTTAAGAAGGTATAATGTGGGTTAGTATTTCGAGTGGATCGTATACCTTTTTTGAAGTGCAAACGATTGGCTAGGAGGAGGCAAGTCCGCAGTAGGAGCAGGGTCCGGCACATGACATGAATCATCTGGGACTAGGGTTGGACGTGAACGGCGATGATAAGTTAGTAGTGGTGGCACTACAACTGGAGATGTAGAAGTAACCGTAGATTCCTCAAAGGTTGGCACAGGTAAAACCTGAGGTATGGGTAAGACCATAGAGACATCAGGATGATCAGAAGATGTATAGTAAGGCTGAGACTCAAAAAATGTAACATCAGCGGACATAAGGTATCGATGAAGATCATGTGAATAACAACGATACCCTTTTTGGACTCGAGAGTAACCAAGAAAGACACATTTGAGGGCACGAGGAGCTAATTTATCTTTTCCTGGGGCTAAGTTATGAACAAAGCATGTGCTCCCAAAGACACGAGGAGGGATAGGATAGAGATGTGACTGAGGAAACAATATGGAATGGGGAACCTGATTCTGAATAGAAGAAGAGGGCATTCTATTTATCAAATAACAAGACATAAGAACTGCATCTCCCCAAAAACGCCGTGGAACATTGGATTCAAGGAGAAGAGTACGAGCGGTCTCAATAAGATGCCGATTTTTTCTTTCAGCTACACCGTTTTGTTGAGGGGTGTATGGACAAGTAGTCTGGTGAATAATGCCTTGGTGAGTCATAAACTCCTAAAATTGGGAGGATAAGTATTCTAAGGCATTATCACTACGAAAAGTACGAATAGAAACACCAAACTGATTTTGTATTTCAGCAAAGAAACTTTTGAAAATAGAAAATAACTCAGAACGATCTTTCATTAAGAAAACCCAAGTACATTTTGAATAATCATCAATGAAACTAACAAAATAACGAAATCCTAAGGTGGAACTGACTCTACTAGGACCCCAAATATCAGAATGAACTAATGAAAAAATAGACTCTGAACGACCCGCAGTACTACGAGAAAACGTAGCACGAGTGTGTTTCCCAAGTTGACACAACTCACAATCTAATGTGGATATTTTAGACAAACTAGACACCATCTTCTGCAGTTTGGATAGACTCGAATGTCCCAAACGTTTGTGAATTAGATCTAGGGAATCTGTAACGGAGCATGCTGCTAAGGAATTTGAAGAGGTAAGATAGTAAAGGCCTTGTGATTCATGTCCTGTTCCAATCATTTGTCCCGTACTGTGGTCCTGCATGAGAAAAAAATCATCGAAAAAAGTTATGCTACAATGTAGGGCTTTCGTCAAACGACTAACAAATGCTAGGTTAAAAGGAGAACCAGGGACATAAAGAACAGAGTCTAGGGTGACAGAAGATAGGGGTTTGGCTTTTCCAACCCCTTTTGGTTTTGTTTGGATCCCATTGGCTAAAATAATAGCTGGAAGAGATTGTGAATAAACAATATCGGATAAAAGTGATTTATTACCAGAGATATGATCAGAAGCCCCAGAGTCCATGACCCATGTTCCAAGAGTACTAGATTGCGACACACAAGCAAAAGAATTACCCGCAACAGAGACATCAGGTTGTGCAACCAAAACTACTTGTGGAGACGTTTGCTTATTTGCACGATATTGAAGGAACTCATCATATTCTGTCTGAGCAATATGAGCATTATTGGATGGTTGATTAGGTTGAGCACCATCTACTACTGGTGGAGATGTCTGTTTACTTGCGCGATTTCGAAGGAACTCATTATATTCCTTTAGAACAATAGGATCATTACTGGGTGGTGGACCATGCAAAATATAACATATATCACGAGTGTGTCCAGGCTTATGACAATGACTACACTTGAATCGAGGTTTCCCAAAACGCCCTCCCCCTCGTCGATTCTCCATAGATTGATATGTACGCTTTTCAAAGGTTTGAGATGCGAGAATAGATGAGTCAACAGTGGGTGATGAAACTACCTTGTGACTGGGAGGTGCCGCAAGACGAAGGAGACGAGAGAATAATTCATCGATTGTAGGAACTGTAGGGCTAGCTAAAATCTGATCACGTACAGAATCATGATCAGGAGGAAGTCCAGCAAGAGTAAGAACTAGAAACAATGTTTGTCTGTGTTCTTGTTGTTTTTCCACATTCGTAGTAACTGGCATCAATGTGTCAAATTCCTCCATGACTGCCTGTACCTGTCCCAAGTAAGTAGACATATCGGATTCTTGTTTCTTTCAGTTGGTCAATCGAGATATCACATCATAGAATCGAGATATGTCATTAGTGTATAAAGCACGAGCCTTTTCCCAAACTGTATAACACGTCTGGAATGGGCGAAACAAGGGCATCAACTTGGAATCAATAGAACGCCATAGGAGACTACATAATTGAGCATCTACTTTCTCCCATTGTGCTTTGGCTTTTGCATCTTCCTCACTAGTCTTTGCCTTTACATCTACCCCATAAGCCTTGTTCGGTAAGTGATCTTGGACACCTTGACCCTTGCACCATAGCTCAACCGAGGAAGCCCAAGATAAATAGTTTGAACTTCCCAATAAAAGTTCTGAAGTGATTATAGGGCTAGAACTTCCAATCCCCATATTTTTGGAACCAAAAACATCACACCCAAAAGACATTATGCTAAATTTGTCTTGGAAACAATGAAAAAAAACTTGATTATTGAGATTTGATTGTCAGAAAATTCAAATCTCGAAGAAAAGTCAACGGAAACTGCCTGGAAATAGCTTGAACCCTAATTCCGGCGATCAGATCTGGTCAAAAATAGTATGGGCCTGGTCGGAATGGCTGGACGACCCCAATTGTCAAAAAAAATCTCAAAAAATATGATCAGAAAAGCCCTCAAGCGCCGGCGCGTGAGACAGATCTCGCCGGAAACTACCACCTTCGATTGGCGCGTGAGAGCGCGTGGGGTGATGTTTTCCGGTGGTTTTGGCTGGGGTTTGGTCGCGGGGGCTTTCCGAGCCTTGTGGTGGTGTTGGTTTTCGCACAACACCCACAGAAAGAAAAAAGAATAACAAAATCAGACCCAACAGTCACCGGAAATTGACATAGACATACGGTGAGTTGTTTGTTCTCACCTTCCACCAGTATGTGCACCTTCTTCGTGGATTCTGTCGTCCACCTATTGTTCCTTACTGCGTCCTTAAAGGATACTCCCAGTGCCTTCCCTTTGTTAAATTGTGTTTCCTGCTCTGTTGTAGGCTCATAGGTGAATTTTGCTATTTTATGAGCGATGTTTCCCCAACCCGTGTTGTAAGATGATTTCAGTGTAATGATGACTGCTTTGTTTTGTCCTTGAATAGCAATAAAACTGATATATCTGCCCTTTTCGTTGTATTTAAGGTGCAAAAGAAATTCGAGTACAAGTCCTTTACTTTCCATCTTTTGACCGAGTCCCCTTTGACCTTCGACGCCTCAATAAATACTGAAATCAGCCATCTCAGGACTTTAATGCTAATCTTCGCTCTTCTCACTAAATTCCTGCTACGTTCAGTCCACTCGTACCAGGTTTCTGCTCCTTCTTTACATCTGGTGATTTCATAAGACTTGAAACCTGCGTTATAAAAGATGGTGTTTTCCCCCATTGATAAGATTCCGGCCAAAGTTGCCGGAAAAGCCCCCAAATGTGTGATAAAAGTACAACTTTATGTTGAAAGTTGGCTAACCTCGAAAATCGTGTCTGAGAGCATTTTTTAAAATTATTTACGAAACTAGATGTTTAGAAGTTTAGAAAATATATTGTCGGAATAAATGAAGATGACCGGAGATAAAACCCATCAACCTTGTTTCCTCTGTTAAATCTTACCCCAAATTCATCAATCTCTCGGACTACAACTTAAATATGACTATAAATCACCTCTTATTTGGCTATTTTTTGTGCCCGTACCAATTCTAGTGTGGCTACAGGTGAATTGGTCATTATCTTATGTGATAACAACGCCTATTTGGTAAAGGGGATAGATGGGAAGCTTTGTGGACAATGCTGTTTTACGGGCTAATCGTCGGTAGTCAGTTGCATATTTTGGTGATGATATTGCAGGGTTAAGTGGTAGAATTTTCTCCGATCATCTCCACTTATTCCGGCAATATATTTTCAACAATCAATTAAATTTTTCAATTTTCACAAGTAATAAAGGTGACACTACTAAGTACAGATTTTCTCCGATCATCTTCATTTATTCTGGAGGATTTGCGAATAAATGCTGGGCTGGGCCACCTCGAATGGTGTGAGCCGCATGCGGGGAGACCTGCACGTACGGTTTTTAGGGGGATCTGGTCGGAACATCAAAAATAATGGAAAGGCGAATACATGTACATGATGTAACGACATATTCCAAAATACGTGATCCGATTTGATATGTGGTTGCACATTTCCATTATGTACTTTCTATGGGAGCCGTTTTTGCTTTATTTGCTTCGAAAGGCACCGGCTACCTTCTTACTGACAGCACAGCTAGATGCTGGCACTCAATTAGTAGCGCTGTCTTTTCATTGTCCGCCTCCGCCCGAACAGATACGCACTAACCCACCTGAAATAAGGTAAAAGCCTTCTTTCCAACCCTTTGTACGAGACTCCTTTCTTCGAATACAAAACGAGCAGCCGAAAACGGCTGTCCCTATTGTATTTTAGATGGAGTCATCTACAGGGCTAAGAATCTTACCTTTACTTAGAGAGGGGTAGCGGTACCACGCTCTTCCGTGCTCGTACTTGGCACCTTCCCTTATTCTCCTTCCTTTCCTTTTAGATCTGAGGTAGTACTAATTAATGCTTGAATTGCTCCTATTAGAAATAGGGCTACTCTTGGGTACGTTCAAGCAACCCTTCCTATATATAAGAATAAGAAATTTCTTTCTATTTTCTATTATTATATAATAGAAACTATAAGAAAAATGGAAAGATTCGCTTTCTTTTAACCGGCTCCTTCTTCTTTGTCAACGCTACTAAGGACCTATAGGTTTGCCTACTTTACTTATTAAAGATAATGAGAATGGGTTATTCAAACAAAAAGGAAAAGTTCCCACGGGTTAGATGCTTAGCTTAAGATGGAAGTCCAAAGCTTAATAAGGCGGAAGGCGAAGCCGAGGCAAGTGCAAGGGTTGACAGAGAAGAATTCAATCTCCCCTATTTGTTCCATTCTCAATGGTTGGTCGGTTGGCCAGGATTGGTCAAGTGCGAGTTGTAACCGAAGTAGATCAAGAGAAGGGACGATGCCCAGACGACAGATTTGACCCAATGTCAAACTGGCCAAAGGCTCAGAATGAGACGAGTCGAACCCTGAACCTCTTTGCGAATTCACAGCTGAACCTTGATGGGAAATCATAGATTTCTGATAGGAAAGAAAAAGCCCAATTACAAAAAAAAAAATCATATACACGAGCGTCCTCCTACATTGTCCCCTAGTACAGCATACTTAAGAAAGCGGTTTCCAGGGTCAACCTGTTTAACTGCATGCCAGACCACTAAGTGATGAGACCGTGCAAACAAAGGCCCCATTCGGGGTTTTTGTCCAGTACCTCTCGCTTCCCAGAAAAGAAATCCATAAAGTCCTCGGTAGGATTGGCAGCATCCCCCCTCAAGGCACGATTCCGAGAAAGAATCTCTTGAAAGAGAAAAAAACATTCGTGTTTTCTCTCCCTGATTTGCAGATCTCTGTTCTCGAAACACAGTAACCTGTAATACTATACAAGGGCTTTCCACCTTCATTTGGTCGTGCTGCTATGATGTAACGTGCAGTCGTCCCAAGGCAGCAGGATGTATGGTATAGGGCCCCCAATTTTATCTCCCTTAAAGTCCTTTATGGATTTCAAGTCGGGAATAGAGCTGTGGCTTATTCGGCGCTATATCACAATGCATTCTCGGGCATAGCTGTTCACGAAAGGTGGCATGGGACATCTGTCAGCGGCGGGAGTCTTACATCCGAGCGAGAGGTCAGACCAATCCCATTCATCCTTCTTATTCTTAAACCACTTCCCGTTCAGTTGCTGAAAGATAGAGATCAGGCTTTCTAAATGAGATTGAGTTCCACGAATATGCAGGCTAGAAAGATGCTATTTGCTGCTATTCTATCTATTTGTGCATCAAGTTCGAAGAAGATCTCAATTTATAATGAAGAAATGATAGTAGCTCTATGTTTTATAGGCTTTATCATATTCAGTCAGAAGAGTTTAGGTAATACTTTCAAAGTGACCCTCGACGGGAGAATCCAGGCTATTCAGGAAGAATCGCAGCAATTCCCCAATCCTAACGAAGTGGGAGAACTAAAAGACTGACCCATTCGGTGACTTTCGCGGTCGCCCTCACTAAACCAACTTGAATCTGAACTACGATTCAGATCAAGTCTTACCGAAATAGGATTTCCTTTTCGTGCCATATGCGCTTAGACTTTACTTTTTCCCCCTTTTTCGCACTAAAAGCAAAGCAACAATAAGGAATGGAATGGGAGAAGCTATAGTGCAGATCACTTTTCACTTTCTCGTCAGTCCAGACCTCACACAAAAAGATTTGTCTAAGCAATCTCTTTGAGATTTTCAATAAGTCAATACCAAGATTTGCTTTCTGCGCCTACTGATGTGATGATAATTCAGAAGCTTTTTTGCAAAGAAGAAGGGCCCTGTTCCTATGGGTTCACGTGCTAAGGCTCCACTAAAAAATGCTCTTTTTCAAGAGAGAGGTTTAAGGCGCATTAATCACGCCTTGAAGGAGGGAAGTAGTGGAGTAGGAGAGGTAAAGATGGATGGGAATAGATAAGTAAGAGAGAGGCTTTCCGTAAAAGGAGCTATAAGATGCTGACCGAGTTTATCGATCGTTTAGCTCACGTAGTTCGCAAAGATCCTTCTATTCATACCATCTACTTCCAAAATACGGACTATATAAGAAAAATGGGGAGGGAATGAGAAGAAAGCCTATTTGCAGGCAAAAGCCCGCCCGCCCGGTTTTTGAGACCCTTTCTGATTCCCTCACCCAATCTCATGAGAAGCAAGCCCAGCAGGCCCTGCCTTAACCTGTCCTCAGACAGCCAGCCCTCACCAGGCTGCTGGCATTGCTAAATGCTCCGCCACGAAGCAAGCTTTCCCGAATACTGCGGAAGTGGCTTTCGCCACATCGCGTATAAGGGGAATCGAACCCCCTCTGCTGCTGGCGGGCAGATGTATAATGTACTACTTCGATCCAGCAACTTCTTAGGAGTAGGTTTTGGCTTGCCCCTCTCCTTACAGTCAAGTGGTTGAACGCCCTTTTCTTCTTATTAGTCAGATAGGTTTGGAACCCTTTCCCCTTTTAATATAATAATAAGGTAAGCTTCCAAAGCTCCTTTCTTCAGCTGGGGCTACCCCTACCCTAAGATAAGACGGTTCCCGCCCTCAGGTCAGGGAATAGAGCTAACTGCATCGGAAAAAATAGCAATTCCTAGTCCGAATCCTGGACCTGGTTCACGCTTGAATCGATCTGCATTCTATATAAGGAGTTGATTTGCATCCTTGTCTGGCAGTTAGCTAAGCGAGAAGCTGTGATCGAGGAAGCCACGCCCAGTAGTGACGCTTCTGCCTTTCCACTTTCCACGAGTAAAAAAATGTAACGATAGCTAATAGAACCGGCTCCTGGTGCAACAGCAAACACCATTTTAACTTGGGGGGGGTGGCGATTTAGTGGCAGTGGGTGGCAAGGTGGCTTTGTTGCCTATTCCATTAGGAACCGCTGATTTCTTGGTACATCACATTCATGCATTTACGATTCATGTGACGATATTGATACTCTTGAAAGGTGTGCTATTTGCTCGCAGTTCTCGTTTGATACCGGATAAAGCAAATCTTGGTTTTCGTTTTCCTTGTGATGGACCTGGAAGAGGGGGTACATGTCAAGTATCGGCTTGGGATCATGTCTTCTTAGGACTATTCTGGATGTACAATTCAATTTCGATAGTAATATTCCATTTCAGTTGGAAAGCCGCGAGCAATCTACGTTTGTGATCTCGTATATTTCGCTTCTCCGACATCTTACTGAGTTTCCCCCTCATCTTTTTTGCTTCGGGATCGAGGTCTCATTCCCCCTCAGCGACGGAGACATCGTAAATTGGTCCGCAGGCATCGCGATAAGTCCTCTGTCCTACTACAGGTGCTGCGACAACCTTTACCAAGTCCGAACGATTGTCGACCACCAGATCTGCTGGTCTGCAATATTCACCCCGGCCACCAACAGTCGATTTATTAGACTGCTCCCCTTAATTAAATCCCAGGCCTGCCAAAGACTGCCCACTTACAAAATTGGCCTAAGCCTATGCCAATGGACTCATGACATCCATGCACTGAGTCGTCAAATGACGCACGTTAAGAAGACCCAAGCCTACATGCACGGGCCCATCCCACAAAGTCCTACAAATGAAGACTCGGGCCTGTCAAGCCTGCTTTCCTCGATCCAAGCCCGGTGAAAAAAAAAGCATAAGAAGAGTCCGATAATGGCCGGTCTTTAAAGGCCCTTAAGAAAGAGGCTTAAGTCATCGATTCCAATCCGATAACGCTTTTCTTTTTATTGGTATGTTGCTCCGCGAGCAAGGAGCGAGCTAAGTAAATCTTACCTGAAAATGAGTGAGATTCGATTCTTTTTCCTTTGTCCTTTTTGTTTTGTCATTTTCTTTTCTCTATGATCCCAATTATTATATAATAGAAACTATAAGAATCCCAAAACATCACATAATACGTATCATTACATTAGAGTCTCAATTTTTTTTCTATTTCTAAACAACTATCGTTTGTGAATGTAGGTTGTGTCGGGGATATACTATGGCTAGTAAGTCATTTCGTTTGCATTTTATTCAACGAGAAAACAATCCCAAGGGAAGCTTCTCGCTAGTGCTTTGCCCCCCACTGAACATTGCGTTGCTATGGTCAATAAACAGCCTTAAAGTGGTTCCGAATGACCTTGAGGAGGCCCCGGCGCAGCACCTTTCTCGCTCGAAGGATCTATGAAAAGAACGTCCCACTACGAATTCCTATCCCATTAATAAAGTACAGATAAATAATATATTCCAAGTCTGACTTTTAAAGCATACACATTGAAAAAAACCTTTGGCTTTGGACTTTCTGCTTTGATAGATCTTTCCTCTCAAAATAGGTTTTACCTAACCCACTATGTCCTTTGTTTAATACCCATTTTCAGGAGCGGGAATCTTGAATTGAAAACCCTTTCTTCTGCCCTCGCCACTTCTTTCGCTGACCCTATCCACCTCCTTTGCGGAATACCAGAAAAAGAGAGCCTTTCTTGCTTGTTTAGTAAAGTCTCGTTTTTGATAGGAGTAGGTGCTTGCTAGGGCAGGGCACTTTTCATTCTTCATTCGAAACTAACAAGTGTCAGGTCGGGGATTTCTGCCTTGTTATCAAAAAGGGAGTTGGGTAAAGCAAACTCTCTCCTTGGAGGAGCACGGGTTTAGTCAAGTAGAACCGGGTTGCGCTGCTTGATGCTCCGATCGAAAACAAATCAGTGGGGCCATGCCGGTACGACTGAATATGCGTTAGAAAGGTCAATTCCTCCCCTACGACACCAAAAAAACCGGGCCGAACTTCTAAACCACCCGCTTCCATAGAACAATATCGTGGCAACGTAGACCTAAGTGGTCATATTGGATCCTTGGGAACCATCACAAGTACGGCCGGCCTATATATATTTGAACGAAAATGCCGTGTCATCCAGCGGAGCCTAGAAGAAGGTGACTCGCGCAGACAGCTGACTCCTTTTCAATAGAAAAGAATAGCCAAACCAACCCAGCTGGCTGGTCAATCTCAGAGATCTTATCGGCCGGCAAACCGGAGACAGACGACCACGATCCCGGCCGCAACTAAGATCAGAGGGATAAATTTTCCCGTTATCGAAACAAACATTTTATTTCCAGGGTTCCTCACTTGTTTTTTACTTTCTTTTTTACGAAAAAAAATTCTGGACGACCGGAGCGGAAAACCTCTCCCGACAATTGGAGAAGGAGAAAGCCATTCCTACGGGCCTGGAACTGTGATGAATGAAGTAAGAGGCGTCTGAGTAAACAGAAGTGAGATCTTCCTATTGATACTAGCACTAGTGGGACTGGCTCCCGGGGAAAGGGAATTACACTAGATCTTGGCAATGGCACTCCAACAAGCTCGGCAGGGAGAGAAAGAAGAGAAGGAGAAGAGGAAGTACGACGAAAAGGGTATGAAATAGGTTGCTTGTAGCGATTGCGATTGCTTATTTGGTTGGGATTACCAGCCTGACCAAAGAATAAGATAAAAAGAAGTCCTCCAAGGCCTGTTAGAGCTCTCTTCAACCTGCTCATGGCTAGATCGATCGGTTTCGGGTCAAATAGGAAGAACTAGAAGATTCCACATGTGACACTATTAAGTACAAATTTCTGATAAAAATTAGTTGTCGGAAAAAGTTGATACTCTGTTGATCTTCAGTTCATTTTATTCCTTTTGTCAAGTCTTAACTTTTTATTTTATTTGTTGACATGTAATTTGTAGCTGATCTTATTTGCCATGTCATCAGTTGGGGTAGTTTTTATTTCACAAATGAGAAAATGACATGTAATAAATAATTTTTTAAAGCATAAAATAAAAAGAAGTTGTTAGTTTCAAGGGTATAAGTGAGCCAAAAAGATGAGTGGAGGGGCATTTTTAGCAAAATAGGTGAATGCAGGGGGGTATTTTTAGGCCTTTTCCTATAGCTTAAGGGTATTTTTGGCCCTTTTCCGTTATTTAAAAAATCCAAGGCATTAAGATCAATATATCAAAAACCTTACGGATAAAGACTAAGAAAAGATACTCAACTTACCAACAAAATACCGTCTTGTAGATAACTTAATCATGCAACTTATAACTTTGACAACGAGAACATCAGAAATTTAGTTAATATACCTTCACAGAAGAGCCTTTAAGATCATTTGGCTTCCGTACATATGATGTTTTAGAGATTCCCTCAATGAAATTTGGGCCTCTAGGACTTGATGAATTCTTTACTGTACTTGCAGAGACATCAGCCATTGGCACATCCTGATCGGGGGCACTCGTTGGTCCATTTTCCTTTGCAGAAGCCCTACTCTCAGTTATGTGTTCCAATGTAGACGCTATATTTTGTAGAAGCCAATCATGTAGCTGAGCTGCAGGAACAGGAACAGCTGGCATGTTTGGATCTGAATTGGCAAAAAATGGGGCATTCTGACTCAATGGGATATTCTCAGATCCTTTTTCACCAAAATAGAATATAAAGCCAAGATGCTCAAACTTCTCTGCAGACAGAACCTAAGAAATAAAACTAATTGGTCAGCTTTATAGCACATCTTTAGGCCAATACTCTGGCACACAGGGGTAAAAGAAATGGCTGCAGAGAGGCATAAATGAGACATCATCAGCATTTTGAAGCCTTGGATTCCATAAGAAAAGACGTGTTATCCAGCTTGCCATAAAAACTTCATAGAAAATGCAATAATTAAAGGGATTTTGTTTTCCTTAGATACAATAATATTGTCCTAATAGAAACTAGCATGTAATAAAGGGCACCATAACTTGCCCAAGTTCAATAGAGAAGGCCTCAATCCTCGCCCAGGTAGAATTGCATAAAAGTTAGGAAAGAAAACCTGACAGATCACCTCATTTGCACTCAGTTTCAGACACCTCACTGGAACCCCCCCCCCCCCCAACTCTAATATATATATATACACACCTTTTTCGGTATGGTTAAATGACGCTACTCCACCAAAACCCCTGACTAAGTAGCTTCCTTTAAATTGTAACTAAATAAAACTTCAGTAAAATCTTTCATAAAAATATTTAAAACACTTTTCTAGTTAAGTAATACTAATTGTATAATGAACCTTAATATGGGCTTTTTCATAATTTGGCACTCAAAAGCAAGTTAGGGAAAAAACTATCCGAACACAATGCCTTTTTCAAATACTAAAAAAAGAAAAGCACTTTTGACAAACACAAATTATGTTGAAGTATTGAGATTATAAAATGAATTAGCCACACACAAATTGCTTCTCTCCAAAAGCTTTTCTCTGAAAAGCCATTTTGACAAAACCACTCCTTAAAATAAGTAGGTGTATAGAAGTGTTGAAGTATTGAGATATTTACGGTCATTGATTCTTTTAAGTTAGTATTCTATTTCTGAAATTTAGTTATTTAGTAGGAGAAAATGGCCAAATGCCCCCCTAATCTATTACCGAATTTCCAATTACACACTTAAATTTCACGGGGGTCCTATCATCCCCCCTGAACGGTTTAAAATTGAAATTTTTGTACCCCTAAAAAGCCACAACCACATTTATATTGATGGGTGAAACTCACACTTTGACACGTGGAAATTCCATTAAAAAAAAGTTTTTCTTCAATTTTTCATTATTCCTCACTCTTTTCTTCTATTTTTTCACCATCTTTGCAAACCAAAAAATATTTTCACCATTTTCTCCATTACTATAAATACCAAAGGTCTACCAATCACTACAATCTCTCATCCATTAATCAATTTAGTGTATATCATTTCATTGAATGTTGACTTGCTACAACAAAAATCTTAGGAAAAAGGAGAAGCCGACGATGTGTTCCACATCATCGTCATCGTTGGCGGAGACGACTGCAATTTTGAAAAGGAGAAGGTCGGCAAGGATTTTGATTCCCATTTGTCATTTCGTCCACTATTTGATTGGTATTAAGATCATTTCCATGAATGCATATGTCAAATTTCTCAAATTGGAGTTAATCAATACATAACAATGGAGAAAAATTGAATCTGGCGAGCCAGCCCGGAAAAGCTTCTCGACCATGTGAACAGATCGAGATGCAGATCTTAGGCTGCTTGATGGTACAAACAAACACTCCATTGTTGTTTTCAATCGCCATAGCCAAAAACATTTTTATTCTCAAAATAAAATTTGGGTTTCATCAGAAATGCAAAATTCTTCGTTGGTTTGGATTAAAATTAATAATTTGGAGCTCCGAAGAACCAAAATAAGAATTTGCCAACCGAATTAACCTTGTGGGTTGACCATGTACAAGGATGATTAACAACTACAATAATATCGATAAAGAGTTGATTTTCAAATATTCCTAATTCCATACACAAATTAGAATCAAGAGGAATACAAAAGTTCTATGGTAAATCCGGTGAAGATAGTAATGGCAGCAGCGACGTAGAAATGACGGGAGATGGACAGATCTGGTCACGAAGAAGGAAGAGATTTCTATGTATATATATATATATATATACACACTAAAAATAAAGTTTTGATATTTGTTTTCGGTGCTCGCTCTCTTAGGGAGAGTGAAATACACTCACTTCACCACATAAGCATTTAGGGAGATGATAACTTCAGTTTTAAACACTCCAAGGGGGTGATAGGACTCTCGTGAAGTTTAAGTGTGTAGTTGGGAATTCGGTAATAGATTGGGGGGCATTTGACCATTTTCTCTATTTAGTAGAGGTAGAATAGGAGTTTATTTAGTAGCCTAGTTGAAATAGAATAGGAGACTTTCATCTATTTATTTATATGACGTGAATGAATAAAATAAGCAGAATATTTTGGTTCCAGTATTGTTTCCTCTTCTCTATAGAACAAATGGTATCAGTAGCTTTTTTATTCCAAGGGCTTGTGAGTTAGAGTCAACCAAAAGAAAGAGAAAACCTGCATTAAAACCAACTATTTCTTGATTACTTCATCCCCTATTTTTTCTGGAGAGAATTATCCAATTTGGGCTGTAAAATGAGAACCTACTTGCGAGCATATGATTTGTGGGAAGTGGTAGAGGTTGGAGGAGCGACAAATCCTTTGCCAAATAATCCAACAATGGCGCAAATTAAGAATCACTGAGAAGAGGTTTCAAAAAAATTTAAAGCTCTTTCTTGCATACCATCAGCACTTTCAGAAGTAATTTTTACTAGAGTTATGGCTAATGAGACTGCAAAGGAGGCTTGGGACAAGTTGAAAGAAGAATTCTAAGGAAGTGACAAGACCAGGCAAATAAAAAGTGATAAATCTGAGAAGAGAGTTCGAAATTCTCAGAATAAAGGACTCAGAAATCATATGTCACCTTCAGAACTTGTACATGCTCTTCAAGCTCAAGAGTAGAGAAGATCCTTGAGGCTAGAGGAAGCTGTTGAAGCTGCTCCTCAAGCCAAGTTCCAAGGGAAGATGCAGATGCAAAATGAAGGAAAATATCCGACACTTCTACAAGTTTTAAAAGAAAAAACAAGGTGATTCTCACAACGGAGACAAGAAGAAAGAAAACTTTCCACCATGTAAGTTCTGCAGAAAAACCAATCATAAATAGGATGATTGTTGGTTTAAAGGGAAGAAACAACCTCTTCAATGTAGATATTGCAACAAGCTTGCCCATGTTGAAAGGTTTTGCAGAGTGAAGAAGGAGAACTACCAACAAACTCAAGCCAATGTTTCTGAAGTTCAGGACCAGGAGGAGTTTGTGTTTATAGAGATGATAGCAACGAGACTGGATGATGAAAGCATCTGGTTTCTGGACAGTGGTTGCACTCAACACATGACTAGTAAACAAGAATACTTTACAAAGTTGGAATCTGTCAAAGGCCTTGTCAAGTATGCAAATAAAAGCAAGTTGACAATTGTTGGTAAAGAAACTGTGGCAATTGAAGCTCCCAAAGGTACTAAATTTATTCAAGATGTTTTGTTGGTGCCTAATCTTGACCAAAATCTGTTAAGATTTGGTCAAATGCTACAACAAGACTATATTTTACTGTTCAAAGATAGAAAATGTGTTGTTTTTGAACCTAGTGGACAAAAAGTGATTAATGTTGAATGATCAAAAGAAGTTCTCTTCGAATTGGAGATCAAATTCTGAACAAGCTTGTTGAAGTAGTAGATGTGCATAGGATTCAAAATTATGGCACAAAAGGCTTGGCAATTATAACTTGAAATCAATTCAATATGCTCAAAAGCATGATTAGTGAAGGACCTGTGTGTGAAAGTTGTCAACTAAGAAAGCAACACAGATTGCCTTTTTCAAAGTCAGTTGTAGACTGATGAAAACTCCTTTGCTCAATGGCAGCAAGTATTTTATTCTTTTTATAGCTGATTTCACTCGAATTACTTGGGTATATTTTTTAAAGCAAAAGCTTAAAGTGTTTGTTGTTTTCAAGAAGTTTAAAGCTTTTTGTGAAACTCAAAGTAAATGCTTGTTGAAAACTCTCATAACAGACTACGGGAAGGAGTATACTTGAAGTGAATTTCATTTGTTTTGTGATGATATGGAAATTGAGTATCAACTTACAGTCACTTACTCACCCCAGCAAAATGGAGCTTCTTAAAGGAAAAAATAGTCTACCCTTGAGATGGTCAGGCATAAGATTTTTAAGAAAAAGTTGCTAAACTCTTTTTGGGCAGAGGCGATAAACACGTCGATTTACTTGCAACATAGGTTGCCAACTAGGGCCATGGATGAAATGGACACCAGTTGAAGCTTGGAATTGCATAAAACCATCAACATCTAAAGGTGTTTGGTTCATTGTGTTATACTCATGTACCAACTGTCAAACGGAGCAAGCTTGATGAAAAAGCTGAAAAGGGAATTTTGGTTGGTTATAGATCTGTCTCTTCTTTTTTTTTTTGAAAATGGTAATGGTGTATTCTTCAGCATTAAGGAGATGCTGGTGACCTGCAAACAGAGGGGAACAAAAGAAGAGGAAAAAAAATATTTACAAGGGTCCTAATAATTCTACAATTTGTTCTGTAACCTCTAAACCTTTCTCTTTACACCAAAAATAAAAGCATGCAATACAATCCCATCTAACCTTCTGAATGGAATTGGACCTATCTTCAAAATTTCTACTATTTCTTTCTTTCCATACTGTCCACAAATGCAATGTGGAATTATCTTCCACCATGCCTTTTGACTCTTGCTCCCCCCTCTTCTTATCCAACAACTCAACAAATCTGCAGTATGCTCGGGCATGGTCCAGTTTGTTTTTGTGAGACTAAGGAAGATGGCCCAAATTTGTGTTGTAAAGTTGCAATGCAAGAATAGATGCTGGTTGGTCTCTGCTGCGTTCCCGCATAATGAACACCAAGATACTATAATCTTTCCTTTTCTCCTCAGCACTTCATGTGTCAGGCAAGCCCTTCTAGCAACCAACCATGTAAAGCATTTTATCTTAGTTGGTGCTAAGGTTCTCCGTACCTTTCTCCACAAACTCTGCTTAGAGTTGCATTGCTGTGGACTTTCCATTTTGTATGCTCTGCTAACCGTGAAAGCCCCATCTTTACTATGTTTCCATCTCAAAGAATCAGGAGCATTGGTGATGCTAGGGAATTTTTCTAATAGCTCTAGCAATTTGGCCACTCTCTCCACTTCCCAGTCATTCAAAAACCTTCTGAAGATTAGATCCCACCCTTGTGCTGTCCAACATTCATTGATATTTGCATCAGGATTACTACATAGTAAGAACAGATCTGGAAAGGATTCTTTTAGAGGAATCTGTTTGTCCCACGCATCTGTCCAAAACTTAGTTCTCCTGCCATTTCCCACTTCAATGTACGTATTAGCTTCAAGTTTTTGCCATAAGTTTCTGATAGTTCTCCAGACCCCCACCCCATAGGCATCAACACTAACATTACTGCACCAAGGATTGTACTCACCATACTTGGATCTGATGACATCCTTCCATAAAGCTTGCCCCTCTTCATTATACCTCCATAACCATTTCATCAAAAGACTATTGTTTTGTTTCCTTAGATCTCTAATACCCATACCTCCTTTGTCTTTGCTTTTCAAGGTTATCTCCCATTTGACTAGGTTATAACCTTTAATTTCTTTGCATCCATGCCAAAGGAAGTCCCTCCTTAATTTGTCCAGCTTCTTCAGAATTTTGGGGGGTAATGGAAATGACATGACATAAGTAGGAAGGGAGTCTAGCACTGAATTGATGAGAGTGTGTCTGCCTCCCATAGACAAATATTGAGCCTTCCATCTTGCTAATCTCCTTTCTGCTTTCTCCACAATGCCATACCAAATTTGTATGCTCTCATGTTCATTTCCCAAACTCATACCTAAGTAAACTGTTGGCATATTCTCCACTTTGCACCCCAAAATATCTGCCAGATTCAACATGTTTGTCACCTCCTTGATTGGAAATAAATTGTTTTTCCCCCATTTCACTTTAAAACCCGAGGAAGCTTCAAAAAACAGTAAGATTGTTTTTAAGAATCTTATTTGGTCCTCCCAAGGTTCACAAAAAATGATAGTGTCATCTGCATATAGCAAATGACAAATTTCTTTAACTTATCCACTGCTACCCTTTATCTGAAAACTTTGATCCATCTGTTTTGTATTGCTATTCTCCTCAAGTTATCGAAACCTTCCATTGCCAAGATAAATAGAAAGGGGGATAAGGGGTCACCTTGTCTAAGTCCTCTTTCTGAAGGGAAGAAGCCCACTGGTTCACAATTCACCAGAACAGAAAAACGGACAGTGCTGATGCAGAAATGAATCCAACCCAACCACTTTTCTCCAAAGCCCATTTGTCTGAGGGTGTTCAGCAAGAATTTCCAATTTACATGATCATATGCCTTTTCAATGTCCAATTTGCACATTACACCAGGCTCAACACCTTTCAATCTTGAATCCATACATTCGATCTGTCTCTAAGGGCTATAGAATTTACAATATTGAATCTAGGGAAGTTTTTATAAGTAGAGATGTGAAGGTGGATGAAGATGCTTAGGGAATATCTTTCAAATCAAAAAGATGGTTGTAGAACCTGCTTTTCAAGATTCAAATGAAGACTTGAAAGCAAAGAATGATGAAGGCTTTTCTATTAGAGGCACTAGACCGTTGGCAGAAATTTATAAAAGATGTAAATCTTGTGGTCCTGGAACATTCAAACTTTCAAGATGCCAGCGTAATTGAAGAATGGAAGCAGGCTATGGAGGAAATAGCCATGATTGAGAAGAACAAGACATGGGAACTTGTTGACAAACCTGAAGTTAAGCAAGTTATTAGAGTCAGATGGGTGTACAAAGTGAAGTTGAACATGGATGGATCTATCAACAAGCATAAAGCAAAGTTACTCGTTAAAGGTTATTCTCAATAGCCTGGAATTGTTACTCATATACTTTTACACTTGACGCAAGGATGGACACCATCAGAATTTTGATTGCATTGGCAGCACAAATGAAGTGGAAAATCTGGCATTTAGATGTCAAATCTGCCTTCTTGAATGGTTTTCTAAAAGAGGAGATTTATGTAGCTCAACTCGAAGGTTTTGTGGTTCAAGGAAGTGAAGGTAAGGTGTATAAGCTTCAAAAAGCTTTATATGGGTTGAAGCAAGCTCCAAGGGCTTGGTACTGTAGAATCGATGATTATTTGTGCAACCAAACATAGTGTCATGGAATGTGAGAGGCCTCAATGATCCTGGGAAGAGGCTGATGATCAAGAACATGGTACACAAATGGAGGGCAGATGTCTACTGTTTTCAGGAATCTAAATTAAGAGGTGATATAAGGGAGACAATTTAAGAACTATGGGCGAATAGAGGGGTAAATTTATCACACACAATTGGAAGCCAGAGGTACCAAAGGGGGGATAATCATTCTATGGGACAGCAACATATTGGAGGGAGAAGTTTGTTAGGTAGGGGCTTACTGTATTACTGTAAGATTTAGGGGGAAAACACAGAATTTCAGCTGGCACCTTTCAGATGTCTATGCTCCAAACAACATAGAGGAAAGGGAAGAAGTTTGGGGGGAACTAGGAGAAGTAAGGAGTCTATTTAATGGCCCTTGGGTGATTGCAGGGGATTTCAATGTTGTGAGGTTCCCTTCTGAGAAGAAGAATTGCAACAGAATCACCAAATCTATGGAGAATTTTTCAGATTTCATTGAGGACATGGAATTAGTAGACCCACCACTCATAGGTGGCAGCTTTACTTGGAGAAAAGGAGATAGGCATGTTACAGCAGCAAGATTGGATAGGTTCCTATTTTCGGAAGAATGGGAGATATCATTCAAGAAAATCAAACAAACTCTTATGCCTAGAGTCACCTCAGACCATAACCTGCTGCTACTAGAATGTGGAAATTGGGAGAGGTCAGTCTTATTTTAAATTCGAAAACTGGTGGTTGCAAACTGAAAATTTCAAAGAAGAAAGTCAAGGGGTGGTGGGACTCTGAAATTTTTGTGGGTAGACCAGATTACATTCTAGCTTGTAAGATGAAGACTCTCAAAGTAAAACTGAAAGAATGGAGCAAATCTGTAAAAGGTAATCTAGGTTTACAGAAACAGAACATCTTAAATCAGCTTTATGAGTTAGATATGATCTAGGAACAAAGGTGCTTGTCTGGAGATGAATCATATCTGCGGGCTGTCCTGTCAGTAGAGTTTGAGGAAGTGGCAAAAAGAGAAGAAGTAGCATGGAGGCAAAGATCCAGGGCTATATGGTTGAAAGAGGGTGCCAGAAACACACAGTTTTTCCACAGCACAGCAAACAATCGCAAGACGTACAACAACATTGACAATCTTCTGATTAATGGAACTAATGTCACAGACTCAACAACAATTTGGGAGGAGATCACAGGTTTCTACCAAAACCTTTACAGAGAGAGAATGAACACTGGAGACCCCAATTCAGCCCCAAAGAACATGTTGTGCTCAATGAAGAAGACAACCTCCTTCTTCAAAGTCAATTTGGAGAACAAGAAATTCAAGAATGTGTTTTTGATTGTGCAGGAGACAAGGCTCCTGGTCCAAATGGTTTTACCATGGCTTTTTTCATACATTGTTGGGATGTGGTGAAGGTAGAGGTGATAGGAGCCATTCAGAACTTCCATAGTCGAGGCTATTTTGAAAAAAGTTTCAATGCTACATTTATAGCTTTGATCCCAAAAAAGATGGGGGCAACAGAATTGAAGGACTTCAGGCCCATCAGCCTGATTAGCAGTGTCTACAAGATCATATCCAAGGTCCTAACAGAAAGACTCAAGAAAGTGATGTCAAAGCTGGTGGATACACATCAATTGGCATTCATCAAGGGCAGGCAGATCATGGAAGCCATACTAATACCCAATGAATGTGTAGATGTGAGGAAAATAACTAAAATTCCTGGGATTCTATGTAAGTTGGACATAGAAAAGGCCTATGATCACCTCAACTGGGACTTTATGTGGTACACACTAGAGAGGATAGGCTTTGGAAATAGGTGGATAAATTTGGTTGAAGTATTGTGTGAGAACAGTCAAATTCTCAGTTCTAATAAATGGTACCCCATCTGGTTTCTTTCCCTCTAAAAGAGGATTAAGGCAAGGGGATCCCCTATCCCCCTTCCTTTTTATCCTAGCTATGGGAGGACTAAGTGACATGTTGAAAACAGCACAATCAAACAACATGATCAGAGGTTTCTGGACGAATGATAGTGACACCAGGGGTTTATCTATCTCCCATTTGCAGTATGTTGATGACACCCTAGTGTTTTGTGGTGCAGAGGAAGATCAACTAAAGCATCTAAGAATCATATTTATATTGTTTGAAATTGTTTCTGGACTACATATAAACTGGAGCAAAAGTTTTGTCTACCCAGTGAATGAAGTCCCAGATAGGCTGGCATTTAGGAGGTAAAGTGGGAGAAATGCCTACCACTTGCCTAGGGATGCCTCTAGGGGAAAACAGTAAATCAAAGAACATATGGAATGCAATGGTGGAGAAGTGTGAAAAAAAGCTGGTAAATAGGAGAAGTCAATACCTATCCTTGGGTGGAAGATTGACACTAATTAATAGTGTGCTTGATGCTATGCCAACCTACATGATGTCTTTATTCCCTACGCCAGGGAGTGTTTTAAAGAAGTTAGAATCCATCAGGAGAAACTTTTTATGGCAAGGAAATGGAGAGGGGGGAAAGAAATATCACCTGGTGAAATGGGAAGTGGTGATAAACAACAAAAAAGAAGGGGGAATGGGCACAAAGAATCTCAAAGTTCAAAACCAGAGTTTCCTTTTGAAGTGGTTGTGGAGGTTTGCTTCTGTAGAACAAGGTCTGTGGAAAGATGTTATAATCTCCAGATATACCATGGATGATTCATGGACTACAAAGGAAGTTAGAAGCCCTTATGGGGTTGGTTTATGGAGAACAATCAGGAATTTGTGGCCTAACAAGGTGGCTTGTTTCACCTAGTTGGTAGTTAGGGAAGCAGTACTAACTCAGGACAATCTAATGAAAAGGGGAAGCCAGTTATGCTCCAGGTGTTTTTTTGTGAAATAGAAACAGAGACAACAAACCATCTCTTCCTCCATTGCAGAGTGACAGAGAAATTGTGGCAGGTCTTTTTGAATTTGAGGGGAATCAGCTGGTCCATGCCAAGACACACCTCAGATCTTCTAGCATGCTGGAATAGAGAAGGGAATACATCAGGTCACGAGGAGAGATGGAAGATTGTCCCTGCTTGCATCTGGTGGACAATTTGGAAGGAAAGGAACCAGAGATGCTTCGAAAACAAGAGCATCCCTTTCCAGAGTTTAAAGTTGAACTGTCTTATAACCCTTTATTTTTGGTGTACTCATGTCCTCCTCAAAGAGATGGAGGCTATTACTCACTTTTTAGATAGTTTAGGAGGGGTATAAATGATAGATCTTTTGGTTTTGCTTACTGTATACTCCTGATGTAATTACTACTGAAATACACCATTGGTGTATTGTTGTCTATAAAATGTTAACTTTCTCAAAAAAAAAAAAAAAATTGTGCAACCAAGATTTCCAAAAAAGGGACAATGATGCTACACTTTATGTCAAGACACTCCCTAATGATGGCTCATTAATTGTTTCTTTACTTGTTGATGATTTTCTTGCTACAGGCAGTGATGAGCAAGAGTTGTACAAGTTTAAAGTGAACATGGAGAAACAATTTGAAATGTCCAATTAAGGAGAGATGAAGTATTTTGGGGGCAAGAAGTATACCAATCAGAGGTTGGAATTTTTCTCAACCAGAAAAAGTATGCTTTGGAGATTCTGAAAAAAATTCAGAATGCAAAATTGCAAACTAGTTCCTACACCATTGGTTTTGAATACCAAATTTTCAAAGGAAGATGGAGCCGAAAGTGTGATGTTTCATTTTATAGAAGTTTGATTGCAAGTCTCTTGTACTTGACGGCTTCAAGACCTGATTTAATGTGTGTTGCTAGTTTGTTTTCAAGATTTATGCAAAGTCCACATTCATTTTGCAGCTGCGAAAAGAGTGCTTAGGTACCTAAAAGGTACTATACAACTTGGAATATGGTTTAGACCGGTTGAAGAAGGTACATAGCTTGGCTTTATTGATAGTGGTTGGGGCGGAAATATTGACGATATGAAGAGCACTACTGGCTATGCTTTTTCCTTGAGTTCTGGAGTGTTTTCATGGAATTCAAAGAAGCAAGAAATAGTGGTGAAATCCACTGCAGAGGCAGAGTCTGTAGCAGCATCTACAGCAGCAAATCAAGCTATTTGGTTGAGGGAAATTCTCAAGGATCTTGGAATGGAATTGCAAGTTGCAACTAAGATCAAGTTTGATAATAAATCAGCAATTGCAATTGCAGAAAATACAGTGCAGCATGTAAAACAAAGCATACCCTTATCAAGTTTCATGCCATTAGAGAAGCCGAGAAAAAGAAGGAAATCAAGCTTGTTCATTGTTGTTCCGAGGATCAACTCACTGATATATTTACCAAAGCTCTTCCCAAATTCAGATTTGAAACTCTTTGTGGCAACTTGGTGTTACCAGCAAACATATCAAGGAGGAGTCTTGAAGTATTGAGATATTTACCGTTATTGTTTCTTTTTAATTTAGTATTCTAGTTCTGAAAATTTAGTTATTTAGTTAATGTAGAATAGGAGTTTATTTAGTACCCTGGTTGAAATAGAATAGGAGTCTTTCATCTATTTATTTCTATGACATGAATGAATAAAATAAGCAAAAAAATTTGGTTTGCGTATTCTTTCCCTCTTCTCTGTAGTCTGTAGAACAAGAAGCTTGGTCAAACAAGCTCTTACTTGAACTTCTAAAATTTTAATTGATGAATCTAGCGCATTATTTGAATTTATTTTTAAATTTCAGATTTTTATCCTTTGGAGGAAGTTCAGAGCAAAACAAGTCAAAATCAAGCAAAATGGATGATATTGGAAATTTGATTAATGTTGTGGGATTTCAATGGGTATGTTGGTTGTTGTTGTATTTTTTTTAAATCCTGACCAACTCAAATATCCTCTAAACAGTCTCAAATTTTAGATATGAGCTCCTCTTGATGTTTTGGATCTTTCTAATATATTATTTACTCAAAACAATTCAAGTTGGTAGCACGTCAAATTTTTAAATCGGACTTTAAAGAAGATGTAACAGCTAATGGAGTCTTTCAATCCTTACCAACTCAAAATCTCATCTTAACAGTCCTAAATTTTAGATATGAGCTCCTCTCAATATTTTGAGTCTTTTGACATATATTTCACTTATGTTACCTTCTCAAAAAAATATATATATAATTCACTCGAAACGATCTACCACGCCGAATTTTAGAATCAATTTTGAAGAAGCTTTAATGCTTGAACATGGAGGAAGAAAGAGGAGGAGGAATGAAAAAGGAAAGCAACAAAGCAAGAAGGAAGAAGGACTAGGAAGGAAGGAGGAGGAAGAGAAGAAGAAGCCATTAATGGCTAGAGAAGAAGAGGACCGAAGAAGAAAGGGGAATCAGTAGATGAGAAAAGTGCACTTCGCTGGAAATTAAAAGTGGCCGAAAGGCCATTTTAAGTAATTAATGATTGAATTATTTTTTGCATGGAATTTTGATCCAATGGACATTTTTTCTAATTTTCCCTATTTCCTTTACATGTTTAGAGTAGTTTTGTGTTCCCTTAGGCCTTAGTTAACATGGCATCTTGGAATTATCAATGGTTGGATTGGATGATGGCAATTCATTTTTTGAGCCTCTATTTACTAATTTTGGAGGAAACCAGCAATGGCAAAAATATCTATATGTTCTCGAGAGCGAGTTGTGTGCACCACTCATTCATGTGGGAAATATGTGCAATCTTTGTGGTTATCTACCACACCCTTTAAGAGGTATCCTTATGCACCCCTTACCTTTCCCCAAGCCCTTTATGATGATTCTTCTTTAGTTTTTAATGATACTAGAGACTATGAAGTGGAGGATGTGGATCAATTTTGGATCACAAGACATTTTCAAAAAAGGGGCGACTCAAATGCTCAATTTAAGAGAATAAAGTTTTTTCTAGAGCGCATAAGTGACACATACAGTGATCAAGTCTTGGATAATTTGATGGAGAATATGCAAAGAAATGGCATAGTCATTCGCGAGTTAGAGGCTTAACTAGGACAATAATATACATCACATTTCAACGGTTGATTCAAATGTTTCTATTGGTATTGTTTAACTGCAAAAAAAATGATCTTTTGATAAATTTCTTTTGTATTTGCATTGTTTCTCTCAAGCTCACACCCCGAGTTGCAAGATAAGTTAAAACCTTGTAGAGTCCAGGTCATCCTGCATCACCTCTGTTAGAAAAATCCTTAGAATTGTCTTGTTGATATCAGAGAAAATCACCGAGCAAATTGAATAACAAGAGGGGTGTGACAAACATGAAGTTTAAAATTCACAAACCAGTGATTCCTCGCAATCTCCTTCCACTGACTCCGACAAAAGAGACAGAATGTTCCCTAGGTGCTTTTGTAAATAGGATAACTGATGAGCCTCTTCATCAGACTGTGATGGCATATTTCGTCGACTATTGCTACGTGCAAGCTGCAATTATAGAAACAAGACGTCTGGTTATTACTTCGCAGCAGTCCAACATGTGCTTATGGAACAAGCCAGAATGACGCAATATTTATATGAAACGCATAATAAAGTCATTAAAACAAGCCATAATGGAGGCCAAGTCTTTTTAATGGATTTCCGACATGACAGGTATGACAAAAATAAAGGCAAGGAGTCGAAGGGTAGCAATGTAAAAGTTGGGGGAGATCATGGAAAAAGCAAAGAGACCTACCAACAACACCTTAAAACTCAAGATGCCAACAAGTCCGATTACAAGAAGTTGAGTGGCTGCTAGAGCTATGCCAAGAAGAAAGCACAAGTCGAGAAGAAGGGCTGCTATATATAGAGGTCCGCACGGTTTCAAGAATTGTCCTGACTTAAAGTCTTAGTGCCATAGTGTGTAAGCAGAAGGGGCAAAAGCAAGGAGAGAGTTTGGGTGCAACACAGTTGTGTATATAGGACTATGTTGACTATCAAGAAGCAATCTATCCAACCCAACGATGATGCAATCATTACGAGGATCTCACAACCAACAACAAGCTCACCCGTGCACTGGTAGACACTGAAGCAACTCACAGCTTTGTGACCAAGGTCGCAATAAAAGTACTAAAGTTCAAGCTCGCTCCAACTAACTCTTGTGTTAAGACTGTGAATGTCAAGGCTCAAAATGCTCATGGTGTAGCTAACGACGTTGGTGTCAAATTGGGCATTTGGAAAGGTATAACATTTTTTTACCGCCGCTATGATGGATACCTGGAAGGCAAGGGTGGTCTGGAAACCAAGGTGGAAAGGGAGATCACTAATATAATCAGAGAAGTTTGGGGAAACAAATGTGTTGATTATATTAGAGGCTAGTGGGACTAGAGGAGGCATTGTCATAGTGTGGGACAAAAGAGTATGGAAAGGGAAAATTAGTATTGTAGGCATGTGCAGTGTCACCTGCAGTTTCACAGCAAAGTGCCAAGTTGTAAATTGGCATCTCATAGGAGTTTATGCTCCAAATGGCAGGGAGGAGAGGGAAGAAACTTGGTGGGAGATTGGTGCAGCCAGGGGACTACCTTGGGTCCTTTGTAAGGAATCCAGGCAAAGAAGCAAACGACCTCGATATTTATGCAAACTTTATATCCAAAAGGCCTATG
Organism: Solanum verrucosum; assembly: GCF_900185275.1. Lineage (NCBI taxonomy): Eukaryota > Viridiplantae > Streptophyta > Magnoliopsida > Solanales > Solanaceae > Solanum > Solanum verrucosum. Next base: position 1,581,982 of record NW_026020157.1, read on the forward strand.
ATCACTTGAACTGGCTGTTTTTGATGATGATGCAAAGGATGGGCTTAGGAGTCAACTGGATAAGATGGTGAAATATTGAATTAGCATAGTGAAGTTTTCAATCCTAATAAACATGACCCCCAATGGATTTTTTCCCTCTCCAAAGGACTGAGACAAGGTGATCCTTATCACTTTTCCTCTTCATCCTAGCTATGGGAGCCAAAAGTAAATCAAAGGGGGATATGGAATGGGATGATAGAAAAATGTGAGAAAAAGTTGACCAATTGAAGGAGTTAGTTCTTTTCTTTCTTTTTTTTTGGGGGGTGGGGGGGGGGGGGGGTTTAGATCGTAGATCGACCATGGTCAATAGTGTTCTAGATGCAATGCCTGCATAGATGATTTCAGTAGTCCCACCCCTTGACAATGTGATCAAGAGAATAGACATGCTAAGAAGAAAAATAGTTTGGCAACGAAATGAAGACAAGAAAATTCCATCGGGTCAAATTGGAAGAGGTCATGAAAAGCAAGAAGGAAGGGAGAGTTGGGATCAAGAATATGAAGATGCAAAACAAAAGCCTAATGATGAAGTGGCTATGGAAATTCATCACAGGAGAGAATATGTTGTGGAAGGAGGTCATCTATGCAAAGTATGAAATGGAGGATAAATGGATTACCAAAATGGTGACCACTCCTTTGGTTGCTGGAGATCAGTTATGAATCTGTGGCCATTACTACTGTCCATAATAAATTTAAAGGTGGGGAATGGACTAAAAGTGGCATTCTGGGAGGAAAAGTGGATAGCGCAGAGAACTTTGAAGCAGTTATTCCCTGATCTACACCTATTAAGCTTTCAGCAACAGGCCACTGCTGCGAAAATGTGGACATGTCAAGGTTGGAACCTTCAGCTCAGGAGAAATTTAAATGATTGGGAGGTGGAAAGGATAGGTACCCTATACAACACCTTAGCCCCTTTCAACAACTTAACTGGGGAAGAAGACACTACAATATGGAAGGTAGGCAACAAAGGAGCTTTCACTGTGAATTCCGAATACCGGAATATCACATACAATGTCAATTGTTTCACATGGTTGCTAACCAGAGAAGTAGTACTGACACCGGACAACATGAAGAAGAGGAAATACCATTTATGCTCCAGATGTTACTTATGTGAAGAACAAACCAAGACAGTCAACCATCTCTTTTTACACTGTAAACGGGCAAACAGCTATGGAGACTATTCATCTGCTTGCGGAAAATCTCTTGGGTGAAACCAAGGAACATAGAAGGAGTGTTGAAGTGTTGGATTAGAGTTGGCAATGCTACAACAAATGAGGAAAGATGGAAAATTGTCCAAGCTTGTATATGGCGGACAGTGTGGAAAGAAAGGAATCAAAGATATTTTGGGGAAAGCAGAGCAATTTATATAATTTTAAGATGAATTACCTGACTTTATATTACTTTTGATGTGAACAAAAAGTGTTAGGACAGAATGAAGATATTTTAGAAGTTTTAGACTATTTGTAACAAAAAGAACAAATAGGCCTCCTAGATTGTAATACATTTGGAAAGGGGGACTAAACTTTGATGTAGTATACTTGTGGATATATAGATGGAAAAGTTGCCATTTCTCAAAAAGAAATAATGCCTTGAAACTGATGGGCCTCTCTCTCCCTTTTTTTTTAAAAATAAAAGTACTCCATCTACTTTATTCTGGAACAAAGAAGTAAGGAAAAGAGATCAATCAATTCACGCAAGATCAATCAAGAGAATACCATGGATCCAGGCTATGTTGCTCGGACACTTGAAAAATGTCGACGGGTGCGTGTCGGATCCTCCGAAAATAGTGTATTGTTGAAGGATCCGACACGGGTGCAGCAACATTTTTGGAGAGTCCGAGCAACTTAGGATTCAGGTACTTCCCTGTCTTATGTACCATTTTTTGGATGTAATGTGAAAATCATTAAGTTCTACTATCCTAATGTCATGTATAGGGTTTTGTATTAGTTTGTTTATGGTTTACTATCAACAATCCGTTAAAATCCTTACAAAATTGTACTTTTTCTCAAAGTCTTTTTAACATGGTAAACAATCCATATTTTAGCTTCTTCATGTGTCTAAATCTTATTACAGGAACCTTAACTACCACTAAAATTTTCCAATAGATAACAAAAAATGCACAGAAAGCTCAATATATATTATCAATTCAATGATAATTCTCTTTGAAACAGCAGTTCAAAAAAATGCTAGAGTTCTGAACAATATCCTCACCTGCAATGGTGACAATGCAGACAAGAACCCATCGAAAGCTGAAGTGGAGGGCCAAACATCAGCTACAGCAGCTGAATCCTTATGTCCTTTAGGGAGCAACCTCTTGTAACTCTGAATGTACAAAAATACAACCAAATCAAATACATTAACACCAACAGACCCAATCTCAGAGGGCTTAGCGGTAACGAGAGGGTCAGAGACGGAGTGAAGAACACAGGCAATGGTTTCAAGGAGAAGTTGAGCTTGGTCAGGCGAGATCTGAAGGGACTCAGCAATGGATTCCGGGTTAACACGGTAAGTTGATTCAGACGAAAGGGACAATAGCTTGTCCTTAATCGGACCTAGGGTTTGTGTTCCGTCGGTGAAAATTAGCTTTGGGATCGGTAATAGGCCGTGTTCGAATGGCTCTCTACGTGGGTGTATGTAAGCTGGGGAGGGGGATGGTATCGTTGCGGGTGATGGTGTTTCATCGGTTACTGCCATTGGTATTATGGGAAAGAAGAAGGGAAGGAAGAGAAAAGCTAGTGAAAATGGTAGTGATGGGAAGAATATCAGGGAGAGAAGAAGCGGGGCTGAAAAGCCCGCTTGGCCCGTGCTTCAACGCGGGCGGTTTTTTCCTGGACAGTAGGTTAGACAGAACGTTATTTTTGGTGCATTTTTGAGTGAACAATGCTCACATTTCCTTTTGTTTCCTATATCTATGCTCTCGTTGTCACTCCCCAAATTTTGGCCCACACGAACTGACATTTGGTGTATTTAACTTGCTCAATCAAAACAGCTCTACATGATATATACATACTTGAAACATATATGAAATAAAATCATTAAGTAATTTTTATTCATAAAATATTGTCTTTAAGTTCATGTCATAAGAATCTAATAAATCGAAAAAACTTATGGAGTTTGCATAAGTGAACATTTAGACTCGTGTATCTGTGAAGCCTCTAAATATTACATGAATAACAACGTTTACTAGGACAAGGTCTCGGCATAGCCATAAGCTAACAAAGCTGAATAAATAAAGATTATGCCACGAGATCAAGTAAGGCTCACCAAAAGTTGAGTGTGGAAAACCTAGCGTGTAGCTCTGTCTTCCTGAAAAGTTGAAACTATATCGTGAAATGCAGTGCCCGTACAATAGGGTCGTAAGTAAATGTGGAGTGGTACTTGTATGTAATACTAGAATGGCAAAAATGACGATGGAGAAATCGACCTGTTTGTACAAAAATTTTGAAGGATAAAACAATTTAACCCCAAAAATATGACGATGGAGAAAAAATTGTGTGTACACCAATACTTTTCCATGGAGATCAAATAGTTGACGAAGCAAACAAAGATTTTATATATGTAATAGTTATAGGTAACATTCTAAAAGGCTGGTCTGCAAATAGGTATGTGATAGTGCTTCTGTCTTCATATAATCGACATTGTAGATGAGAATCTTGAAGAACACTTACAAAAAAGGGAATAGAATAAATGGCTTGTAATTTCATCTTGGATCAAGATTTAAATATGCATATGGTATGAGAAGCTAAGAGTACTAATTTTCCAATTTAATTAGATGTATTGTAGCAAGAAATAATCAAATTTGGAGAGTTAGAACTAATGCCCAAATATTCAAGAACCTTCACCAAATGGAATACAAGTCACTTTTGAAAGGAAAAAAAGAATGAAGAAAATTAACGCATTTAGATTAACAGATAAACAATCTAACTTAAACGATTCTCATGATTTCTATTCCCTCACCAACCATGAAACATAAGAGTCAGAATTATCGTTGCGCCTTTGCTACAGTGAATCTTCTCAATGAATTTAGCAATTACAGTTTTCACTTTCTTGTAGTTCTCTTCATTAAATATGCACATATGCACAAAGAAGAATTCCGAAAGAAATGTACAAAATTTTCAAAAGCAATATTCAATAACCCACTAGAATGTGGGAACCTCAACAACCCAAATCTCACCAACTTTCAGTACCATACAAGGCTCCATGATCGAAGTGTCTTGCACGCAAACTTATATTTCTAGAAGTGCCATGTATTAGAAATATTGCGAAATAAGCTCTGCCACCTTTTTTCCTCAATTGAGTAGATAGACCAAGTCAAAGGTTTATTTAGCAACTAATACCACACTTGATGTATGTTGCAGCTCACACTGAAGTGATTCACTTTCTCCATTTAAGAATTGATACAATAATAGAAAATCAATTTTAGCTTCTCATCCTAATTTCTTTAGTAAAGAAAACAAACACTAAAAGAGTTCACAAATCACATTTATAAGGATTTTTCCAGTTTCCAGCATGATAATTCTACTACTATTGTTCATATTTTTTCATTTCTATTTGTTGTTGTACCTACAATTGTTTCACAGGCCTTTTGAAACTTACCTGCAAACCGTATCGTGTGAAAGGCTCGTTCTTTAATTGACTCCTTGTAGACCATTCATGCAGGGCACCTCACCTTCGTTGATGGGCAATCTTTCAGTTACCTCAGGCAACTTTATAGCCAGCAATCAAGTTGTCTTTGCCTGATGCTTAATCAAACTGGCCTCATCTGTTTTCCTATCAATACCACAATAGTTCTTTAGTTGACACTTCTCTGCATGATGCACCTTGACAACAAAAGAGAAACTTATGTTATCTTTAGAAAGCGGATAAATGTCAAACAACTATGAATCTAAAGAGGCATTTTAAATTCATTGGCAAATAAAATCACCACAAAATGGTAAAAACTATCCTATAAGCGATAAGTTCCAAGAATTTCATAGGAGTTGGTCGGACTTGGTGATTGGTAGCTGGGTTATGGCTTGTAGAATTTGTTTGCAGATGGCGCGATAGCAACAATGCCTCTTTGATGCAAAAAGAACTTCAACTGCTGACTTAACTGAAAAAGGTAATATAAATTTGAAATTTAAAAAGAACAAAGACACAACAAAAGAAAGACCAAAGAAGTATAGCAAAGAAGTGAGATTTACAATTACCAGGACCAGGTGGATGGAATAAGAAAGACCAAAAAAGTATAGCAAAGAAGTGAGATTTACAATTACCAAGACCAGGTGGATGGAATAGATCAGAAGATGTAAATATATTCATGGATAAAATAGGAATTACAAATAGAAGATCCATGACAATAACCACCACATTTTGCCTAGGAAGAAGTACAATGACAATCAACAAATTATATGTATTCAACAAAATCTACAAATGAATCGAGCTTAAATTCAATATAAACACTTACACAATCTCTATAATGCCTCAAGTATTCTGTTCATGTTAGCTTCTTGAACTTCAAGGATCTAATGTAATTATTTGCACTGCGTGGAATGTGTTATTTTGGGATTGCGGGTTACAATACTCAGTAACAGATGTTGGTAAAGTGATTCATGCATAAGTTTGTCGTTGGCTTCCTTCATATTTCAGTCAGTGCTTATGATGTTGGTCTATCGGAAACAACCTTTTTACCTCCAAAGATAGGGAGTAAGGTTTACGTGTTGATCTTAAATATGCCTAGAAAGCTAATAATGTCACGCCCCAAACTCAAGGGGCACAACTGGCTCCTAATGCCATAACTCAAGCCCGAGTTGACCCTTCTGAACCATTTGCTACTAGCACATGGCAGCCACACGCAATCAAGAAAACAAACAAGTATATCTCGGCATAAAATTAAGCTAACGGTCGGCAAGGCCCCTGTCAACAGATCTATAAAAGAAACAGCTACTCCCAAGAGTTCATATAAAGAAATAGTCAACTAGCACAAAAGTCTTAATTGGGCCGTCAAGGCCACCATGATCTCTATAGCGAAACTAAAAGCAGGTATATATCAATACAATACATCAAACAGCTAACAAGCATCAGCAAACCAACAAACTAGGCCAACATGGCCATAACGTAGTTGTACACCCCACACACTAGTCTGGAAGCCTCTAAGAGTAGTAAAGATTGGCGGGACTGTAACACCCCGACTTTTCAAAACGTCTAAATTAACTCGTATCTTCGTGGAAAGACAAGGAGGGTGAGTAATAAATTAAAAATGATGTGTTATGTGATATTTTAAGTGTTCAAGTGTTGTATCTCAAGTTTTGAAGTTAGATAAGTGGCAACATAAAAGTTGGTGAAAGTTACCGTAAATTCCTTTTTAAAGATTTGTCTAAAATTTGAGTCAAATGTCTCGGACGTTTTCTCCCAATCTATTAAGAGTTGTGGTCCCCAAAAGCTACGAAATCGAAGGTCTACAAGTCTAGTTTCCAACGCATCAAACCGTTCATTCATACGACTTCAGAATAGAGAGATATTCACATTTTCGTGGGACTGCGCAAGCAGGCACGTGAGGTGGGGCCCTAAGTCGGTGGAATGTTACATATATCTTCTCCTTCGACATTTTTCTTCATTTTTAAGCTAAAAACCAGAGAAATTAGAGAAACCCATTTCTAGGATCAAGTGAAGTATAGATTTTCTCGACTTAAGTCCTTGACGAAAGTTGTTCTCCGCGTTGGGCTCATCATCGTGGTATAATTTGTTTTATCGATTGCGTAGCATATCACACTTTAGTGTTGGGACAGCAGGGGTTTGAATATATTTGAAGGTTTTGAGGTGAATTACGAACCTAAGATCGAGGTAAGACCCTTCTTTCATCGATTCTAGCTTTTATAAGCAGCAAATAGCAATTTGCGACAGAAATACATATCTTTTATCGTATTGTCATGGTATCTTTTATTTTGTGTGTTGATTATGGTCCTACCTTGTTGTAGTATCGAGGGAGTTATGAGTTAAAGTCGTTAGGCCACGTGAATTTAGCGAAAAAGGTATGTTAAGGCTATTCTCTTCCTATGGCATGTTTCCTTAAAGCTTAGGAGCAATGTAATTGAGTTGTTATCGTTGTTATACTTGTAGCCATTATTGTTGATTGTTGGCTGCTCGAGTGCGTATAATCCTCTCTTATCTGGATTCTTATTCAGTAGTAACATTCGTATGTTGGACACGACTTAGAAGCTATCTGTATAGGTTGCCTATAACTAAATTGCTCACTTTTAGCTGTTGGATTGTTATTGTTGCCTTTGGGCTATTGTGGTTAGCTGCAGGAATGTGATCTATGCCTAGCAGGGTTATGTTCTGCCTACAGGGCTATATGGATGCCTAAAAAGGCTATGAGTTGCCTACGGGGCTATATTGATGCCTAGAAGGGCTATGAGTTGCCTACAGGGATATATATTGACGCCTAAGAAGGTTATGTGCTTCCTACAGGGCCATGTTGTTGCCTAAGAGGGCTATGAGTTGTCTATAAGCTATGTTGATGCCTAAGAGGGCTATGTGACTGCATGCGGGGCTAGGGGACTACCGATAAGGGTATACAGGCTGATTGGCACCTTCCGGGCTTATGAGGGCCTGAGTAGGTGGTCTTGTGTGTTGTTTGTACCTACCGAGCTTATGGGGGCTTGGTTAGGTTGTTGTTTTATTATTTATGATAAATTTAGATTTAGAAGCAGGTCAGTACAATTATCTTATCCTTAATTTATTTATCAGATTATTCCAGTATATCAGGATACCTCATCATAGTCTATTGCCTTTCATACTCTGTACATTATTTTGTACTGACGCCCCATTGCCTTAGGGGCGCTGCATTCATGCATGCAGGTCCTGGTAGACTCTGTAGGGAAAAAGATACATCTCTACCCACTTGGGTCGTTTGTCGGGTCCTGCATATATGAATGCAGTGCCCCTTGGCAATGGGGCGTCAGTACAAAATAATGTACAGAGTATGAAAGGCTATAGACTAAATCAGCAAGTATCATAATATACCAAAAGCAATCAGGTAAGGAAATCAATTTAGATAAGCATGCTAACCCACAATTGAATCTAAAAAATACAATAATGATCAAACAACAACCTAACCAAGCCCTCATAAGCTCGGTAGGTACAAACAACATACCACCTACCTAGGGACCCATAAGCCTAGAAGATGTCAAATCAATCTATGTAACCCTATCGGTAGCCCTTTGTCTTTGTAAGAAAGTCACATTGCCCTTTTCGGCAACGATACAGCCCCGTAGGCACCACATAGCCCTCTTAGGCAACATCATAGCTCTATGGGCTGCACGTAGCCCTCTTTTGCATCACATAGCCTTGTAGGCAAAACATAGCTTTCTTTGGCGTCAAAATATCCCTGTAGGCAACACATAACACTCTTTGGCATCAATATAACCCCGTGGGCAACACATAGCCCTCTTAGGCAATAACATAGTACTATTAGACAACATTATAGCCCCCATAGGCAGTTCATAACTCAACAACTAACCACAATAGCCCCAAGGGTGACAACAAACAATTGAATAAGCTAAAGGTGAGCAATTTAGCTATAAATAATATATATATATATATATATAGTTTCCAAGTCGTTCCTAACTCAGAGTCGTTCTTAACAGATTTTGAGTCCCTATAATTAAGGTTTATAACCACTCAATCAGCCAACCATTCACAATTACATCTACAATATCACCAACATTAACTACCCTACTATATCACTCCAAAGCTCTAAGGAAATAAGCCGAACGAAGGGAATAACCGTAACTTACCTTTTACTTTATAATTTATGCTGAAAATACCTTTCTCCGCACCAATACAACACTAAAAAAAAGGTAAAATCAATCAGTAATTAAGGACAGGAATTACTACGACAATCGATATGGATTCCTATCGTAAATTGCTATCCAAGACCTAAGTTATCCATAAACTAATAAAAGATGGTTCCTACCTTTCATTACACGCCCAGAACACTTAAATAAAATCAAACCACTGAAAAAACTCTGCTGCCACAACCTCCACGGAGCTACACCGATCAATTTACCATGAAAACTATACCAAAACGATGAGCTCGCGAAGTAGGGCAATTTTCGATGAGGAGCCAAAAAGAAATCATGAACACACAAGGATGATTTGAGGAGAATTTCTCTAATTTTCGTGGGTTTCTTACAAGTTTGAATGAAGAAAAATGTAGAAGATTCTATCTTATAAGCTTCCACCGACTTAGGGGACCCACCTCACGTGCCTGCTTGCGCAGTCTCGCGAAAACACTAATATCTCTCTATTCTTAAGTCGTATGAACAAACTGTTTGATGCTTTGGAAACTAGACTCGTAGACCTTTGATTTAATTGGTTGTTGGCCCCATAACTCTTTATATATTGGGAGAAACCTTTCAAGATATTTGACCCAAATTTCAGAGAAATCTTTAAAAAGGAACTTACGATAACTTTCGCCAACTTTTATTTTGCGACTTACCTTACTTCAAAACTTGAGATACAACCTTTGAATACTTAAAATATGACATACAACATCATTCTTAATGTATTACTCACCCTCTTTGTCTTTCCACGAAGGTACAAGTTAATTTAGACATTTTGAAAAGTCGGGGTGTTACAAATAATGCCCGTATTTAAGCTAAGTTTGAATTCAATATATGTTGGTTTATAGTCTTATCGAGTCTTTTGGCTGTTTGTGAGCTAACCAATATGATTAGTTGTGTAGGTGAGCTTAACTGGAGAACGAGCACAAAAATGGACAAAGGGTGAACACAAAAGATCTTATCAAAAGAAAGCAAGGAAGAAGCTGGAGGAAATGGCACTTAAGGAATCTCCGTATCCTCTCCGCATCGCGCCATGGAATTATAATTTGGCTTGCGAAATCGAGATTGAGGCAGAGCACTTCGTGGAGTGCCCGCGTCGCGGAGAATATGAATGTGCCTAGAATCAAATCTGCAAAGCCTCTCTACGTCGAGCCTTGATGTCCCAATTTTGGCTGTTTCGACGTTTAGTATAAATAGGTCATTATTTTATTTTATTAAAATATTCTTTTTCTGGATTTTGAAGAACGACAACTTGGGAGAATGTTTTCACCATTTTTAGAGTTCTTTCCTAAACTCTTTTCCTTTCGATATCTTTATGTTTATTGAACATTGCTTGATCGTATCTTGGATTACGAGTAGCTAAATACCCTAGTTTTAGGGTTGTGGCTACATGATAACTGTAATTCTATTGAGTTTTTATTGGGTTAATGTCACTTATCATATGAATCTTTCTTATGTTCTTTCTTTCCGTATTTTATGACTGATCACCATTGAAATAAATATATTGTCCAAATTGAACTCGGGAGAGGAATAAAAGGATAGAACGTGGGACATAAGGAGCATGATTAATTCTTAATAACTAGGGTTAATTTGTATCTAGGATAGGGATATACCTAGAAACCATGCTTGGGTCACTATACAGGAAGAAATCGTAAAGCTCGGTACTTAATCCATCATATCCCCGCTCAACGATGTAGTTAGGGTGTTATTTATCATAGGCAATTAAAGGTCGGGAGACCATGATCATACATTTAACCCTGTGAATCATTGATTCGATAGTTGAAATAAACCCATTTAAATGGTATTCATTGCATGAATCCTGATAAAAGTTGCAGCCCTGGACTTTACCCAGTTACTGTTTTTAAACCCTTGAAATTGAATCGTGTTTGTTATATTTTGTTACAATCTTAGAATTAGATAATAAATCACTTTTGAAATTTTGATAACACTTGTGCTTAGCTGAAAGTTAGAGAAATTGAGTGATTCTAAGCGTAAGTCCTTGTGGTATGATACCCAACTCTTTATAAGAGCCACTTTAATACTTGAACTACCACATGCATTTGCGTGTGCGATTTGGACGCAACAAGTGTAAACACTACCCTCCCCAGACCACACTTGTGGGATTACATTGGGTATGTTGTTGCATATATTGTTGGTCTTGTTAGTCTCAAGTTGAAATTGAACTGCTGCACAAGTCATGATAAAGGCTTGTGTCACAGGTGTTGAAGTAGTCCGTTTGCTACTTTTCATGCCATGGATGGGATTTAGATGTCTACTGCAGTTGAACCTTGTGTTATTTGCTAGGTAATCAGTCGGCGCTATTTGGCACTTGTGTTGGTGAGAGGTAACAAGGTATCTAGCGGAATAGTATTATGTACACAACTATGATTGGGAGGACTCCTATTTAAACACCATGCATCTTGTAATAAGAGGCAAAATTTTATTTTGATAAAGTGGTATCTGGATTAGCTTATGCATACCTCGATTAATCTTACACAATATTTTACTATTTCTAGTTTGTGTGTACCTCAATTAATTTCACATAACACCCTCACTACCTCGACTAAGTTCACACAACACCCTTCTAACTCTAAGATAGTTATCAGATAACTCTGTCCACTAAACTTAAACATATGGAATAGATCACTTAATATTTTTGCTTTCATTAGAATTTAAACTTAAAACCTCAAAATTCTCGACTCAACTTTTCAAATTACTCAACAACAAACCGAGCAACTTATACCATAAATCTGATTAATATTTGAGGTTCCAAAGTCCAAAGTTCATTAAAATGGAGCAAAATTGAATACTGCATCAGCTTTTTACACTACAGACTTTCTTCTTCTAGCCTAATTGACCAAATATTATTCAATCTCAAATACCTATACCTACAAAATCCGAACGCGTATATTATCATTTCTATTTTCTCCTTGTTTTTGAGCTAATATAACAATCAACACGAACATTTTAAGCAAAACTCTTCCGGTGCTTTACTTCCAGAATTCTTTTTCAGTAAATTTTCTCGTTAGACTTGCCATCGTTTGCCATACCATGGTGAGTAGCCATTGTTGAAAAATTCCCATTTTGTTTAGTCTAACATTAGGGTTTACAAATGAAAATTTTGGTACTTCTCAAAATAGCATAAATGAATGGAAAAAAAAAGGAAAGATGAAGAATCTACATCATACCCAGTTGTATTTTAAGGTCTTTGCTGATTTGCAACCGAATAAATTTTTTGTCGTACCCTCTTATAATAGAACTCAGCACTGCAAAATGAAGATGGGTCTACACTCTTGTGCATAGGAGATGAAGAAGAAGTGGATTCAACATACAAATTTTGTCCATGCAACATACCTACAACCACATACCAACAAAGCAACAAAAATTGGAAATAATATCGAAACAATCGAATATAAAATTAACGAAACAAGACCCAAAACCAAAAAGATAAAAATGGAAGCTTTAACAATTTTTAATCAAAACACTTAGAAGAAGATGATGAGAAAGCAAAGAAAAACAATGTGAAAGAAAAAGCAAAGTGAAAGAGAAAAATAGGATAGAAAGCCATGGAGAAGAGAAAAAGGGAAGCTCACCTGGAGAAAGAAAGCAGAACTTTGAGGTGTTTTGGCATACAGTCGTTCTGCTGGAAAAAAGAAATATACATGTGGTAAAAAAAATAGCCTAAAATAATCCATAACCAATGACATAGGTCCACATTTATAGTACAACTCAACTAACTTTGTGTACAATACTTAATTGTTGTGTTCGTCCAAATGGTCTTTGGCTTCTAATTAAGAGTAATAGCATAAAATGGAACATAATGAATACATGAAATAAAAATGATTACTCCCTTCACAAGCTAGAGAGAGAAACTCTCTCCACTCTCTAAGAAATCTACCCCAATGGCTACATCACTAACCAACTTATCACAATCACTGAAACCCTGATGAGGCAATATGGATATGGATATAATATCCCATGTTGCAATACCAAATTCGTTCAAACAAGTGTTGATTTCCCCTGACCCCAGAAGAAATCTAAGGTAAAATTGAATTCAACGGAAACTAGTGCACGGTTGCATAGTTGCACCGAAGATTTAGAGAGACAAAAGTATCATGAGGACCTATGTACAGATGGACTAGATAGAATCTCAGTATCCAATGAGGATAAAATCTAATTTTACCAACCAAGGGCCTTCTTAGTTATAATCAAGTTACTGGGGAAAAGAGTATCTCATTAATACCTTTGTAATAGATAAAAATTACTATGGAAAACATCGAAAAAGATAGTATTAATTGATCTAGGTTATGACTTTTTCATAGTCAAAGTCCTAAAAGAAGAAAACATGATCCTAACTCTTAAATGAGGTCCATGGTTTATCAACGGATATTACTTGTCCATCAAACGTTGGCAGTCCATGGTTTATCAATGGATATTACTTGTCCATCAAACGTTGGCAACAAAACTTTGTGGCATCGGAGGCCATGGAAACTTAGTCCTCATTATGGTTACGACTACCCCCAACTTCCAACAGAATACTATGATCATACAATTCTAGCAAAGATTGGGAATAAGTTCGGAAAGTTACTTAAAACGGACATATGTACAGGGCAACTCTTCGAGGTAAATATGCTCGAATCTGCATAGAGGTATCAGTTGAACAACCGGTGAAAACCCATATACGTATTGGAAATCTGAGTTAGAATATCATCTACGAAGGATAAGGCATATTATGCCTTAGTTGTGGGCGAGTTGGGCACACAACACACTATTGTGGTTATATTAAACAAAATAACCACATCAAAGAGCCAACACCCAACAAAAAAATGGAGCAAACACAAAACCACAAGGTTGATACTGAAGTGGATTACATACAAACAAGTCAATCTGAGACTCCATGGCAGACAATATCATTAAAAAAAAAGCCCCCGCGACACCACAAAACCAAAGTCGATGAAAGAACGAAGAAACGAACTAGTGGATCGACTACAACTCTTGAGCAGTAGCCAGTAGGTATCCCAGTCAAGTTATTTGACGCCAAAATAAGTAAGTACCTCGAATCCCATGTTTGTAAATATAAATTTAAGATATTTCGATTAGCTCGGGAAATATACCGGAACAAAAGTCAGAAATTGATAACTTACACCAGCCCCCTCGATCAATCCTTGGACTATATGGATTATTTAAAAAAGTTAGAACAAGAAATCAATACAAATTTCGACATCACAAACATCAACATGAGTGTTGAAATTACTAATTACAATAATTACTCCAAAAAAAATTGGATGAGGCAAAATTATTTATACCCAACCCTAATAGGAACTCCTACTTGACTCTTAATACTACAAAGGGCAACCTAACCCCTATCCCTATTTACCTCTATACAATTCATTAAATGAAGCTGGAGTACCCCTACTCCTCCCAAAAGGAAAGCTTTCAGGAGAAGCTTCTCCAAATAGGCACCGCCACGTCAATCACTTTAGTGGAAACAAAAGGATTTCATACACGTGGACACCCCTCATACCATTCCTTTGGACAACTATACTCCAAATGTATTGGAGGCGGACTGTCGTGCCCCATTTTTCGCAAAACGGGTTTCGACCTAACAACTCATTTGGGCTTTGGGTTGATTGAAGAGTCGCCACCTAACGAATTAAGGCGCGTTAGGGCACTTATCTAACCTAACTAAATCTATAAAGGTCAAACGAACCAGAGGTCGGGTAAGGGTTCAAATTACCTCGAGGGGAAGGTGTTAGGCATCTCTCGAGGTCCACAAGTAGCAATCTATGTGAGGGTTACAAGTAGCAATTAAACTCACTTCATTATTTAGGTTATTTAACTTAAACATGCTCACTAAGTGATAAATGACATTCAACAATTAAGGTTACTTCAATTATTTGTTATTTAATTAATTAAGCATGCAAAGCTAGGTGATGTAATAAACAATAAATAAATATCAAACAAACATTAAACAATTAATAAAGAGAGGAGCGAGGAGACAAAAATCGCACAATTAGATAGTCAAAAGCAATTCATTTTTTTATTTTATTAAACTACCCCAAATAAATATAAACTAAAAACAACAAAGGGAGAAAGGAAAGGGATACTCTGAAAGCGACACTTTAAGAACCAGCACTCGACTTTTTAAATTTATTTTGATTGGCTTCTATATAGGGACAGCAAAACCAATGTTTGTCTTTTAAGTTTGAGTCGATGTCATCATCTCCATAGGGCCTAACTACCCCTACCCCTTCCACGTGCATTTCATCCTAAAAGGTGCCTAGCGCCCCCGCTTAATGTCCAAGAGGCATTGGACTACTATTGGGATAGTTTTGGACAAAAGTAAATATAGGCTCCTAATAGGCACCCTAGACACCAAGCAAAACAAGTTGGACGATCATTTAGCACGTAAAGTCTCAAGTTGGCCTCTAGATTTTATTAGACATGCTGGCAAACACAAGTAAAATGAAAAGGTCTCATGTTAGGTGTGTGAGCATACAAACACAAACAAACTTCACAATAATGTTACCAATAACTATTTAGAAGTGGGCGGAAAATTGTGCGCAGACAAAGGTTGATTTTTATTAGCTAATTAACATTAACAGGGCAAAGTTTTACACAAGTAGCTGAGAACTGATGCAAGTTATTAGTTGATTTTATGAGGGCAGAAATAACATTACAGAGAGCAAATATAGTTATCAAGTGATTTTAACAGGGCAGAAAATAGTTTAATAATGCAGAATTTGATTTATTTTAAGCAGATTTTAAACGGTCATATTACAGGCATGATATTAAAGCAGGATTGAGTTAATTGTGATTTATCTAAGTGGGGCAAATTTTAAGATTAAACATGCAGACTGATTTTGATTCAGTGGCAGAAAATAATTCTTGGAGCAGATTAATTTTTAATTTAAAACAATTTTTAATCAAAAATGATTACTACACTAATTTTATTATTAAACAACATGGAAATAACTAAACAATATAAAACATAAAGGAATCATGCATGAAGTTGATTTTTATTCAATTATAAACATGCTGGAAATTTTATTTATTTCTTTAGTCCTATAGGCATACTTTCTAAGTGAATTGATACGAAAATTAATTAAACTCTCACATTAACATATAACAATCAAGATAGACACTGTTCAAATTCTCCTTTCTTTCAGATTCATTAGCATGCTAAAAATTATTAAATAAACAAGGTTGGTTTTATTAAAATCTAACTTATTAGAGGCTAAAATTATTCTAATTTGATTCAACATGCGAAATACAAAAATTAATTAAACTCTCACATTAACATATAACAATCAAGATAGACACAATTCAGATTTTCCTTTCTTTCAGATTCATTAGCATGCTAAAAATTATTAAACAAACAAGGTTGGTTTTATTAAAATCTAACTTATTAGAGGCTAAAATTATTCTAATTTGATTCAACATGCATAATTATTGGAGTTTAATTATTTCAAGACTATTAACATGCTTAAAATTACTAAATATGGTTAGTTGAACAGGTAGTAAATATCATATTATAGGCACAATATTCTACATAGAATAACACAAATATTACCACATAAGCATGTTTTTTCCAGATCTTAGCGAGATTAAATTATTCCTTACAGTTGACTGATTACTGATTCCAGATTTAACAAAGTGTAAACGACCAGATAATTGAACATGCTAAGACACAAACAGTGAAGGGGTATGAATTATTTTATCTACAATTAATTATTAGTCAAAGGTTGACAAACAGAAAAAAAAAACAATTGACTTTAGAATACTCCAGAAATATCACTAACACCTTTGAATGGAAATCAGTGATTACTCACTTCTTTCAGTTTTAACCGATTGTAAGGCATGCCAAATAATTATGGGTAAATAAGTAAACACAATCCTATAGATATTATTTCTAACACAAATAGATGAAAATAAAATAAACACGTAGCATATAAGTCCCCTCCCCCTTAGGCGACCCCCCAAGTATATCATATATGTGAGAGTTTTAAAGAGTTATTACAAGATTATTACAAAATCAAATAGGAACAAACCCAACAACAACAAAATTAACTTAAAACAAAATATAAAACTCCATCCAAATCTCTTAACCAGACGACTCTTCAACTTGATAAAAAATATCCAAACCTGCTGAATAAGAAGAAGATACGAGCATATACAATACACCAAGACAATAATACTTGCACAATATTACTTATTTTAACATATAGGTAGAAAACAGACATACAAGCATTCTGGCTAATCAAAGGTAGCATAAAATCACACAAAGAGCAAAAGGGATAAGAAACTGACATGGATGCTTCATTTTGTTCGTTTTCGAACATAAAACAAGCATACAATATTCATAATAGATGATGCAAGATGAAATTTAAACTAATGAAGGGGAGCTAACCGATTATGCAGAATATAGTTATCAGCAATGCAAACGAACTGAATCCGATACTATACTTGAACACAACAATACCAAGTAAAGAAGAACTTAGAATGTTCACCGATTTTAAAACGTTTAGAGTAGAGAAATGTGTTATGTTCGTGTTGGAATCTGTAAGCATGAGTGAGTGGGTGAGTATTGTGTCTTTTCTGATGGATTTTTAGTGTGTGTCAAAGGTGTAAAGTATGTCTCGTCCTCTTGAATGATCAGAAAGTTATGTTTATATAGTCAATAGGTGACCATCAATAGAAGGGAAGTGAATAAATTAAAGAATAAATCAGGGATATCTTTCCCCTAATCATGTAAAGAGAATCAATTAGCGGGATATTAAGTGAAACTTACCGTAATAGAAATAAGTAAGAATCTAAAGAGATTAGATTTATGGCACATAAAATCCATTTTACCATAATTACTTCCTCCAATCAAGCCATCAACTAACAAGCCAAATTATATAAAAAATGCAAATTATTGCTAATTTAAATCATGTTGCAGAACCAATTGAGGGAATAAGATATGCTGCAATTATATATATATATATCAAAATTACCATAAGTAAATAAGATGATATCACACACTAACCTGGTCAATGAACCTTAGGCCGATAGGCAAAATTAGAAATCGCCAAGAATTAATGAATGAGAATCGATTAAGTACAACCATGAACATGTAACATTTAAATGGAAGCAAACGAAAGCTAACGGCAGATTTATAACCTATTTAGTGAGGCAGTAAGATTTTAACATGAAACATTAAGCAAACAGAGAGATTAATAATGTTTCCAATAATGAATAAATCATAATCCTGAAAATCTAGGTTTTTCTACAGAGTAGAAGCAAAATAATGAGATTAAACATAAATTTTAAGTGATAATACTCGATCGAAATTGGAGACCCATTTAAAGATATATGTGTTTTTTTCCGGTTGCATTGATGGTGATTCCATCGAAAAAGAAAAAACAGAGGGAGGTGTAGCTTGTTCGCTGCTGCTTGCTGGTCGAAACACTAGAGCTGCTGGTTTTCACCGGCGCCGCTGATTGCTGCTGCTCGTTGCTCTCGCCGAGCTGTTGTCCACCGAAAAATGTAGCAGAGGCGGCCAATGCTTGCTGGTTCTCACGATGTTGCTTCTCCGCCGGAGAAGAAGAGATAAAAGAGAGGGAGAGAAGGAGAAGAGAAGAGAAGGGAGGAAGAGAGGGATGAAGAATAAGAGAGAGAGCGAGGGGGCGTCAGAGATGGTGAAGAGAGAGGGGGCGACGGATCTGTTTCTTGGAAGAGGAAGAGTGAAAGCTTTAGGGTATTGGTCTTTTGATAGAAATAAAGAATTATTAGATCTGAGCCGTTGATTTGAAAAGGATATATGGTTGAGATTGAATACAAGAGATCGATGGTTAGGATTTAAAGATGAGACTCTTATATGTGGATCAAAATGGCTAAACTTGAAATTAGAATCAAACCAAACAGGCTAGAAATGAAATGAATAGGTGGCTATAATTGAAATAAAATTGGAATTGAATAGGCTCGAATTGAAAGGAATTAGAATATAATAGGCTAAAATTTAAATGATTTTGAGGAAGATTAAGGAAATGCTATTCAATTAATAAAATAATACATATATTATAATATTTTTACATAGTTAAACACACCTAAATTTTAAAAACATTTATTAAATAAGAAAAATAATTATTTCGAGTTTAAAAATCGATAAATATAATAATTTAATAAATAATATAATAATAATTACAATATTTTTTTTATAAATCATGCATACTAAAATATATAATTTTTAGACAAAATCGATTAAAATTTTAAATCGAAATATTTTTAAAAAAATACGTATTTAATCGAATAACATTTCCAAAATTGTTAAAGGTCGGTCAAAATTGGGTGTCAACACAGACCAGGTGGACTTAAAAGATATAGCAAAAGAAAATATCCCCCCTTTTAGTGCATTAATCGACCTTTCTAAGTTAGATACTAAATGAATGGATATTGAATCTGATATTCCTAGTACTATTAACTCCCACCTACTAAATATAGTACATATTCCTATAGATTTTGTAAGTATTGAGCTTTCTCCTTTAAACTACAATGCCAAGACTTTCTCCACCAGTGTAGGTGCCAACATGATCGATGGAGAGCTCAAAGTTGAGACCAAACAGTGTAGTCTCAACGTCTCAGGTACCAACCACTACCCCATTACCTCAATTAGTACAAATATAAATGGTGAACTCTGAAGAAGTAGGGGAAACTCTAAAGCTAATGAGGGAAACAAAAACGAAAATCGTGGTACTAAGTGAAATAAAAATAATGGTCTACAAAGGAAAATTTGAAAAGACATTAATCCTCATTTGTCATCTGAATCTCTTAAAAAAGTCGCTAGACATACGACCACTCGTAAACTAACAATTAGGGAATTATGTGCTAGTTATGAATCCCATGTTGAGGGAAGTAGGAGTGCAGGTCCGAGGAGGACCTTGCCACTAATGGTACCAACTAACATGATAAGATCAATGAACTTAATAATATAGAATTGTAAGGGAGGTAATGGTCCAGTTTTTAAGAGGAATTTTCTATCATTGTCAAATTGGCACAAACCTCCCTTAGTTGCTCTCTAAGAAACCAAAATGTAAAGTCATCAATATATGCTAGAAAACTTCCCATTCACTAGGATGATAGAAGTTCCAGCGGTCGGTAACTCAAAAGGTATTGTGATACTTTGGGATGACACTATCTTGGAGCTGGATGAAATACCTACTACTACGCAGGAAGTCCACACCATCATCAAGGTACACAC